>NW_028123536.1:0-443222 GCF_965194805.1 Balaenoptera borealis
AAAATAGAGTGACTTGTGCCTGTCCCAAAACCTAGAGCTAGTCTCTCATTGGTTCCCCCTCTTCCCGTTCATCCTCAGGACAAATTGCAACGTGTACGGAACAGGAGGTTAAAGGTGCTGATTCTCCAAGGAGGGAGATTGCTAGTAAAGCGGCTGGAATGGCGAACCGGAGCACAAGGAGATGAGAAATGAGGTGCGTTTTAGAAACCTTTCCCGGTCACACGGTGTACCATCTTCTGGGTTTCTCGTGCATGTTTTCGACGTAGGAAGATGCCCTTGAACCTGGAGATTTGGGACCCATGGGATGGGTACCACGCCGTATTACTTTAAAGGGTCTGCGTTAGCTCACCCAACCTCACCAAACCTCTCAGCCCCAAGAGTGTCCACCCTTATGTCTCAATCAGCTGTGGGTCTAGATATGGTCAATCCAGGTGGCATCGCAGCCCCTGAACGAATTTTGTAAGAATTTCTCTCTCTTTCACTGTCTTTGTTTCACGGGTTTTTAAAAGTAATTGATTTTTATAATAGGGTTTAGCTGCTTTGCACTGCTGTGTTTATGCCGCTTTACACCCACTTGACTCACTTACAGAGAGATATCAATACATAGGTTTTAAGATTCTTACTAGTCAGATATATTCTTGGGCGGTGAATAGGGGGCGTTGAGTCCAGTTCACTGAGCAAGGAGTAGGTCTTGTCTATTACATATTGGGTTTATGGAACAGTATCTGAGCTAATTTGAAACCCTTGTTTTATGCATCACCCCACCTCACCTTTCCCGTTAAGCAGCCATAGTGTGTTTTCTAAACGTGCGACTCTGTTCTGTTTTGTAATTCAGTTCAAGGGTAGCGGTTTTTACATTCCCTCTGTAAGTGATATCTTATGATAAGTGTCTTTTTCTGTGAGACTTATTTCACTTAGAATCGTCGTACCTAAATCCACTCATCATGCTGCTCCTAGCCTTATGACGTTGATTTCATGGCTGAGTGATATTCCATTGTACATAAGGACCACAACTTCTTTATCCATTCTTCTCTTTCCTGGGATGTTTAAGGTGTAACGAAGTGGAGGTTCTTGTCAACAGAGCAGCCCTAAACTTTGGGGTGCCTGTGTCTTGCTGATTTTTAGTTTTCCCAATTTATACGCCCATGAGTGGAAGTGCCCTATGCTCTCTAAGCTGAGTTTTTTAGATGTTTCAGGACACACCGTACACTTCTCCAGAGTGGCTGTTGGCAATTTACAGCCCGCCCATCAGCGTAGCAAGGCTCCCATTTCTCCATGGCCTGTCCTGCATTTCTGGTTTTGACACTTTATTCAGCATGGCCCTTTTGACCGATGGGAAGCGAGACTTCTTTGTAGCGCTGATTTGCCTTTCCAGGTTGCTTGGTTGGCCAAAAAGGGCGTATGCGTTTTTTCCTGAATCTATTCAGGAAAAAACGCATACGCCCTTTTTGGCCAAGGGCATCATTGTCGAGGTTTTGCCGCTTTTCCTGTGCTTTAAAGGCGATTCGAATCTACCTCCTGAAATCGGTTTCCTGCAATTCTGCCTTGCTTTCAAATCCTCTTCGTAGCCTTCCCTCCATATATTTGTGGACGAGAGTTATCATTTCTAACTCTGCAGGTTTGTGAATTGCAGTGCCCCTGAGCTCCATTTTTCAACTCGCTTTCTTGGGAGCTGGCCGCAAAAGTGCAGGATTGCTTCAGGCCCTATTCTGGCTCCGGGCGGCAGGCTGAGCCTGTGGTTAATTCTTCTTTCTGATGGGAAAATAGAGTGACCTGTGCCTGTCCCAACACCTAGAGCTAGTCTCTCATTGGTTCCCCCTCTTCCCGTTCATCCTCAGGACAAATTGCAACGTGTACGGAACAGGAGGTTAAAGGTGCTGATTCTCCCAGGAGGGAGATTGCTAGTAAAGCGGCTGGAATGGCGAACCGGAGCACAAGGAGATGAGAAATGAGGTGCGTTTTAGAAACCTTTCCCGGTCACACGGTGTACCATCTTCTGGGTTGCTCGTGCATGTTTTCGACGTAGGAAGATGCCCTTGAACCTGGAGATTTGGGACCCATGGGATGGGTACCACGCCGTATTACTTTAAAGGGTCTGCGTTAGCTCACCCAACCTCACCAAACCTCTCAGCCCCAAGAGTGTCCACCCTTATGTCTCAATCAGCTGTGGGTCTAGATATGGTCAATCCAGGTGGCATCGCAGCCCCTGAACGAATTTTGTAAGAATTTATCTCTCTTTCACTGTCTTTGTTTGACGGGTTTTTAAAAGTAATTGATTTTTATAATGGGGTTTAGCTGCTTTGCACTGCTGTGTTTATGCCGCTTTACACCCACTTGACTCACTTACAGAGAGATATCAATACATAGGTTTTAAGATTCTTACTAGTCAGATATATTCTTGGGCGGTGAATAGGGGGCGTTGAGTCCAGTTCACTGAGCAAGGAGTAGGTCTTGTCTATTACATATTGGGTTTATGGAACGGTATCTGAGCTAATTTGAAACCCTTGTTTTATGCATCACCCCACCTCACCTTTCCCGTTAAGCAGCCATAGTGTGTTTTCTAAACGTGTGACTCTGTTCTGTTTTGTAATTCAGTTCAAGGGTAGCGGTTTTTACATTCTCTCTGTAAGTGATATCTTATGATCAGTGTCTTTTTCTGTGTGACTTATTTCACTTAGAATCGTCGTACCTAAATCCACTCATCATGCTGCTCCTAGCCTTATGACGTTGATTTCATGGCTGAGTGATATTCCATTGTACATAAGGACCACAACTTCTTTATCCATTCTTCTCTTTCCTGGGATGTTTAAGGTGTAACGAAGTGGAGGTTCTTGTCAACAGAGCAGCCCTAAACTTTGGGGTGCCTGTGTCTTGCTGATTTTTAGTTTTCCCAATTTATACGCCCATGAGTGGAAGTGCCCTATGCTCTCTAAGCTGAGTTTTTTAGATGTTTCAGGACACACCGTACACTTCTCCAGAGTGGCTGTTGGCAATTTACAGCCCGCCCATCAGCGTAGCAAGGCTCCCATTTCTCCATGGCCTGTCCTGCATTTCTGGTTTTGACACTTTATTCAGCATGGCCCTTTTGACCGATGGGAAGCGAGACTTCTTTGTAGCGCTGATTTGCCTTTCCAGGTTGCTTGGTTGGCCAAAAAGGGCGTATGCGTTTTTTCCTGAATATATTCAGGAAAAAACGCATACGCCCTTTTTGGCCAAGGGCTTCATTGTCGAGGTTTTGCCGCTTTTCCTGTGCTTTAAAGGCGATTCGAATCTACCTCCTGAAATCGGTTTCCTGCAATTCTGCCTTGCTTTCAAATCCTCTTCGTAGCCTTCCCTCCATATATTTGTGGACGAGAGTTATCATTTCTAACTCTGCAGGTTTGTGAATTGCAGTGCCCCTGAGCTCCATTTTTCAACTCGCTTTCTTGGGAGCTGGCCGCAAAAGCGCAGGATTGCTTCAGGCCCTATTCTGGCTCCGGGCGGCAGGCTGAGCCTGTGGTTAATTCTGCTTCCTGATGGGAAAATAGAGTGACCTGTGCCTGTCCCAACACCTAGAGCTAGTCTCTCATTGGTTCCCCCTCTTCCCGTTCATCCTCAGGACAAATTGCAACGTGTTCGGAACAGGAGGTTAAAGGTGCTGATTCTCCAAGGAGGGAGATTGCTAGTAAAGCGGCTGGAATGGCGAACCGGAGCACAAGGAGATGAGAAATGAGGTGCGTTTTAGAAACCTTTCCCGGTCACACGGTGTACCATCTTCTGGGTTTCTCGTGCATGTTTTCGACGTAGGACGATGCCCTTGAACCTGGAGATTTGGGACCCATGGGATGGGTACCACGCCGTATTACTTTACAGGGTCTGCGTTAGCTCACCCAACCTCACCAAACCTCTCAGCCCCAAGAGTGTCCTCCCTTATGTCTCAATCAGCTGTGGGTCTAGATATGGTCAATCCAGGTGGCATCGCAGCCCCTGAACGAATTTTGTAAGAATTTCTCTCTCTTTCACTGTCTTTGTTTGACGGGTTTTTAAAAGTAATTGATTTTTATAATAGGGTTTAGCTGCTTTGCACTGCTGTGTTTATGCCGCTTTACACCCACTTGACTCACTTACAGAGAGATATCAATACATAGGTTTTAAGATTCTTACTAGTCAGATATATTCTTGGGCGGTGAATAGGGGGCGTTGAGTCCAGTTCACTGAGCAAGGAGTAGGTCTGGTCTATTACATATTGGGTTTATGGAACGGTATCTGAGCTAATTTGAAACCCTTGTTTTATGCATCACCCCACCTCACCTTTCCCGTTAAGCAGCCATAGTGTGTTTTCTAAACGTGCGACTCTGTTCTGTTTTGTAATTCAGTTCAAAGGTAGCGGTTTTTACATTCTCTCTGTAAGTGATATCTTATGATAAGTGTCTTTTTCTGTGTGACTTATTTCACTTAGAATCGTCGTACCTAAATCCACTCATCATGCTGCTCCTAGCCTTATGACGTTGATTTCATGGCTCAGTGATATTCCATTGTACATAAGGACCACAACTTCTTTATCCATTCTTCTCTTTCCTGGGATGTTTAAGGTGTAACGAAGTGGAGGTTCTTGTCAACAGAGCAGCCCTAAACTTTGGGGTGCCTGTGTCTTGCTGATTTTTAGTTTTCCCAATTTATACGCCCATGAGTGGAAGTGCCCTATGCTCTCTAAGCTGAGTTTTTTAGATGTTTCAGGACACACCGTACACTTCTCCAGAGTGGCTGTTGGCAATTTACAGCCCGCCCATCAGCGTAGCAAGGCTCCCATTTCTCCATGGCCTGTCCTGCATTTCTGGTTTTGACACTTTATTCAGCATGGCCCTTTTGACCGATGGGAAGCGAGACTTCTTTGTAGCGCTGATTTGCCTTTCCAGGTTGCTTGGTTGGCCAAAAAGGGCGTATGCGTTTTTTCCTGAATATATTCAGGAAAAAACGCATACGCCCTTTTTGGCCAAGGGCATCATTGTCGAGGTTTTGCCGCTTTTCCTGTGCTTTAAAGGCGATTCGAATCTACCTCCTGAAATCGGTTTCCTGCAATTCTGCCTTGCTTTCAAATCCTCTTCGTTGCCTTCCCTCCATATATTTGTGGACGAGAGTTATCATTTCTAACTCTGCAGGTTTGTGAATTGCAGTGCCCCTGAGCTCCATTTTTCAACTCGCTTTCTTGGGAGCTGGCCGCAAAAGCGCAGGATTGCTTCAGGCACTATTCTGGCTCCGGGCGGCAGGCTGAGCCTGTGGTTAATTCTGCTTCCTGATGGGAAAATAGAGTGACCTCTGCCTGTCCCAACACCTAGAGCTAGTCTCTCATTGGTTCCCCCTCTTCCCGTTCATCCTCAGGACAAATTGCAACGTGTTCGGAACAGGAGGTTAAAGGTGCTGATTCTCCAAGGAGGGAGATTGCTAGTAAAGCGGCTGGAATGGCGAACCGGAGCACAAGGAGATGAGAAATGAGGTGCGTTTTAGAAACCTTTCCCGGTCACACGGTGTACCATCTTCTGGGTTTCTCGTGCATGTTTTCGACGTAGGACGATGCCCTTGAACCTGGAGATTTGGGACCCATGGGATGGGTACCACGCCGTATTACTTTACAGGGTCTGCGTTAGCTCACCCAACCTCACCAAACCTCTCAGCCCCAAGAGTGTCCTCCCTTATGTCTCAATCAGCTGTGGGTCTAGATATGGTCAATCCAGGTGGCATCGCAGCCCCTGAACGAATTTTGTAAGAATTTCTCTCTCTTTCACTGTCTTTGTTTCACGGGTTTTTAAAAGTAATTGATTTTTATAATAGGGTTTAGCTGCTTTGCACTGCTGTGTTTATGCCGCTTTACACCCACTTGACTCACTTACAGAGAGATATCAATACATAGGTTTTAAGATTCTTACTAGTCAGATATATTCTTGGGCGGTGAATAGGGGGCGTTGAGTCCAGTTCACTGAGCAAGGAGTAGGTCTGGTCTATTACATATTGGGTTTATGGAACGGTATCTGAGCTAATTTGAAACCCTTGTTTTATGCATCACCCCACCTCACCTTTCCCGTTAAGCAGCCATAGTGTGTTTTCTAAACGTGCGACTCTGTTCTGTTTTGTAATTCAGTTCAAGGGTAGCGGTTTTTACATTCCCTCTGTAAGTGATATCTTATGATAAGTGTCTTTTTCTGTGTGACTTATTTCACTTAGAATCGTCGTACCTAAATCCACTCATCATGCTGCTCCTAGCCTTATGACGTTGATTTCATGGCTCAGTGATATTCCATTGTACATAAGGACCACAACTTCTTTATCCATTCTTCTCTTTCCTGGGATGTTTAAGGTGTAACGAAGTGGAGGTTCTTGTCAACAGAGCAGCCCTAAACTTTGGGGTGCCTGTGTCTTGCTGATTTTTAGTTTTCCCAATTTATACGCCCATGAGTGGAAGTGCCCTATGCTCTCTAAGCTGAGTTTTTTAGATGTTTCAGGACACACCGTACACTTCTCCAGAGTGGCTGTTGGCAATTTACAGCCCGCCCATCAGCGTAGCAAGGCTCCCATTTCTCCATGGCCTGTCCTGCATTTCTGGTTTTGACACTTTATTCAGCATGGCCCTTTTGACCGATGGGAAGCGAGACTTCTTTGTAGCGCTGATTTGCCTTTCCAGGTTGCTTGGTTGGCCAAAAAGGGCGTATGCGTTTTTTCCTGAATATATTCAGGAAAAAACGCATACGCCCTTTTTGGCCAAGGGCATCATTGTCGAGGTTTTGCCGCTTTTCCTGTGCTTTAAAGGCGATTCGAATCTACCTCCTGAAATCGGTTTCCTGCAATTCTGCCTTGCTTTCAAATCCTCTTCGTTGCCTTCCCTCCATATATTTGTGGACGAGAGTTATCATTTCTAACTCTGCAGGTTTGTGAATTGCAGTGCCCCTGAGCTCCATTTTTCAACTCGCTTTCTTGGGAGCTGGCCGCAAAAGCGCAGGATTGCTTCAGGCCCTATTCTGGCTCCGGGCGGCAGGCTGAGCCTGTGGTTAATTCTGCTTCCTGATGGGAAAATAGAGTGACCTCTGCCTGTCCCAACACCTAGAGCTAGTCTCTCATTGGTTCCCCCTCTTCCCGTTCATCCTCAGGACAAATTGCAACGTGTTCGGAACAGGAGGTTAAAGGTGCTGATTCTCCAAGGAGGGAGATTGCTAGTAAAGCGGCTGGAATGGCGAACCGGAGCACAAGGAGATGAGAAATGAGGTGCGTTTTAGAAACCTTTCCCGGTCACACGGTGTACCATCTTCTGGGTTTCTCGTGCATGTTTTCGACGTAGGACGATGCCCTTGAACCTGGAGATTTGGGACCCATGGGATGGGTACCACGCCGTATTACTTTACAGGGTCTGCGTTAGCTCACCCAACCTCACCAAACCTCTCAGCCCCAAGAGTGTCCTCCCTTATGTCTCAATCAGCTGTGGGTCTAGATATGGTCAATCCAGGTGGCATCGCAGCCCCTGAACGAATTTTGTAAGAATTTCTCTCTCTTTCACTGTCTTTGTTTGACGGGTTTTTAAAAGTAATTGATTTTTATAATAGGGTTTAGCTGCTTTGCACTGCTGTGTTTATGCCGCTTTACACCCACTTGACTCACTTACAGAGAGATATCAATACATAGGTTTTAAGATTCTTACTAGTCAGATATATTCTTGGGCGGTGAATAGGGGGCGTTGAGTCCAGTTCACTGAGCAAGGAGTAGGTCTGGTCTATTACATATTGGGTTTATGGAACGGTATCTGAGCTAATTTGAAACCCTTGTTTTATGCATCACCCCACCTCACCTTTCCCGTTAAGCAGCCATAGTGTGTTTTCTAAACGTGCGACTCTGTTCTGTTTTGTAATTCAGTTCAAAGGTAGCGGTTTTTACATTCTCTCTGTAAGTGATATCTTATGATAAGTGTCTTTTTCTGTGTGACTTATTTCACTTAGAATCGTCGTACCTAAATCCACTCATCATGCTGCTCCTAGCCTTATGACGTTGATTTCATGGCTGAGTGATATTCCATTGTACATAAGGACCACAACTTCTTTATCCATTCTTCTCTTTCCTGGGATGTTTAAGGTGTAACGAAGTGGAGGTTCTTGTCAACAGAGCAGCCCTAAACTTTGGGGTGCCTGTGTCTTGCTGATTTTTAGTTTTCCCAATTTATACGCCCATGAGTGGAAGTGCCCTATGCTCTCTAAGCTGAGTTTTTTAGATGTTTCAGGACACACCGTACACTTCTCCAGAGTGGCTGTTGGCAATTTACAGCCCGCCCATCAGCGTAGCAAGGCTCCCATTTCTCCATGGCCTGTCCTGCATTTCTGGTTTTGACACTTTATTCAGCATGGCCCTTTTGACCGATGGGAAGCGAGACTTCTTTGTAGCGCTGATTTGCCTTTCCAGGTTGCTTGGTTGGCCAAAAAGGGCGTATGCGTTTTTTCCTGAATATATTCAGGAAAAAACGCATACGCCCTTTTTGGCCAAGGGCATCATTGTCGAGGTTTTGCCGCTTTTCCTGTGCTTTAAAGGCGATTCGAATCTACCTCCTGAAATCGGTTTCCTGCAATTCTGCCTTGCTTTCAAATCCTCTTCGTTGCCTTCCCTCCATATATTTGTGGACGAGAGTTATCATTTCTAACTCTGCAGGTTTGTGAATTGCAGTGCCCCTGAGCTCCATTTTTCAACTCGCTTTCTTGGGAGCTGGCCGCAAAAGCGCAGGATTGCTTCAGGCCCTATTCTGGCTCCGGGCGGCAGGCTGAGCCTGTGGTTAATTCTGCTTCCTGATGGGAAAATAGAGTGACCTCTGCCTGTCCCAACACCTAGAGCTAGTCTCTCATTGGTTCCCCCTCTTCCCGTTCATCCTCAGGACAAATTGCAACGTGTTCGGAACAGGAGGTTAAAGGTGCTGATTCTCCAAGGAGGGAGATTGCTAGTAAAGCGGCTGGAATGGCGAACCGGAGCACAAGGAGATGAGAAATGAGGTGCGTTTTAGAAACCTTTCCCGGTCACACGGTGTACCATCTTCTGGGTTTCTCGTGCATGTTTTCGACGTAGGACGATGCCCTTGAACCTGGAGATTTGGGACCCATGGGATGGGTACCACGCCGTATTACTTTACAGGGTCTGCGTTAGCTCACCCAACCTCACCAAACCTCTCAGCCCCAAGAGTGTCCTCCCTTATGTCTCAATCAGCTGTGGGTCTAGATATGGTCAATCCAGGTGGCATCGCAGCCCCTGAACGAATTTTGTAAGAATTTCTCTCTCTTTCACTGTCTTTGTTTCACGGGTTTTTAAAAGTAATTGATTTTTATAATAGGGTTTAGCTGCTTTGCACTGCTGTGTTTATGCCGCTTTACACCCACTTGACTCACTTACAGAGAGATATCAATACATAGGTTTTAAGATTCTTACTAGTCAGATATATTCTTGGGCGGTGAATAGGGGGCGTTGAGTCCAGTTCACTGAGCAAGGAGTAGGTCTGGTCTATTACATATTGGGTTTATGGAACGGTATCTGAGCTAATTTGAAACCCTTGTTTTATGCATCACCCCACCTCACCTTTCCCGTTAAGCAGCCATAGTGTGTTTTCTAAACGTGCGACTCTGTTCTGTTTTGTAATTCAGTTCAAGGGTAGCGGTTTTTACATTCCCTCTGTAAGTGATATCTTATGATAAGTGTCTTTTTCTGTGTGACTTATTTCACTTAGAATCGTCGTACCTAAATCCACTCATCATGCTGCTCCTAGCCTTATGACGTTGATTTCATGGCTGAGTGATATTCCATTGTACATAAGGACCACAACTTCTTTATCCATTCTTCTCTTTCCTGGGATGTTTAAGGTGTAACGAAGTGGAGGTTCTTGTCAACAGAGCAGCCCTAAACTTTGGGGTGCCTGTGTCTTGCTGATTTTTAGTTTTCCCAATTTATACGCCCATGAGTGGAAGTGCCCTATGCTCTCTAAGCTGAGTTTTTTAGATGTTTCAGGACACACCGTACACTTCTCCAGAGTGGCTGTTGGCAATTTACAGCCCGCCCATCAGCGTAGCAAGGCTCCCATTTCTCCATGGCCTGTCCTGCATTTCTGGTTTTGACACTTTATTCAGCATGGCCCTTTTGACCGATGGGAAGCGAGACTTCTTTGTAGCGCTGATTTGCCTTTCCAGGTTGCTTGGTTGGCCAAAAAGGGCGTATGCGTTTTTTCCTGAATCTATTCAGGAAAAAACGCCTACGCCCTTTTTGGCCAAGGGCATCATTGTCGAGGTTTTGCCGCTTTTCCTGTGCTTTAAAGGCGATTCGAATCTACCTCCTGAAATCGGTTTCCTGCAATTCTGCCTTGCTTTCAAATCCTCTTCGTAGCCTTCCCTCCATATATTTGTGGACGAGAGTTATCATTTCTAACTCTGCAGGTTTGTGAATTGCAGTGCCCCTGAGCTCCATTTTTCAACTCGCTTTCTTGGGAGCTGGCCGCAAAAGCACAGGATTGCTTCAGGCCCTATTCTGGCTCCGGGCGGCAGGCTGAGCCTGTGGTTAATTCTGCTTCCTGATGGGAAAATAGAGTGACCTCTGCCTGTCCCAACACCTAGAGCTAGTCTCTCATTGGTTCCCCCTCTTCCCGTTCATCCTCAGGACAAATTGCAACGTGTTCGGAACAGGAGGTTAAAGGTGCTGATTCTCCAAGGAGGGAGATTGCTAGTAAAGCGGCTGGAATGGCGAACCGGAGCACAAGGAGATGAGAAATGAGGTGCGTTTTAGAAACCTTTCCCGGTCACACGGTGTACCATCTTCTGGGTTTCTCGTGCATGTTTTCGATGTAGGACGATGCCCTTGAACCTGGAGATTTGGGACCCATGGGATGGGTACCACGCCGTATTACTTTACAGGGTCTGCGTTAGCTCACCCAACCTCACCAAACCTCTCAGCCCCAAGAGTGTCCTCCCTTATGTCTCAATCAGCTGTGGGTCTAGATATGGTCAATCCAGGTGGCATCGCAGCCCCTGAACGAATTTTGTAAGAATTTCTCTCTCTTTCACTGTCTTTGTTTGACGGGTTTTTAAAAGTAATTGATTTTTATAATAGGGTTTAGCTGCTTTGCACTGCTGTGTTTATGCCGCTTTACACCCACTTGACTCACTTACAGAGAGATATCAATACATAGGTTTTAAGATTCTTACTAGTCAGATATATTCTTGGGCGGTGAATAGGGGGCGTTGAGTCCAGTTCACTGAGCAAGGAGTAGGTCTGGTCTATTACATATTGGGTTTATGGAACGGTATCTGAGCTAATTTGAAACCCTTGTTTTATGCATCACCCCACCTCACCTTTCCCGTTAAGCAGCCATAGTGTGTTTTCTAAACGTGCGACTCTGTTCTGTTTTGTAATTCAGTTCAAGGGTAGCGGTTTTTACATTCCCTCTGTAAGTGATATCTTATGATAAGTGTCTTTTTCTGTGTGACTTATTTCACTTAGAATCGTCGTACCTAAATCCACTCATCATGCTGCTCCTAGCCTTATGACGTTGATTTCATGGCTGAGTGATATTCCATTGTACATAAGGACCACAACTTCTTTATCCATTCTTCTCTTTCCTGGGATGTTTCAGGTGTAACGAAGTGGAGGTTCTTGTCAACAGAGCAGCCCTAAACTTTGGGGTGCCTGTGTCTTGCTGATTTTTAGTTTTCCCAATTTATACGCCCATGAGTGGAAGTGCCCTATGCTCTCTAAGCTGAGTTTTTTAGATGTTTCAGGACACACCGTACACTTCTCCAGAGTGGCTGTTGGCAATTTACAGCCCGCCCATCAGCGTAGCAAGGCTCCCATTTCTCCATGGCCTGTCCTGCATTTCTGGTTTTGACACTTTATTCAGCATGGCCCTTTTGACCGATGGGAAGCGAGACTTCTTTGTAGCGCTGATTTGCCTTTCCAGGTTGCTTGGTTGGCCAAAAAGGGCGTATGCGTTTTTTCCTGAATATATTCAGGAAAAAACGCATACGCCCTTTTTGGCCAAGGGCATCATTGTCGAGGTTTTGCCGCTTTTCCTGTGCTTTAAAGGCGATTCGAATCTACCTCCTGAAATCGGTTTCCTGCAATTCTGCCTTGCTTTCAAATCCTCTTCGTTGCCTTCCCTCCATATATTTGTGGACGAGAGTTATCATTTCTAACTCTGCAGGTTTGTGAATTGCAGTGCCCCTGAGCTCCATTTTTCAACTCGCTTTCTTGGGAGCTGGCCGCAAAAGCACAGGATTGCTTCAGGCCCTATTCTGGCTCCGGGCGGCAGGCTGAGCCTGTGGTTAATTCTGCTTCCTGATGGGAAAATAGAGTGACCTCTGCCTGTCCCAACACCTAGAGCTAGTCTCTCATTGGTTCCCCCTCTTCCCGTTCATCCTCAGGACAAATTGCAACGTGTTCGGAACAGGAGGTTAAAGGTGCTGATTCTCCAAGGAGGGAGATTGCTAGTAAAGCGGCTGGAATGGCGAACCGGAGCACAAGGAGATGAGAAATGAGGTGCGTTTTAGAAACCTTTCCCGGTCACACGGTGTACCATCTTCTGGGTTTCTCGTGCATGTTTTCGATGTAGGACGATGCCCTTGAACCTGGAGATTTGGGACCCATGGGATGGGTACCACGCCGTATTACTTTACAGGGTCTGCGTTAGCTCACCCAACCTCACCAAACCTCTCAGCCCCAAGAGTGTCCTCCCTTATGTCTCAATCAGCTGTGGGTCTAGATATGGTCAATCCAGGTGGCATCGCAGCCCCTGAACGAATTTTGTAAGAATTTCTCTCTCTTTCACTGTCTTTGTTTGACGGGTTTTTAAAAGTAATTGATTTTTATAATAGGGTTTAGCTGCTTTGCACTGCTGTGTTTATGCCGCTTTACACCCACTTGACTCACTTACAGAGAGATATCAATACATAGGTTTTAAGATTCTTACTAGTCAGATATATTCTTGGGCGGTGAATAGGGGGCGTTGAGTCCAGTTCACTGAGCAAGGAGTAGGTCTGGTCTATTACATATTGGGTTTATGGAACGGTATCTGAGCTAATTTGAAACCCTTGTTTTATGCATCACCCCACCTCACCTTTCCCGTTAAGCAGCCATAGTGTGTTTTCTAAACGTGCGACTCTGTTCTGTTTTGTAATTCAGTTCAAAGGTAGCGGTTTTTTCATTCTCTCTGTAAGTGATATCTTATGATAAGTGTCTTTTTCTGTGTGACTTATTTCACTTAGAATCGTCGTACCTAAATCCACTCATCATGCTGCTCCTAGCCTTATGACGTTGATTTCATGGTTGAGTGATATTCCATTGTACATAAGGACCACAACTTCTTTATCCATTCTTCTCTTTCCTGGGATGTTTAAGGTGTAACGAAGTGGAGGTTCTTGTCAACAGAGCAGCCCTAAACTTTGGGGTGCCTGTGTCTTGCTGATTTTTAGTTTTCCCAATTTATACGCCCATGAGTGGAAGTGCCCTATGCTCTCTAAGCTGAGTTTTTTAGATGTTTCAGGACACACCGTACACTTCTCCAGAGTGGCTGTTGGCAATTTACAGCCCGCCCATCAGCGTAGCAAGGCTCCCATTTCTCCATGGCCTGTCCTGCATTTCTGGTTTTGACACTTTATTCAGCATGGCCCTTTTGACCGATGGGAAGCGAGACTTCTTTGTAGCGCTGATTTGCCTTTCCAGGTTGCTTGGTTGGCCAAAAAGGGCGTATGCGTTTTTTCCTGAATATATTCAGGAAAAAACGCATACGCCCTTTTTGGCCAAGGGCATCATTGTCGAGGTTTTGCCGCTTTTCCTGTGCTTTAAAGGCGATTCGAATCTACCTCCTGAAATCGGTTTCCTGCAATTCTGCCTTGCTTTCAAATCCTCTTCGTTGCCTTCCCTCCATATATTTGTGGACGAGAGTTATCATTTCTAACTCTGCAGGTTTGTGAATTGCAGTGCCCCTGAGCTCCATTTTTCAACTCGCTTTCTTGGGAGCTGGCCGCAAAAGCGCAGGATTGCTTCAGGCCCTATTCTGGCTCCGGGCGGCAGGCTGAGCCTGTGGTTAATTCTGCTTCCTGATGGGAAAATAGAGTGACCTCTGCCTGTCCCAACACCTAGAGCTAGTCTCTCATTGGTTCCCCCTCTTCCCGTTCATCCTCAGGACAAATTGCAACGTGTTCCGAACAGGAGGTTAAAGGTGCTGATTCTCCAAGGAGGGAGATTGCTAGTAAAGCGGCTGGAATGGCGAACCGGAGCACAAGGAGATGAGAAATGAGGTGCGTTTTAGAAACCTTTCCCGGTCACACGGTGTACCATCTTCTGGGTTTCTCGTGCATGTTTTCGACGTAGGACGATGCCCTTGAACCTGGAGATTTGGGACCCATGGGATGGGTACCACGCCGTATTACTTTACAGGGTCTGCGTTAGCTCACCCAACCTCACCAAACCTCTCAGCCCCAAGAGTGTCCTCCCTTATGTCTCAATCAGCTGTGGGTCTAGATATGGTCAATCCAGGTGGCATCGCAGCCCCTGAACGAATTTTGTAAGAATTTCTCTCTCTTTCACTGTCTTTGTTTCACGGGTTTTTAAAAGTAATTGATTTTTATAATAGGGTTTAGCTGCTTTGCACTGCTGTGTTTATGCCGCTTTACACCCACTTGACTCACTTACAGAGAGATATCAATACATAGGTTTTAAGATTCTTACTAGTCAGATATATTCTTGGGCGGTGAATAGGGGTTGTTGAGTCCAGTTCACTGAGCAAGGAGTAGGTCTTGTCTATTACATATTGGGTTTATGGAACGGTATCTGAGCTAATTTGAAACCCTTGTTTTATGCATCACCCCACCTCACCTTTCCCGTTAAGCAGCCATAGTGTGTTTTCTAAACGTGCGACTCTGTTCTGTTTTGTAATTCAGTTCAAGGGTAGCGGTTTTTACATTCCCTCTGTCAGTGATATCTTATGATAAGTGTCTTTTTCTGTGTGACTTATTTCACTTAGAATCGTCGTACCTAAATCCACTCATCATGCTGCTCCTAGCCTTATGACGTTGATTTCATGGCTGAGTGATATTCCATTGTACATAAGGACCACAACTTCTTTATCCATTCTTCTCTTTCCTGGGATGTTTAAGGTGTAACGAAGTGGAGGTTCTTGTCAACAGAGCAGCCCTAAACTTTGGGGTGCCTGTGTCTTGCTGATTTTTAGTTTTCCCAATTTATACGCCCATGAGTGGAAGTGCCCTATGCTCTCTAAGCTGAGTTTTTTAGATGTTTCAGGACACACCGTACACTTCTCCAGAGTGGCTGTTGGCCATTTACAGCCCGCCCATCAGCGTAGCAAGGCTCCCATTTCTCCATGGCCTGTCCTGCATTTCTGGTTTTGACACTTTATTCAGCATGGCCCTTTTGACCGATGGGAAGCGAGACTTCTTTGTAGCGCTGATTTGCCTTTCCAGGTTGCTTGGTTGGCCAAAAAGGGCGTATGCGTTTTTTCCTGAATATATTCAGGAAAAAACGCATACGCCCTTTTTGGCCAAGGGCATCATTGTCGAGGTTTTGCCGCTTTTCCTGTGCTTTAAAGGCGATTCGAATCTACCTCCTGAAATCGGTTTCCTGCAATTCTGCCTTGCTTTCAAATCGTCTTCGTTGCCTTCCCTACATATATTTGTGGACGAGAGTTATCATTTCTAACTCTGCAGGTTTGTGAATTGCAGTGCCCCTGAGCTCCATTTTTCAACTCGCTTTCTTGGGAGCTGGCCGCAAAAGCGCAGGATTGCTTCAGGCCCTATTCTGGCTCCGGGCGGCAGGCTGAGCCTGTGGTTAATTCTTCTTCCTGATGGGAAAATAGAGTGACCTGTGCCTGTCCCAACACCTAGAGCTAGTCTCTCATTGGTTCCCCCTCTTCCCGTTCATCCTCAGGACAAATTGCAACGTGTACGGAACAGGAGGTTAAAGGTGCTGATTCTCCAAGGAGGGAGATTGCTAGTAAAGTGGCTGGAATGGCAAACCGGAGCACAAGGAGATGAGAAATGAGGTGCGTTTTAGAAACCTTTCCCGGTCACACGGTGTACCATCTTCTGGGTTGCTCGTGCATGTTTTCGACGTAGGAAGATGCCCTGGAACCTGGAGATTTGGGACCCATGGGATGGGTACCACGCCGTATTACTTTAAAGGGTCTGCGTTAGCTCACCCAACCTCACCAAACCTCTCAGCCCCAAGAGTGTCCACCCTTATGTCTCAATCAGCTGTGGGTCTAGATATGGTCAATCCAGGTGGCATCGCAGCCCCTGAACGAATTTTGTAAGAATTTATCTCTCTTTCACTGTCTTTGTTTGACGGGTTTTTAAAAGTAATTGATTTTTATAATGGGGTTTAGCTGCTTTGCACTGCTGTGTTTATGCCGCTTTACACCCACTTGACTCACTTACAGAGAGATATCAATACATAGGTTTTAAGATTCTTACTAGTCAGATATATTCTTGGGCGGTGAATAGGGGGCGTTGAGTCCAGTTCACTGAGCAAGGAGTAGGTCTTGTCTATTACATATTGGGTTTATGGAACGGTATCTGAGCTAATTTGAAACCCTTGTTTTATGCATCACCCCACCTCACCTTTCCCGTTAAGCAGCCATAGTGTGTTTTCTAAACGTGCGACTCTGTTCTGTTTTGTAATTCAGTTCAAGGGTAGCGGTTTTTACATTCTCTCTGTAAGTGATATCTTATGATCAGTGTCTTTTTCTGTGTGACTTATTTCACTTAGAATCGTCGTACCTAAATCCACTCATCATGCTGCTCCTAGCCTTATGACGTTGATTTCATGGCTGAGTGATATTCCATTGTACATAAGGACCACAACTTCTTTATCCATTCTTCTCTTTCCTGGGATGTTTAAGGTGTAACGAAGTGGAGGTTCTTGTCAACAGAGCAGCCCTAAACTTTGGGGTGCCTGTGTCTTGCTGATTTTTAGTTTTCCCAATTTATACGCCCATGAGTGGAAGTGCCCTATGCTCTCTAAGCTGAGTTTTTTAGATGTTTCAGGACACACCGTACACTTCTCCAGAGTGGCTGTTGGCAATTTACAGCCCGCCCATCAGCGTAGCAAGGCTCCCATTTCTCCATGGCCTGTCCTGCATTTCTGGTTTTGACACTTTATTCAGCATGGCCCTTTTGACCGATGGGAAGCGAGACTTCTTTGTAGCGCTGATTTGCCTTTCCAGGTTGCTTGCTTGGCCAAAAAGGGCGTATGCGTTTTTTCCTGAATATATTCAGGAAAAAACGCATACGCCCTTTTTGGCCAAGGGCATCATTGTCGAGGTTTTGCCGCTTTTCCTGTGCTTTAAAGGCGATTCGAATCTACCTCCTGAAATTTGTTTCCTGCAATTCTGCCTTGCTTTCAAATCCTCATCGTTGCCTTCCTTCCATATATTTGTGGACGAGAGTTATCATTTCTACCTCTGCAGGTTTGTGAATTGCAGTGCCCCTGAGCTCCATTTTTTAACTCGCTTTCTTGGGAGCTGGCCGCAAAAGCGCAGGATTGCTTCAGGCCCTATTCTGGCTCCGGGCGGCAGGCTGAGCCTGTGGTTAATTCTTCTTCCTGATGGGAAAATAGAGTGACTTGTGCCTGTCCCAACACCTAGAGCTAGTCTCTCATTGGTTCCCCCTCTTCCCGTTCATCCTCAGGACAAATTGCAACGTGTACGGAACAGGAGGTTAAAGGTGTTGATTCTCCCAGGAGGGAGATTGCTAGTAAAGCGGCTGGAATGGCGAACCGGAGCACAAGGAGATGAGAAATGAGGTGCGTTTTAGAAACCTTTCCCGGTCACACGGTGTACCATCTTCTGGGTTTCTCGTGCATGTTTTCGATGTAGGAAGATGCCCTTGAACCTGGAGATTTGGGACCCATTGGATGGGTACCACGCCGTATTACTTTAAAGGGTCTGCGTTTGCTCACCCAACCTCACCAAACCTCTCAGCCCCAAGAGTGTCCACCCTTATGTCTCAGTCATCTGTGGGTCTAGATATGGTCAATCCAGGTGGCATCGCAGCCCCTGAACGAATTTTGTAAGAATTTCTCTCTCTTTCACTGTCTTTGTTTCACGGGTCTTTAAAAGTAATTGATTTTTATAATGGGGTTTAGCTGCTTTGCACTGCTGTGTTTATGCCGCTTTACACCCACTTGACTCACTTACAGAGAGATATCAATACATAGGTTTTAAGATTCTTACTAGTCAGATATATTCTTGGGCGGTGAATAGGGGGCGTTGAGTCCAGTTCACTGAGCAAGGAGTAGGTCTTGTCTATTACATATTGGGTTTATGGAACGGTATCTGAGCTAATTTGAAACCCTTGTTTTATGCATCACCCCACCTCACCTTTCCCGTTAAGCAGCCATAGTGTGTTTTCTAAACGTGCGACTCTGTTCTGTTTTGTAATTCAGTTCAAGGGTAGCGGTTTTTACATTCCCTCTGTAAGTGATATCTTATGATAAGTGTCTTTTTCTGTGTGACTTATTTCACTTAGAATCGTCGTACCTAAATCCACTCATCATGCTGCTCCTAGCCTTATGACGTTGATTTCATGGCTGAGTGATATTCCATTGTACATAAGGACCACAACTTCTTTATCCATTCTTCTCTTTCCTGGGATGTTTAAGGTGTAACGAAGTGGAGGTTCTTGTCAACAGAGCAGCCCTAAACTTTGGGGTGCCTGTGTCTTGCTGATTTTTAGTTTTCCCAATTTATACGCCCATGAGTGGAAGTGCCCTATGCTCTCTAAGCTGAGATTTTTAGATGTTTCAGGACACACCGTACACTTCTCCAGAGTGGCTGTTGGCAATTTACAGCCCGCCCATCAGCGTAGCAAGGCTCCCATTTCTCCATGGCCTGTCCTGCATTTCTGGTTTTGACACTTTATTCAGCATGGCCCTTTTGACCGATGGGAAGCGAGACTTCTTTGTAGCGCTGATTTGCCTTTCCAGGTTGCTTGGTTGGCCAAAAAGGGCGTATGCGTTTTTTCCTGAATATATTCAGGAAAAAACGCATACGCCCTTTTTGGCCAAGGGCATCATTGTCGAGGTTTTGCCGCTTTTCCTGTGCTTTAAAGGCGATTCGAATCTACCTCCTGAAATCGGTTTCCTGCAATTCTGCCTTGCTTTCAAATCGTCTTCGTTGCCTTCCCTCCATATATTTGTGGACGAGAGTTATCATTTCTAACTCTGCAGGTTTGTGAATTGCAGTGCCCCTGAGCTCCATTTTTCAACTCGCTTTCTTGGGAGCTGGCCGCAAAAGCGCAGGATTGCTTCAGGCCCTATTCTGGCTCCGGGTGGCAGGCTGAGCCTGTGGTTAATTCTGCTTCCTGATGGGAAAATAGAGTGACCTGTGCCTGTCCCAACACCTAGAGCTAGTCTCTCATTGGTTCCCCCTCTTCCCGTTCATCCTCAGGACAAATTGCAACGTGTTCGGAACAGGAGGTTAAAGGTGCTGATTCTCCAAGGAGGGAGATTGCTAGTAAAGCGGCTGGAATGGCGAACCGGAGCACAAGGAGATGAGAAATGAGGTGCGTTTTAGAAACCTTTCCCGGTCACACGGTGTACCATCTTCTGGGTTTCTCGTGCATGTTTTCGACGTAGGACGATGCCCTTGAACCTGGAGATTTGGGACCCATGGGATGGGTACCACGCCGTATTACTTTAAAGGGTCTGCGTTAGCTCACCCAACCTCACCAAACCTCTCAGCCCCAAGAGTGTCCTCCCTTATGTCTCAATCAGCTGTGGGTCTAGATATGGTCAATCCAGGTGGCATCGCAGCCCCTGAACGAATTTTGTAAGAATTTCTCTCTCTTTCACTGTCTTTGTTTCACGGGTTTTTAAAAGTAATTGATTTTTATAATAGGGTTTAGCTGCTTTGCACTGCTGTGTTTATGCCGCTTTACACCCACTTGACTCACTTACAGAGAGATATCAATACATAGGTTTTAAGATTCTTACTAGTCAGATATATTCTTGGGCGGTGAATAGGGGGCGTTGAGTCCAGTTCACTGAGCAAGGAGTAGGTCTTGTCTATTACATATTGGGTTTATGGAACGGTATCTGAGCTAATTTGAAACCCTTGTTTTATGCATCACCCCACCTCACCTTTCCCGTTAAGCAGCCATAGTGTGTTTTGTAAACGTGCGACTCTGTTCTGTTTTGTAATTCAGTTCAAGGGTAGCGGTTTTTACATTCCCTCTGTAAGTGATATCTTATGATAAGTGTCTTTTTCTGTGTGACTTATTTCACTTAGAATCGTCGTACCTAAATCCACTCATCATGATGCTCCTAGCCTTATGACGTTGATTTCATGGCTGAGTGATATTCCATTGTACATAAGGACCACAACTTCTTTATCCATTCTTCTCTTTCCTGGGATGTTTAAGGTGTAACGAAGTGGAGGTTCTTGTCAACAGAGCAGCCCTAAACTTTGGGGTGCCTGTGTCTTGCTGATTTTTAGTTTTCCCAATTTATACGCCCATGAGTGGAAGTGCCCTATGCTCTCTAAGCTGAGTTTTTTAGATGTTTCAGGACACACCGTACACTTCTCCAGAGTGGCTGTTGGCAATTTACAGCCCGCCCATCAGCGTAGCAAGGCTCCCATTTCTCCATGGCCTGTCCTGCATTTCTGGTTTTGACACTTTATTCAGCATGGCCCTTTTGACCGATGGGAAGCGAGACTTCTTTGTAGCGCTTATTTGCCTTTCCAGGTTGCTTGGTTGGCCAAAAAGGGCGTATGCGTTTTTTCCTGAATATATTCAGGAAAAAACGCATACGCCCTTTTTGGCCAAGGGCATCATTGTCGAGGTTTTGCCGCTTTTCCTGTGCTTTAAAGGCGATTCGAATCTACCTCCTGAAATCGGTTTCCTGCAATTCTGCCTTGCTTTCAAATCCTCTTCGTTGCCTTCCCTCCATATATTTGTGGACGAGAGTTATCATTTCTAACTCTGCAGGTTTGTGAATTGCAGTGCCCCTGAGCTCCATTTTTCAACTCGCTTTCTTGGGAGCTGGCCGCAAAAGCGCAGGATTGCTTCAGGCCCTATTCTGGCTCCGGGCGGAGGCTGAGCCTGTGGTTAATTCTGCTTCCTGATGGGAAAATAGAGTGACCTGTGCCTGTCCCAACACCTAGAGCTAGTCTCTCATTGGTTCCCCCTCTTCCCGTTCATCCTCAGGACAAATTGCAACGTGTTCGGAACAGGAGGTTAAAGGTGCTGATTCTCCAAGGAGGGAGATTGCTAGTAAAGCGGCTGGAATGGCGAACCGGAGCACAAGGAGATGAGAAATGAGGTGCGTTTTAGAAACCTTTCCCGGTCACACGGTGTACCATCTTCTGGGTTTCTCGTGCATGTTTTCGACGTAGGACGATGCCCTTGAACCTGGAGATTTGGGACCCATGGGATGGGTACCACGCCGTATTACTTTACAGGGTCTGCGTTAGCTCACCCAACCTCACCAAACCTCTCAGCCCCAAGAGTGTCCTCCCTTATGTCTCAATCAGCTGTGGGTCTAGATATGGTCAATCCAGGTGGCATCGCAGCCCCTGAACGAATTTTGTAAGAATTTCTCTCTCTTTCACTGTCTTTGTTTCACGGGTTTTTAAAAGTAATTGATTTTTATAATAGGGTTTAGCTGCTTTGCACTGCTGTGTTTATGCCGCTTTACACCCACTTGACTCACTTACAGAGAGATATCAATACATAGGTTTTAAGATTCTTACTAGTCAGATATATTCTTGGGCGGTGAATAGGGGTTGTTGAGTCCAGTTCACTGAGCAAGGAGTAGGTCTTGTCTATTACATATTGGGTTTATGGAACGGTATCTGAGCTAATTTGAAACCCTTGTTTTATGCATCACCCCACCTCACCTTTCCCGTTAAGCAGCCATAGTGTGTTTTCTAAACGTGCGACTCTGTTCTGTTTTGTAATTCAGTTCAAGGGTAGCGGTTTTTACATTCCCTCTGTCAGTGATATCTTATGATAAGTGTCTTTTTCTGTGTGACTTATTTCACTTAGAATCGTCGTACCTAAATCCACTCATCATGCTGCTCCTAGCCTTATGACGTTGATTTCATGGCTGAGTGATATTCCATTGTACATAAGGACCACAACTTCTTTATCCATTCTTCTCTTTCCTGGGATGTTTAAGGTGTAACGAAGTGGAGGTTCTTGTCAACAGAGCAGCCCTAAACTTTGGGGTGCCTGTGTCTTGCTGATTTTTAGTTTTCCCAATTTATACGCCCATGAGTGGAAGTGCCCTATGCTCTCTAAGCTGAGTTTTTTAGATGTTTCAGGACACACCGTACACTTCTCCAGAGTGGCTGTTGGCCATTTACAGCCCGCCCATCAGCGTAGCAAGGCTCCCATTTCTCCATGGCCTGTCCTGCATTTCTGGTTTTGACACTTTATTCAGCATGGCCCTTTTGACCGATGGGAAGCGAGACTTCTTTGTAGCGCTGATTTGCCTTTCCAGGTTGCTTGGTTGGCCAAAAAGGGCGTATGCGTTTTTTCCTGAATATATTCAGGAAAAAACGCATACGCCCTTTTTGGCCAAGGGCATCATTGTCGAGGTTTTGCCGCTTTTCCTGTGCTTTAAAGGCGATTCGAATCTACCTCCTGAAATCGGTTTCCTGCAATTCTGCCTTGCTTTCAAATCGTCTTCGTTGCCTTCCCTACATATATTTGTGGACGAGAGTTATCATTTCTAACTCTGCAGGTTTGTGAATTGCAGTGCCCCTGAGCTCCATTTTTCAACTCGCTTTCTTGGGAGCTGGCCGCAAAAGCGCAGGATTGCTTCAGGCCCTATTCTGGCTCCGGGCGGCAGGCTGAGCCTGTGGTTAATTCTTCTTCCTGATGGGAAAATAGAGTGACTTGTGCCTGTCCCAACACCTAGAGCTAGTCTCTCATTGGTTCCCCCTCTTCCCGTTCATCCTCAGGACAAATTGCAACGTGTACGGAACAGGAGGTTAAAGGTGTTGATTCTCCCAGGAGGGAGATTGCTAGTAAAGCGGCTGGAATGGCGAACCGGAGCACAAGGAGATGAGAAATGAGGTGCGTTTTAGAAACCTTTCCCGGTCACACGGTGTACCATCTTCTGGGTTTCTCGTGCATGTTTTCGATGTAGGAAGATGCCCTTGAACCTGGAGATTTGGGACCCATTGGATGGGTACCACGCCGTATTACTTTAAAGGGTCTGCGTTTGCTCACCCAACCTCACCAAACCTCTCAGCCCCAAGAGTGTCCACCCTTATGTCTCAGTCATCTGTGGGTCTAGATATGGTCAATCCAGGTGGCATCGCAGCCCCTGAACGAATTTTGTAAGAATTTCTCTCTCTTTCACTGTCTTTGTTTCACGGGTCTTTAAAAGTAATTGATTTTTATAATGGGGTTTAGCTGCTTTGCACTGCTGTGTTTATGCCGCTTTACACCCACTTGACTCACTTACAGAGAGATATCAATACATAGGTTTTAAGATTCTTACTAGTCAGATATATTCTTGGGCGGTGAATAGGGGGCGTTGAGTCCAGTTCACTGAGCAAGGAGTAGGTCTTGTCTATTACATATTGGGTTTATGGAACGGTATCTGAGCTAATTTGAAACCCTTGTTTTATGCATCACCCCACCTCACCTTTCCCGTTAAGCAGCCATAGTGTGTTTTCTAAACGTGCGACTCTGTTCTGTTTTGTAATTCAGTTCAAGGGTAGCGGTTTTTACATTCCCTCTGTAAGTGATATCTTATGATAAGTGTCTTTTTCTGTGTGACTTATTTCACTTAGAATCGTCGTACCTAAATCCACTCATCATGCTGCTCCTAGCCTTATGACGTTGATTTCATGGCTGAGTGATATTCCATTGTACATAAGGACCACAACTTCTTTATCCATTCTTCTCTTTCCTGGGATGTTTAAGGTGTAACGAAGTGGAGGTTCTTGTCAACAGAGCAGCCCTAAACTTTGGGGTGCCTGTGTCTTGCTGATTTTTAGTTTTCCCAATTTATACGCCCATGAGTGGAAGTGCCCTATGCTCTCTAAGCTGAGATTTTTAGATGTTTCAGGACACACCGTACACTTCTCCAGAGTGGCTGTTGGCAATTTACAGCCCGCCCATCAGCGTAGCAAGGCTCCCATTTCTCCATGGCCTGTCCTGCATTTCTGGTTTTGACACTTTATTCAGCATGGCCCTTTTGACCGATGGGAAGCGAGACTTCTTTGTAGCGCTGATTTGCCTTTCCAGGTTGCTTGGTTGGCCAAAAAGGGCGTATGCGTTTTTTCCTGAATATATTCAGGAAAAAACGCATACGCCCTTTTTGGCCAAGGGCATCATTGTCGAGGTTTTGCCGCTTTTCCTGTGCTTTAAAGGCGATTCGAATCTACCTCCTGAAATCGGTTTCCTGCAATTCTGCCTTGCTTTCAAATCCTCTTCGTTGCCTTCCCTCCATATATTTGTGGACGAGAGTTATCATTTCTAACTCTGCAGGTTTGTGAATTGCAGTGCCCCTGAGCTCCATTTTGCAACTCGCTTTCTTGGGAGCTGGCCGCAAAAGCGCAGGATTGCTTCAGGCCCTATTCTGGCTCCGGGTGGCAGGCTGAGCCTGTGGTTAATTCTGCTTCCTGATGGGAAAATAGAGTGACCTGTGCCTGTCCCAACACCTAGAGCTAGTCTCTCATTGGTTCCCCCTCTTCCCGTTCATCCTCAGGACAAATTGCAACGTGTTCGGAACAGGAGGTTAAAGGTGCTGATTCTCCAAGGAGGGAGATTGCTAGTAAAGCGGCTGGAATGGCGAACCGGAGCACAAGGAGATGAGAAATGAGGTGCGTTTTAGAAACCTTTCCCGGTCACACGGTGTACCATCTTCTGGGTTTCTCGTGCATGTTTTCGACGTAGGACGATGCCCTTGAACCTGGAGATTTGGGACCCATGGGATGGGTACCACGCCGTATTACTTTAAAGGGTCTGCGTTAGCTCACCCAACCTCACCAAACCTCTCAGCCCCAAGAGTGTCCACCCTTATGTCTCAATCAGCTGTGGTTCTAGATATGGTCATTCCAGGTGGCATCGCAGCCCCTGAACGAATTTTGTAAGAATTTATCTCTCTTTCACTGTCTTTGTTTGACGGGTTTTTAAAAGTAATTGATTTTTATAATGGGGTTTAGCTGCTTTGCACTGCTGTGTTTATGCCGCTTTACACCCACTTGACTCACTTACAGAGAGATATCAATACATAGGTTTTAAGATTCTTACTAGTCAGATATATTCTTGGGCGGTGAATAGGGGGCGTTGAGTCCAGTTCACGGAGCAAGGAGTAGGTCTTGTCTATTACATATTGGGTTTATGGAACGGTATCTGAGCTAATTTGAAACCCTTGTTTTATGCATCACCCCACCTCACCTTTCCCGTTAAGCAGCCATAGTGTGTTTTCTAAACGTGCGACTCTGTTCTGTTTTGTAATTCAGTTCAAGGGTAGCGGTTTTTACATTCTCTCTGTAAGTGATATCTTATGATCAGTGTCTTTTTCTGTGTGACTTATTTCACTTAGAATCGTCGTACCTAAATCCACTCATCATGCTGCTCCTAGCCTTATGACGTTGATTTCATGGCTGAGTGATATTCCATTGTACATAAGGACCACAACTTCTTTATCCATTCTTCTCTTTCCTGGGATGTTTAAGGTGTAACGAAGTGGAGGTTCTTGTCAACAGAGCAGCCCTAAACTTTGGGGTGCCTGTGTCTTGCTGATTTTTAGTTTTCCCAATTTATACGCCCATGAGTGGAAGTGCCCTATGCTCTCTAAGCTGAGTTTTTTAGATGTTTCAGGACACACCGTACACTTCTCCAGAGTGGCTGTTGGCAATTTACAGCCCGCCCATCAGCGTAGCAAGGCTCCCATTTCTCCATGGCCTGTCCTGCATTTCTGGTTTTGACACTTTATTCAGCATGGCCCTTTTGACCGATGGGAAGCGAGACTTCTTTGTAGCGCTGATTTGCCTTTCCAGGTTGCTTGGTTGGCCAAAAAGGGCGTATGCGTTTTTTCCTGAATATATTCAGGAAAAAACGCATACGCCCTTTTTGGCCAAGGGCATCATTGTCGAGGTTTTGCCGCTTTTCCTGTGCTTTAAAGGCGATTCGAATCTACCTCCTGAAATTTGTTTCCTGCAATTCTGCCTTGCTTTCAAATCCTCATCGTTGCCTTCCTTCCATATATTTGTGGACGAGAGTTATCATTTCTACCTCTGCAGGTTTGTGAATTGCAGTGCCCCTGAGCTCCATTTTTTAACTCGCTTTCTTGGGAGCTGGCCGCAAAAGCGCAGGATTGCTTCAGGCCCTATTCTGGCTCCGGGCGGCAGGCTGAGCCTGTGGTTAATTCTTCTTCCTGATGGGAAAATAGAGTGACCTGTGCCTGTCCCAACACCTAGAGCTAGTCTCTCATTGGTTCCCCCTCTTCCCGTTCATCCTCAGGACAAATTGCAACGTGTACGGAACAGGAGGTTAAAGGTGCTGATTCTCCAAGGAGGGAGATTGCTAGTAAAGCGGCTGGAATGGCGAACCGGAGCACAAGGAGATGAGAAATGAGGTGCGTTTTAGAAACCTTTCCCGGTAACACGGTGTACCATCTTCTGGGTTGCTCGTGCATGTTTTCGACGTAGGAAGATGCCCTGGAACCTGGAGATTTGGGACCCATGGGATGGGTACCACGCCGTATTACTTTAAAGGGTCTGCGTTAGCTCACCCAACCTCACCAAACCTCTCAGCCCCAAGAGTGTCCACCCTTATGTCTCAATCAGCTGTGGGTCTAGATATGGTCAATCCAGGTGGCATCGCAGCCCCTGAACGAATTTTGTAAGAATTTATCTCTCTTTCACTGTCTTTGTTTGACGGGTTTTTAAAAGTAATTGATTTTTATAATGGGGTTTAGCTGCTTTGCACTGCTGTGTTTATGCCGCTTTACACCCACTTGACTCACTTACAGAGAGATATCAATACATAGGTTTTAAGATTCTTACTAGTCAGATATATTCTTGGGCGGTGAATAGGGGGCGTTGAGTCCAGTTCACTGAGCAAGGAGTAGGTCTTGTCTATTACATATTGGGTTTATGGAACGGTATCTGAGCTAATTTGAAACCCTTGTTTTATGCATCACCCCACCTCACCTTTCCCGTTAAGCAGCCATAGTGTGTTTTCTAAACGTGCGACTCTGTTCTGTTTTGTAATTCAGTTC
This sequence comes from Balaenoptera borealis, assembly GCF_965194805.1. NCBI lineage: Eukaryota > Metazoa > Chordata > Mammalia > Artiodactyla > Balaenopteridae > Balaenoptera > Balaenoptera borealis. Next base: position 27,238 of record NW_028123536.1, read on the forward strand.
AAGGGTAGCGGTTTTTACATTCTCTCTGTAAGTGATATCTTATGATCAGTGTCTTTTTCTGTGTGACTTATTTCACTTAGAATCGTCGTACCTAAATCCACTCATCATGCTGCTCCTAGCCTTATGACGTTGATTTCATGGCTGAGTGATATTCCATTGTACCTAAGGACCACAACTTCTTTATCCATTCTTCTCTTTCCTGGGATGTTTAAGGTGTAACGAAGTGGAGGTTCTTGTCAACAGAGCAGCCCTAAACTTTGGGGTGCCTGTGTCTTGCTGATTTTTAGTTTTCCCAATTTATACGCCCATGAGTGGAAGTGCCCTATGCTCTCTAAGCTGAGTTTTTTAGATGTTTCAGGACACACCGTACACTTCTCCAGAGTGGCTGTTGGCAATTTACAGCCCGCCCATCAGCGTAGCAAGGCTCCCATTTCTCCATGGCCTGTCCTGCATTTCTGGTTTTGACACTTTATTCAGCATGGCCCTTTTGACCGATGGGAAGCGAGACTTCTTTGTAGCGCTGATTTGCCTTTCCAGGTTGCTTGGTTGGCCAAAAAGGGCGTATGCGTTTTTTCCTGAATATATTCAGGAAAAAACGCATACGCCCTTTTTGGCCAAGGGCATCATTGTCGAGGTTTTGCCGCTTTTCCTGTGCTTTAAAGGCGATTCGAATCTACCTCCTGAAATTTGTTTCCTGCAATTCTGCCTTGCTTTCAAATCCTCATCGTTGCCTTCCTTCCATATATTTGTGGACGAGAGTTATCATTTCTACCTCTGCAGGTTTGTGAATTGCAGTGCCCCTGAGCTCCATTTTTTAACTCGCTTTCTTGGGAGCTGGCCGCAAAAGCGCAGGATTGCTTCAGGCCCTATTCTGGCTCCGGGCGGCAGGCTGAGCCTGTGGTTAATTCTTCTTCCTGATGGGAAAATAGAGTGACTTGTGCCTGTCCCAACACCTAGAGCTAGTCTCTCATTGGTTCCCCCTCTTCCCGTTCATCCTCAGGACAAATTGCAACGTGTACGGAACAGGAGGTTAAAGGTGTTGATTCTCCCAGGAGGGAGATTGCTAGTAAAGCGGCTGGAATGGCGAACCGGAGCACAAGGAGATGAGAAATGAGGTGCGTTTTAGAAACCTTTCCCGGTCACACGGTGTACCATCTTCTGGGTTTCTCGTGCATGTTTTCGATGTAGGAAGATGCCCTTGAACCTGGAGATTTGGGACCCATTGGATGGGTACCACGCCGTATTACTTTAAAGGGTCTGCGTTTGCTCACCCAACCTCACCAAACCTCTCAGCCCCAAGAGTGTCCACCCTTATGTCTCAGTCATCTGTGGGTCTAGATATGGTCAATCCAGGTGGCATCGCAGCCCCTGAACGAATTTTGTAAGAATTTCTCTCTCTTTCACTGTCTTTGTTTCACGGGTCTTTAAAAGTAATTGATTTTTATAATGGGGTTTAGCTGCTTTGCACTGCTGTGTTTATGCCGCTTTACACCCACTTGACTCACTTACAGAGAGATATCAATACATAGGTTTTAAGATTCTTACTAGTCAGATATATTCTTGGGCGGTGAATAGGGGGCGTTGAGTCCAGTTCACTGAGCAAGGAGTAGGTCTTGTCTATTACATATTGGGTTTATGGAACGGTATCTGAGCTAATTTGAAACCCTTGTTTTATGCATCACCCCACCTCACCTTTCCCGTTAAGCAGCCATAGTGTGTTTTCTAAACGTGCGACTCTGTTCTGTTTTGTAATTCAGTTCAAGGGTAGCGGTTTTTACATTCCCTCTGTAAGTGATATCTTATGATAAGTGTCTTTTTCTGTGTGACTTATTTCACTTAGAATCGTCGTACCTAAATCCACTCATCATGCTGCTCCTAGCCTTATGACGTTGATTTCATGGCTGAGTGATATTCCATTGTACATAAGGACCACAACTTCTTTATCCATTCTTCTCTTTCCTGGGATGTTTAAGGTGTAACGAAGTGGAGGTTCTTGTCAACAGAGCAGCCCTAAACTTTGGGGTGCCTGTGTCTTGCTGATTTTTAGTTTTCCCAATTTATACGCCCATGAGTGGAAGTGCCCTATGCTCTCTAAGCTGAGATTTTTAGATGTTTCAGGACACACCGTACACTTCTCCAGAGTGGCTGTTGGCAATTTACAGCCCGCCCATCAGCGTAGCAAGGCTCCCATTTCTCCATGGCCTGTCCTGCATTTCTGGTTTTGACACTTTATTCAGCATGGCCCTTTTGACCGATGGGAAGCGAGACTTCTTTGTAGCGCTGATTTGCCTTTCCAGGTTGCTTGGTTGGCCAAAAAGGGCGTATGCGTTTTTTCCTGAATATATTCAGGAAAAAACGCATACGCCCTTTTTGGCCAAGGGCATCATTGTCGAGGTTTTGCCGCTTTTCCTGTGCTTTAAAGGCGATTCGAATCTACCTCCTGAAATCGGTTTCCTGCAATTCTGCCTTGCTTTCAAATCCTCTTCGTAGCCTTCCCTCCATATATTTGTGGACGAGAGTTATCATTTCTAACTCTGCAGGTTTGTGAATTGCAGTGCCCCTGAGCTCCATTTTTCAACTCGCTTTCTTGGGAGCTGGCCGCAAAAGCGCAGGATTGCTTCAGGCCCTATTCTGGCTCCGGGCGGCAGGCTGAGCCTGTGGTTAATTCTGCTACCTGATGGGAAAATAGAGTGACCTGTGCCTGTCCCAACACCTAGAGCTTGTCTGTCAATGGTTCCCCCTCTTCCCGTTCATCCTCAGGACAAATTGCAACGTGTACGGAACAGGAGGTTAAAGGTGCTGATTCTCCAAGGAGGGAGATTGCTAGTAAAGCGGCTGGAATGGCGAAACGGAGCACAAGGAGATGAGAAATGAGGTGCGTTTTAGAAACCTTTCCCGGTCACACGGTGTACCATCTTCTGTGTTTCTCGTGCGTGTTTTCGACGTAGGAAGATGCCCTTGACCCTGGAGATTTGGGACCCATGGGATGGGTACCACGCCGTATTACTTTAAAGGGTCTGCGTTTGCTCACCCAACCTCACCAAACCTCTCAGCCCCAAGAGTGTCCGCCCTTATGTCTCAGTCATCTGTGGGTCTAGATATGGTCAATCCAGCTGGCATCGCAGCACCTGAACGAATTTTGTAAGAATTTCTCTCTCTTTCACTGTCTTTGTTTCACGGGTTTTTAAAAGTAATTGATATTTATAATGGGGTTTAGCTGCTTTGCACTGCTGTGTTTATGCCGCTTTACACCTACTTGACTCACTTACAGAGAGATATCACTACATAGGTTTTAAGATTCTTACTAGTCAGATATATTCTTGGGCGGTGAATAGGGGTTGTTGAGTCCAGTTCACTGAGCAAGGAGTAGGTCTTGTCTATTACATATTGGGTTTATGGAACGGTATCTGAGCTAATTTGAAACCCTTGTTTTATGCATCACCCCACCTCACCTTTCCCGTTAAGCAGCCATAGTGTGTTTTCTAAACGTGCGACTCTGTTCTGTTTTGTAATTCAGTTCAAGGGTAGCGGTTTTTACATTCTCTCTGTAAGTGATATCTTATGATAAGTGTCTTTTTCTGTGTGACTTATTTCACTTAGAATCATCGTACCTAAATCCACTCATCATGCTGCTCCTAGCCTTATGACGTTGATTTCATGGCTGAGTGATATTCCATTGTACATAAGGACCACAACTTCTTTATCCATTCTTCTCTTTCCTGGGATGTTTAAGGTGTAACGAAGTGGAGGTTCTTGTCAACAGAGCAGCCCTAAACTTTGGGGTGCCTGTGTCTTGCTGGTTTTTAGTTTTCCCAATTTATACGCCCATGAGTGGAAGTGCCCTATGCTCTCTAAGCTGAGTTTTTTAGATGTTTCAGGACACACCGTACACTTCTCCAGAGTGGCTGTTGGCAATTTACAGCCCGCCCATCAGCGTAGCAAGGCTCCCATTTCTCCATGGCCTGTCCTGCATTTCTGGTTTTGACACTTTATTCAGCATGGCCCTTTTGACCGATGGGAAGCGAGACTTCTTTGTAGCGCTGATTTGCCTTTCCAGGTTGCTTGGTTGGCCAAAAAGGGCGTAGGCGTTTTTTCCTGAATATATTCAGGAAAAAACGCATACGCCCTTTTTGGCCAAGGGCATCATTGTCGAGGTTTTGCCGCTTTTCCTGTGCTTTAAAGGCGATTCGAATCTACCTCCTGAAATTTGTTTCCTGCAATTCTGCCTTGCTTTCAAATCCTCATCGTTGCCTTCCTTCCATATATTTGTGGACGAGAGTTATCATTTCTACCTCTGCAGGTTTGTGAATTGCAGTGCCCCTGAGCTCCATTTTTTAACTCGCTTTCTTGGGAGCTGGCCGCAAAAGCGCAGGATTGCTTCAGGCCCTATTCTGGCTCCGGGCGGCAGGCTGAGCCTGTGGTTAATTCTTCTTCCTGATGGGAAAATAGAGTGACTTGTGCCTGTCCCAACACCTAGAGCTAGTCTCTCATTGGTTCCCCCTCTTCCCGTTCATCCTCAGGACAAATTGCAACGTGTACGGAACAGGAGGTTAAAGGTGTTGATTCTCCCAGGAGGGAGATTGCTAGTAAAGCGGCTGGAATGGCGAACCGGAGCACAAGGAGATGAGAAATGAGGTGCGTTTTAGAAACCTTTCCCGGTCACACGGTGTACCATCTTCTGGGTTTCTCGTGCATGTTTTCGATGTAGGAAGATGCCCTTGAACCTGGAGATTTGGGACCCATTGGATGGGTACCACGCCGTATTACTTTAAAGGGTCTGCGTTTGCTCACCCAACCTCACCAAACCTCTCAGCCCCAAGAGTGTCCACCCTTATGTCTCAGTCATCTGTGGGTCTAGATATGGTCAATCCAGGTGGCATCGCAGCCCCTGAACGAATTTTGTAAGAATTTCTCTCTCTTTCACTGTCTTTGTTTCACGGGTCTTTAAAAGTAATTGATTTTTATAATGGGGTTTAGCTGCTTTGCACTGCTGTGTTTATGCCGCTTTACACCCACTTGACTCACTTACAGAGAGATATCAATACATAGGTTTTAAGATTCTTACTAGTCAGATATATTCTTGGGCGGTGAATAGGGGGCGTTGAGTCCAGTTCACTGAGCAAGGAGTAGGTCTTGTCTATTACATATTGGGTTTATGGAACGGTATCTGAGCTAATTTGAAACCCTTGTTTTATGCATCACCCCACCTCACCTTTCCCGTTAAGCAGCCATAGTGTGTTTTCTAAACGTGCGACTCTGTTCTGTTTTGTAATTCAGTTCAAGGGTAGCGGTTTTTACATTCCCTCTGTAAGTGATATCTTATGATAAGTGTCTTTTTCTGTGTGACTTATTTCACTTAGAATCGTCGTACCTAAATCCACTCATCATGCTGCTCCTAGCCTTATGACGTTGATTTCATGGCTGAGTGATATTCCATTGTACATAAGGACCACAACTTCTTTATCCATTCTTCTCTTTCCTGGGATGTTTAAGGTGTAACGAAGTGGAGGTTCTTGTCAACAGAGCAGCCCTAAACTTTGGGGTGCCTGTGTCTTGCTGATTTTTAGTTTTCCCAATTTATACGCCCATGAGTGGAAGTGCCCTATGCTCTCTAAGCTGAGATTTTTAGATGTTTCAGGACACACCGTACACTTCTCCAGAGTGGCTGTTGGCAATTTACAGCCCGCCCATCAGCGTAGCAAGGCTCCCATTTCTCCATGGCCTGTCCTGCATTTCTGGTTTTGACACTTTATTCAGCATGGCCCTTTTGACCGATGGGAAGCGAGACTTCTTTGTAGCGCTGATTTGCCTTTCCAGGTTGCTTGGTTGGCCAAAAAGGGCGTATGCGTTTTTTCCTGAATATATTCAGGAAAAAACGCATACGCCCTTTTTGGCCAAGGGCATCATTGTCGAGGTTTTGCCGCTTTTCCTGTGCTTTAAAGGCGATTCGAATCTACCTCCTGAAATCGGTTTCCTGCAATTCTGCCTTGCTTTCAAATCCTCTTCGTAGCCTTCCCTCCATATATTTGTGGACGAGAGTTATCATTTCTAACTCTGCAGGTTTGTGAATTGCAGTGCCCCTGAGCTCCATTTTTCAACTCGCTTTCTTGGGAGCTGGCCGCAAAAGCGCAGGATTGCTTCAGGCCCTATTCTGGCTCCGGGCGGCAGGCTGAGCCTGTGGTTAATTCTGCTACCTGATGGGAAAATAGAGTGACCTGTGCCTGTCCCAACACCTAGAGCTTGTCTGTCAATGGTTCCCCCTCTTCCCGTTCATCCTCAGGACAAATTGCAACGTGTACGGAACAGGAGGTTAAAGGTGCTGATTCTCCAAGGAGGGAGATTGCTAGTAAAGCGGCTGGAATGGCGAAACGGAGCACAAGGAGATGAGAAATGAGGTGCGTTTTAGAAACCTTTCCCGGTCACACGGTGTACCATCTTCTGTGTTTCTCGTGCGTGTTTTCGACGTAGGAAGATGCCCTTGACCCTGGAGATTTGGGACCCATGGGATGGGTACCACGCCGTATTATTTTAAAGGGTCTGCGTTTGCTCACCCAACCTCACCAAACCTCTCAGCCCCAAGAGTGTCCGCCCTTATGTCTCAGTCATCTGTGGGTCTAGATATGGTCAATCCAGCTGGCATCGCAGCACCTGAACGAATTTTGTAAGAATTTCTCTCTCTTTCACTGTCTTTGTTTCACGGGTTTTTAAAAGTAATTGATATTTATAATGGGGTTTAGCTGCTTTGCACTGCTGTGTTTATGCCGCTTTACACCTACTTGACTCACTTACAGAGAGATATCACTACATAGGTTTTAAGATTCTTACTAGTCAGATATATTCTTGGGCGGTGAATAGGGGTTGTTGAGTCCAGTTCACTGAGCAAGGAGTAGGTCTTGTCTATTACATATTGGGTTTATGGAACGGTATCTGAGCTAATTTGAAACCCTTGTTTTATGCATCACCCCACCTCACCTTTCCCGTTAAGCAGCCATAGTGTGTTTTCTAAACGTGCGACTCTGTTCTGTTTTGTAATTCAGTTCAAGGGTAGCGGTTTTTACATTCTCTCTGTAAGTGATATCTTATGATAAGTGTCTTTTTCTGTGTGACTTATTTCACTTAGAATCGTCGTACCTAAATCCACTCATCATGCTGCTCCTAGCCTTATGACGTTGATTTCATGGCTGAGTGATATTCCATTGTACATAAGGACCACAACTTCTTTATCCATTCTTCTCTTTCCTGGGATGTTTAAGGTGTAACGAAGTGGAGGTTCTTGTCAACAGAGCAGCCCTAAACTTTGGGGTGCCTGTGTCTTGCTGGTTTTTAGTTTTCCCAATTTATACGCCCATGAGTGGAAGTGCCCTATGCTCTCTAAGCTGAGTTTTTTAGATGTTTCAGGACACACCGTACACTTCTCCAGAGTGGCTGTTGGCAATTTACAGCCCGCCCATCAGCGTAGCAAGGCTCCCATTTCTCCATGGCCTGTCCTGCATTTCTGGTTTTGACACTTTATTCAGCATGGCCCTTTTGACCGATGGGAAGCGAGACTTCTTTGTAGCGCTGATTTGCCTTTCCAGGTTGCTTGGTTGGCCAAAAAGGGCGTAGGCGTTTTTTCCTGAATATATTCAGGAAAAAACGCCTACGCCCTTTTTGGCCAAGGGCATCATTGTCGAGGTTTTGCCGCTTTTCCTGTGCTTTAAAGGCGATTCGAATCTACCTCCTGAAATCTGTTTCCTGCAATTCTGCTTTGCTTTCAAATCCTCATCGTTGCCTTCCTTCCATATATTTGTGGACGAGAGTTATCATTTCTACCTCTGCAGGTTTGTGAATTGCAGTGCCCCTAAGCTCCATTTTTTAACTCGCTTTCTTGGGAGCTGGCCGCAAAAGCGCAGGATTGCTTCAGGCCCTATTCTGGCTCCGGGCGGCAGGCTGAGCCTGTGGTTAATTCTTCTTCCTGATGGGAAAATAGAGTGACCTGTGCCTGTCCCAACACCTAGAGCTAGTCTCTCATTGGTTCCCCCTCTTCCCGTTCATCCTCAGGACAAATTGCAACGTGTACGGAACAGGAGGTTAAAGGTGCTGATTCTCCAAGGAGGGAGATTGCTAGTAAAGCGGCTGGAATGGCGAACCGGAGCACAAGGAGATGAGAAATGAGGTGCGTTTTAGAAACCTTTCCCGGTCACACGGTGTACCATCTTCTGGGTTTCTCGTGCATGTTTTCGACGTAGGAAGATGCCCTTGACCCTGGAGATTTGGGACCCATGGGATGGGTACCACGCCGTATTACTTTACAGGGTCTGCGTTAGCTCACCCAACCTCACCAAACCTCTCAGCCCCAAGAGTGTCCACCCTTATGTCTCAATCAGCTGTGGGTCTAGATATGGTCAATCCAGGTGGCATCGCAGCCCCTGAACGAATTTTGTAAGAATTTCTCTCTCTTTCACTGTCTTTGTTTCACGGGTTTTTAAAAGTAATTGATTTTTATAATAGGGTTTAGCTGCTTTGCACTGCTGTGTTTATGCCGCTTTTCACCCACTTGACTCACTTACAGAGAGATATCAATACATAGGTTTTAAGATTCTTACTAGTCAGATATATTCTTGGGTGGTGAATAGGGGGCGTTGAGTCCAGTTCACTGAGCAAGGAGTAGGTCTTGTCTATTACATATTGGCTTTATGGAACGGTATCTGAGCTAATTTGAAACCCTTGTTTTATGCATCACCCCACCTCACCTTTCCCGTTAAGCAGCCATAGTGTGTTTTCTAAACGTGCGACTCTGTTCTGTTTTGTAATTCAGTTCAAGGGTAGCGGTTTTTACATTCCCTCTGTAAGTGATATCTTATGATAAGTGTCTTTTTCTGTGTGACTTATTTCACTTAGAATCGTCGTACCTAAATCCACTCATCATGCTGCTCCTAGCCTTATGACGTTGATTTCATGGCTGAGTGATATTCCATTGTACATAAGGACCACAACTTCTTTATCCATTCTTCTCTTTCCTGGGATGTTTCAGGTGTAACGAAGTGGAGGTTCTTGTCAACAGAGCAGCCCTAAACTTTGGGGTGCCTGTGTCTTGCTGATTTTTAGTTTTCCCAATTTATACGCCCATGAGTGGAAGTGCCCTATGCTCTCTAAGCTGAGTTTTTTAGATGTTTCAGGACACACCGTACACTTCTCCAGAGTGGCTGTTGGCAATTTACAGCCCGCCCATCAGCGTAGCAAGGCTCCCATTTCTCCATGGCCTGTCCTGCATTTCTGGTTTTGACACTTTATTCAGCATGGCCCTTTTGACCGATGGGAAGCGAGACTTCTTTGTAGCGCTGATTTGCCTTTCCAGGTTGCTTGGTTGGCCAAAAAGGGCGTATGCGTTTTTTCCTGAATATATTCAGGAAAAAACGCCTACGCCCTTTTTGGCCAAGGGCATCATTGTCGAGGTTTTGCCGCTTTTCCTGTGCTTTAAAGGCGATTCGAATCTACCTCCTGAAATCTGTTTCCTGCAATTCTGCCTTGCTTTCAAATCCTCATCATTGCCTTCCTTCCATATATTTGTGGACGAGAGTTATCATTTCTAACTCTGCAGGTTTGTGAATTGCAGTGCCCCTGAGCTCCATTTTTTAACTCGCTTTCTTGGGAGCTGGCCGCAAAAGCGCAGGATTGCTTCAGGCCCTATTCTGGCTCCGGGCGGCAGGCTGAGCCTGTGGTTAATTCTTCTTCCTGATGGGAAAATAGAGTGACTTGTGCCTGTCCCAACACCTAGAGCTAGTCTCTCATTGGTTCCCCCTCTTCCCGTTCATCCTCAGGACAAATTGCAACGTGTACGGAACAGGAGGTTAAAGGTGCTGATTCTCCCAGGAGGGAGATTGCTAGTAAAGCGGCTGGAATGGCGAACCGGAGCACAAGGAGAGGAGAAATGAGGTGCGTTTTAGAAACCTTTCCCGGTCACACGGTGTACCATCTTCTGGGATTCTCGTGCATGTTTTCGATGTAGGAAGATGCCCTTGAACCTGGAGATTTGGGACCCATGGGATGGGTACCACGCCGTATTACTTTAAAGGGTCTGCGTTTGCTCACCCAACCTCACCAAACCTCTCAGCCCCAAGAGTGTCCACCCTTATGTCTCAGTCATCTGTGGGTCTAGATATAGTCAATCCAGGTGGCATCGCAGCCCCTGAACGAATTTTGTAAGAATTTCTCTCTCTTTCACTGTCTTTGTTTCACGGGTTTTTAAAAGTAATTGATTTTTATAATGGGGTTTAGCTGCTTTGCACTGCTGTGTTTATGCCGCTTTACACCTACTTGACTCACTTACAGAGAGATATCAATACATAGGTTTTAAGATTCTTACTAGTCAGATATATTCTTGGGCGGTGAATAGGGGTTGTTGAGTCCAGTTCACTGAGCAAGGAGTAGGTCTTGTCTATTACATATTGGGTATATGGAACGGTATCTGAGCTAATTTGAAACCCTTGTTTTATGCATCACCCCACCTCACCTTTCCCGTTAAGCAGCCATAGTGTGTTTTCTAAACGTTCGACTCTGTTCTGTTTTGTAATTCAGTTCAAGGGTAGCGGTTTTTACATTCCCTGTGTAAGTGATATCTTATGATAAGTGTCTTTTTTTGTGTGACTTATTTCACTTAGAATCGTCGTACCTAAATCCACTCATCATGCTGCTCCTAGCCTTATGACGTTGATTTCATGGCTGAGTGATATTCCATTGTACATAAGGACCACAACTTCTTTATCCATTCTTCTCTTTCCTGGGATGTTTAAGGTGTAACGAAGTGGAGGTTCTTGTCAACAGAGCAGCCCTAAACTTTGGGGTGCCTGTGTCTTGCTGATTTTTAGTTTTCCCAATTTATACGCCCATGAGTGGAAGTGCCCTATGCTCTCTAAGCTGAGTTTTTTAGATGTTTCAGGACACACCGTACACTTCTCCAGAGTGGCTGTTGGCAATTTACAGCCCACCCATCAGCGTAGCAAGGCTCCCATTTCTCCATGGCCTGTCCTGCATTTCTGGTTTTGACACTTTATTCAGCATGGCCCTTTTGACCGATGGGAAGCGAGACTTCTTTGTAGCGCTGATTTGCCTTTCCAGGTTGCTTGGTTGGCCAAAAAGGGCGTATGCCTTTTTTCCTGAATCTATTCAGGAAAAAACGCATACGCCCTTTTTGGCCAAGGGCATCATTGTCGAGGTTTTGCCGCTTTTCCTGTGCTTTAAAGGCGATTCGAATCTACCTCCTGAAATCGGTTTCCTGCAATTCTGCCTTGCTTTCAAATCCTCTTCGTAGCCTTCCCTCCATATATTTGTGGACGAGAGTTATCATTTCTAACTCTGCAGGTTTGTGAATTGCAGTGCCCCTGAGCTCCATTTTTCAACTCGCTTTCTTGGGAGCTGGCCGCAAAAGCGCAGGATTGCTTCAGGCCCTATTCTGGCTCCGGGCGGCAGGCTGAGCCTGTGGTTAATTCTTCTTCCTGATGGGAAAATAGAGTGACTTGTGCCTGTCCCAACACCTAGAGCTAGTCTCTCATTGGTTCCCCCTCTTCCCGTTCATCCTCAGGACAAATTGCAACGTGTACGGAACAGGAGGTTAAAGGTGTTGATTCTCCCAGGAGGGAGATTGCTAGTAAAGCGGCTGGAATGGCGAACCGGAGCACAAGGAGATGAGAAATGAGGTGCGTTTTAGAAACCTTTCCCGGTCACACGGTGTACCATCTTCTGGGTTTCTTGTGCATGTTTTCGATGTAGGAAGATGCCCTTGAACCTGGAGATTTGGGACCCATTGGATGGGTACCACGCCGTATTACTTTAAAGGGTCTGCGTTTGCTCACCCAACCTCACCAAACCTCTCAGCCCCAAGAGTGTCCACCCTTATGTCTCAGTCATCTGTGGGTCTAGATATGGTCAATCCAGGTGGCATCGCAGCCCCTGAACGAATTTTGTAAGAATTTCTCTCTCTTTCACTGTCTTTGTTTCACGGGTCTTTAAAAGTAATTGATTTTTATAATGGGGTTTAGCTGCTTTGCACTGCTGTGTTTATGCCGCTTTACACCCAGTTGACTCACTTACAGAGAGATATCAATACATAGGTTTTAAGATTCTTACTAGTCAGATATATTCTTGGGCGGTGAATAGGGGGCGTTGAGTCCAGTTCACTGAGCAAGGAGTAGGTCTTGTCTATTACATATTGGGTTTATGGAACGGTATCTGAGCTAATTTGAAACCCTTGTTTTATGCATCACCCCACCTCACCTTTCCCGTTAAGCAGCCATAGTGTGTTTTCTAAACGTGCGACTCTGTTCTGTTTTGTAATTCAGTTCAAGGGTAGCGGTTTTTACATTCCCTCTGTAAGTGATATCTTATGATAAGTGTCTTTTTCTGTGTGACTTATTTCACTTAGAATCGTCGTACCTAAATCCACTCATCATGCTGCTCCTAGCCTTATGACGTTGATTTCATGGCTGAGTGATATTCCATTGTACATAAGGACCACAACTTCTTTATCCATTCTTCTCTTTCCTGGGATGTTTAAGGTGTAACGAAGTGGAGGTTCTTGTCAACAGAGCAGCCCTAAACTTTGGGGTGCCTGTGTCTTGCTGATTTTTAGTTTTCCCAATTTATACGCCCATGAGTGGAAGTGCCCTATGCTCTCTAAGCTGAGATTTTTAGATGTTTCAGGACACACCGTACACTTCTCCAGAGTGGCTGTTGGCAATTTACAGCCCGCCCATCAGCGTAGCAAGGCTCCCATTTCTCCATGGCCTGTCCTGCATTTCTGGTTTTGACACTTTATTCAGCATGGCCCTTTTGACCGATGGGAAGCGAGACTTCTTTGTAGCGCTGATTTGCCTTTCCAGGTTGCTTGGTTGGCCAAAAAGGGCGTATGCGTTTTTTCCTGAATATATTCAGGAAAAAACGCATACGCCCTTTTTGGCCAAGGGCATCATTGTCGAGGTTTTGCCGCTTTTCCTGTGCTTTAAAGGCGATTCGAATCTACCTCCTGAAATCGGTTTCCTGCAATTCTGCCTTGCTTTCAAATCCTCTTCGTTGCCTTCCCTCCATATATTTGTGGACGAGAGTTATCATTTCTAACTCTGCAGGTTTGTGAATTGCAGTGCCCCTGAGCTCCATTTTTCAACTCGCTTTCTTGGGAGCTGGCCGCAAAAGCGCAGGATTGCTTCAGGCCCTATTCTGGCTCCGGGTGGCAGGCTGAGCCTGTGGTTAATTCTGCTTCCTGATGGGAAAATAGAGTGACCTGTGCCTGTCCCAACACCTAGAGCTAGTCTCTCATTGGTTCCCCCTCTTCCCGTTCATCCTCAGGACAAATTGCAACGTGTTCGGAACAGGAGGTTAAAGGTGCTGATTCTCCAAGGAGGGAGATTGCTAGTAAAGCGGCTGGAATGGCGAACCGGAGCACAAGGAGATGAGAAATGAGGTGCGTTTTAGAAACCTTTCCCGGTCACACGGTGTACCATCTTCTGGGTTTCTCGTGCATGTTTTCGACGTAGGACGATGCCCTTGAACCTGGAGATTTGGGACCCATGGGATGGGTACCACGCCGTATTACTTTACAGGGTCTGCGTTAGCTCACCCAACCTCACCAAACCTCTCAGCCCCAAGAGTGTCCTCCCTTATGTCTCAATCAGCTGTGGGTCTAGATATGGTCAATCCAGGTGGCATCGCAGCCCCTGAACGAATTTTGTAAGAATTTCTCTCTCTTTCACTGTCTTTGTTTCACGGGTTTTTAAAAGTAATTGATTTTTATAATAGGGTTTAGCTGCTTTGCACTGCTGTGTTTATGCCGCTTTACACCCACTTGACTCACTTACAGAGAGATATCAATACATAGGTTTTAAGATTCTTACTAGTCAGATATATTCTTGGGCGGTGAATAGGGGTTGTTGAGTCCAGTTCACTGAGCAAGGAGTAGGTCTTGTCTATTACATATTGGGTTCATGGAACGGTATCTGAGCTAATTTGAAACCCTTGTTTTATGCATCACCCCACCTCACCTTTCCCGTTAAGCAGCCATAGTGTGTTTTCTAAACGTGCGACTCTGTTCTGTTTTGTAATTCAGTTCAAGGGTAGCGGTTTTTACATTCCCTCTGTCAGTGATATCTTATGATAAGTGTCTTTTTCTGTGTGACTTATTTCACTTAGAATCGTCGTACCTAAATCCACTCATCATGCTGCTCCTAGCCTTATGACGTTGATTTCATGGCTGAGTGATATTCCATTGTACATAAGGACCACAACTTCTTTATCCATTCTTCTCTTTCCTGGGATGTTTAAGGTGTAACGAAGTGGAGGTTCTTGTCAACAGAGCAGCCCTAAACTTTGGGGTGCCTGTGTCTTGCTGATTTTTAGTTTTCCCAATTTATACGCCCATGAGTGGAAGTGCCCTATGCTCTCTAAGCTGAGTTTTTTAGATGTTTCAGGACACACCGTACACTTCTCCAGAGTGGCTGTTGGCCATTTACAGCCCGCCCATCAGCGTAGCAAGGCTCCCATTTCTCCATGGCCTGTCCTGCATTTCTGGTTTTGACACTTTATTCAGCATGGCCCTTTTGACCGATGGGAAGCGAGACTTCTTTGTAGCGCTGATTTGCCTTTCCAGGTTGCTTGGTTGGCCAAAAAGGGCGTATGCGTTTTTTCCTGAATATATTCAGGAAAAAACGCATACGCCCTTTTTGGCCAAGGGCATCATTGTCGAGGTTTTGCCGCTTTTCCTGTGCTTTAAAGGCGATTCGAATCTACCTCCTGAAATCGGTTTCCTGCAATTCTGCCTTGCTTTCAAATCCTCTTCGTTGCCTTCCCTCCATATATTTGTGGACGAGAGTTATCATTTCTAACTCTGCAGGTTTGTGAATTGCAGTGCCCCTGAGCTCCATTTTTCAACTCGCTTTCTTGGGAGCTGGCCGCAAAAGCGCAGGATTGCTTCAGGCCCTATTCTGGCTCCGGGCGGAGGCTGAGCCTGTGGTTAATTCTGCTTCCTGATGGGAAAATAGAGTGACCTGTGCCTGTCCCAACACCTAGAGCTAGTCTCTCATTGGTTCCCCCTCTTCCCGTTCATCCTCAGGACAAATTGCAACGTGTTCGGAACAGGAGGTTAAAGGTGCTGATTCTCCAAGGAGGGAGATTGCTAGTAAAGCGGCTGGAATGGCGAACCGGAGCACAAGGAGATGAGAAATGAGGTGCGTTTTAGAAACCTTTCCCGGTCACACGGTGTACCATCTTCTGGGTTTCTCGTGCATGTTTTCGACGTAGGACGATGCCCTTGAACCTGGAGATTTGGGACCCATGGGATGGGTACCACGCCGTATTACTTTACAGGGTCTGCGTTAGCTCACCCAACCTCACCAAACCTCTCAGCCCCAAGAGTGTCCTCCCTTATGTCTCAATCAGCTGTGGGTCTAGATATGGTCAATCCAGGTGGCATCGCAGCCCCTGAACGAATTTTGTAAGAATTTCTCTCTCTTTCACTGTCTTTGTTTCACGGGTTTTTAAAAGTAATTGATTTTTATAATAGGGTTTAGCTGCTTTGCACTGCTGTGTTTATGCCGCTTTACACCCACTTGACTCACTTACAGAGAGATATCAATACATAGGTTTTAAGATTCTTACTAGTCAGATATATTCTTGGGCGGTGAATAGGGGTTGTTGAGTCCAGTTCACTGAGCAAGGAGTAGGTCTTGTCTATTACATATTGGGTTCATGGAACGGTATCTGAGCTAATTTGAAACCCTTGTTTTATGCATCACCCCACCTCACCTTTCCCGTTAAGCAGCCATAGTGTGTTTTCTAAACGTGCGACTCTGTTCTGTTTTGTAATTCAGTTCAAGGGTAGCGGTTTTTACATTCCCTCTGTCAGTGATATCTTATGATAAGTGTCTTTTTCTGTGTGACTTATTTCACTTAGAATCGTCGTACCTAAATCCACTCATCATGCTGCTCCTAGCCTTATGACGTTGATTTCATGGCTGAGTGATATTCCATTGTACATAAGGACCACAACTTCTTTATCCATTCTTCTCTTTCCTGGGATGTTTAAGGTGTAACGAAGTGGAGGTTCTTGTCAACAGAGCAGCCCTAAACTTTGGGGTGCCTGTGTCTTGCTGATTTTTAGTTTTCCCAATTTATACGCCCATGAGTGGAAGTGCCCTATGCTCTCTAAGCTGAGTTTTTTAGATGTTTCAGGACACACCGTACACTTCTCCAGAGTGGCTGTTGGCCATTTACAGCCCGCCCATCAGCGTAGCAAGGCTCCCATTTCTCCATGGCCTGTCCTGCATTTCTGGTTTTGACACTTTATTCAGCATGGCCCTTTTGACCGATGGGAAGCGAGACTTCTTTGTAGCGCTGATTTGCCTTTCCAGGTTGCTTGGTTGGCCAAAAAGGGCGTATGCGTTTTTTCCTGAATATATTCAGGAAAAAACGCATACGCCCTTTTTGGCCAAGGGCATCATTGTCGAGGTTTTGCCGCTTTTCCTGTGCTTTAAAGGCGATTCGAATCTACCTCCTGAAATCGGTTTCCTGCAATTCTGCCTTGCTTTCAAATCGTCTTCGTTGCCTTCCCTCCATATATTTGTGGACGAGAGTTATCATTTCTAACTCTGCAGGTTTGTGAATTGCAGTGCCCCTGAGCTCCATTTTTCAACTCGCTTTCTTGGGAGCTGGCCGCAAAAGCGCAGGATTGCTTCAGGCCCTATTCTGGCTCCGGGCGGCAGGCTGAGCCTGTGGTTAATTCTTCTTCCTGATGGGAAAATAGAGTGACTTGTGCCTGTCCCAACACCTAGAGCTAGTCTCTCATTGGTTCCCCCTCTTCCCGTTCATCCTCAGGACAAATTGCAACGTGTACGGAACAGGAGGTTAAAGGTGTTGATTCTCCCAGGAGGGAGATTGCTAGTAAAGCGGCTGGAATGGCGAACCGGAGCACAAGGAGATGAGAAATGAGGTGCGTTTTAGAAACCTTTCCCGGTCACACGGTGTATCATCTTCTGGGTTTCTCGTGCATGTTTTCGACGTAGGACGATGCCCTTGAACCTGGAGATTTGGGACCCATGGGATGGGTACCACGCCGTATTACTTTAAAGGGTCTGCGTTAGCTCACCCAACCTCACCAAACCTCTCAGCCCCAAGAGTGTCCACCCTTATGTCTCAATCAGCTGTGGTTCTAGATATGGTCATTCCAGGTGGCATCGCAGCCCCTGAACGAATTTTGTAAGAATTTATCTCTCTTTCACTGTCTTTGTTTGACGGGTTTTTAAAAGTAATTGATTTTTATAATGGGGTTTAGCTGCTTTGCACTGCTGTGTTTATGCCGCTTTACACCCACTTGACTCACTTACAGAGAGATATCAATACATAGGTTTTAAGATTCTTACTAGTCAGATATATTCTTGGGCGGTGAATAGGGGGCGTTGAGTCCAGTTCACGGAGCAAGGAGTAGGTCTTGTCTATTACATATTGGGTTTATGGAACGGTATCTGAGCTAATTTGAAACCCTTGTTTTATGCATCACCCCACCTCACCTTTCCCGTTAAGCAGCCATAGTGTGTTTTCTAAACGTGCGACTCTGTTCTGTTTTGTAATTCAGTTCAAGGGTAGCGGTTTTTACATTCTCTCTGTAAGTGATATCTTATGATCAGTGTCTTTTTCTGTGTGACTTATTTCACTTAGAATCGTCGTACCTAAATCCACTCATCATGCTGCTCCTAGCCTTATGACGTTGATTTCATGGCTGAGTGATATTCCATTGTACATAAGGACCACAACTTCTTTATCCATTCTTCTCTTTCCTGGGATGTTTAAGGTGTAACGAAGTGGAGGTTCTTGTCAACAGAGCAGCCCTAAACTTTGGGGTGCCTGTGTCTTGCTGATTTTTAGTTTTCCCAATTTATACGCCCATGAGTGGAAGTGCCCTATGCTCTCTAAGCTGAGTTTTTTAGATGTTTCAGGACACACCGTACACTTCTCCAGAGTGGCTGTTGGCAATTTACAGCCCGCCCATCAGCGTAGCAAGGCTCCCATTTCTCCATGGCCTGTCCTGCATTTCTGGTTTTGACACTTTATTCAGCATGGCCCTTTTGACCGATGGGAAGCGAGACTTCTTTGTAGCGCTGATTTGCCTTTCCAGGTTGCTTGGTTGGCCAAAAAGGGCGTATGCGTTTTTTCCTGAATATATTCAGGAAAAAACGCATACGCCCTTTTTGGCCAAGGGCATCATTGTCGAGGTTTTGCCGCTTTTCCTGTGCTTTAAAGGCGATTCGAATCTACCTCCTGAAATTTGTTTCCTGCAATTCTGCCTTGCTTTCAAATCCTCATCGTTGCCTTCCTTCCATATATTTGTGGACGAGAGTTATCATTTCTACCTCTGCAGGTTTGTGAATTGCAGTGCCCCTGAGCTCCATTTTTTAACTCGCTTTCTTGGGAGCTGGCCGCAAAAGCGCAGGATTGCTTCAGGCCCTATTCTGGCTCCGGGCGGCAGGCTGAGCCTGTGGTTAATTCTTCTTCCTGATGGGAAAATAGAGTGACTTGTGCCTGTCCCAACACCTAGAGCTAGTCTCTCATTGGTTCCCCCTCTTCCCGTTCATCCTCAGGACAAATTGCAACGTGTACGGAACAGGAGGTTAAAGGTGTTGATTCTCCCAGGAGGGAGATTGCTAGTAAAGCGGCTGGAATGGCGAACCGGAGCACAAGGAGATGAGAAATGAGGTGCGTTTTAGAAACCTTTCCCGGTCACACGGTGTACCATCTTCTGGGTTTCTCGTGCATGTTTTCGATGTAGGAAGATGCCCTTGAACCTGGAGATTTGGGACCCATTGGATGGGTACCACGCCGTATTACTTTAAAGGGTCTGCGTTTGCTCACCCAACCTCACCAAACCTCTCAGCCCCAAGAGTGTCCACCCTTATGTCTCAGTCATCTGTGGGTCTAGATATGGTCAATCCAGGTGGCATCGCAGCCCCTGAACGAATTTTGTAAGAATTTCTCTCTCTTTCACTGTCTTTGTTTCACGGGTCTTTAAAAGTAATTGATTTTTATAATGGGGTTTAGCTGCTTTGCACTGCTGTGTTTATGCCGCTTTACACCCAGTTGACTCACTTACAGAGAGATATCAATACATAGGTTTTAAGATTCTTACTAGTCAGATATATTCTTGGGCGGTGAATAGGGGGCGTTGAGTCCAGTTCACTGAGCAAGGAGTAGGTCTTGTCTATTACATATTGGGTTTATGGAACGGTATCTGAGCTAATTTGAAACCCTTGTTTTATGCATCACCCCACCTCACCTTTCCCGTTAAGCAGCCATAGTGTGTTTTCTAAACGTGCGACTCTGTTCTGTTTTGTAATTCAGTTCAAGGGTAGCGGTTTTTACATTCCCTCTGTAAGTGATATCTTATGATAAGTGTCTTTTTCTGTGTGACTTATTTCACTTAGAATCGTCGTACCTAAATCCACTCATCATGCTGCTCCTAGCCTTATGACGTTGATTTCATGGCTGAGTGATATTCCATTGTACATAAGGACCACAACTTCTTTATCCATTCTTCTCTTTCCTGGGATGTTTAAGGTGTAACGAAGTGGAGGTTCTTGTCAACAGAGCAGCCCTAAACTTTGGGGTGCCTGTGTCTTGCTGATTTTTAGTTTTCCCAATTTATACGCCCATGAGTGGAAGTGCCCTATGCTCTCTAAGCTGAGATTTTTAGATGTTTCAGGACACACCGTACACTTCTCCAGAGTGGCTGTTGGCAATTTACAGCCCGCCCATCAGCGTAGCAAGGCTCCCATTTCTCCATGGCCTGTCCTGCATTTCTGGTTTTGACACTTTATTCAGCATGGCCCTTTTGACCGATGGGAAGCGAGACTTCTTTGTAGCGCTGATTTGCCTTTCCAGGTTGCTTGGTTGGCCAAAAAGGGCGTATGCGTTTTTTCCTGAATATATTCAGGAAAAAACGCATACGCCCTTTTTGGCCAAGGGCATCATTGTCGAGGTTTTGCCGCTTTTCCTGTGCTTTAAAGGCGATTCGAATCTACCTCCTGAAATCGGTTTCCTGCAATTCTGCCTTGCTTTCAAATCCTCTTCGTAGCCTTCCCTCCATATATTTGTGGACGAGAGTTATCATTTCTAACTCTGCAGGTTTGTGAATTGCAGTGCCCCTGAGCTCCATTTTTCAACTCGCTTTCTTGGGAGCTGGCCGCAAAAGCGCAGGATTGCTTCAGGCCCTATTCTGGCTCCGGGCGGCAGGCTGAGCCTGTGGTTAATTCTGCTACCTGATGGGAAAATAGAGTGACCTGTGCCTGTCCCAACACCTAGAGCTTGTCTGTCAATGGTTCCCCCTCTTCCCGTTCATCCTCAGGACAAATTGCAACGTGTACGGAACAGGAGGTTAAAGGTGCTGATTCTCCAAGGAGGGAGATTGCTAGTAAAGCGGCTGGAATGGCGAAACGGAGCACAAGGAGATGAGAAATGAGGTGCGTTTTAGAAACCTTTCCCGGTCACACGGTGTACCATCTTCTGTGTTTCTCGTGCGTGTTTTCGACGTAGGAAGATGCCCTTGACCCTGGAGATTTGGGACCCATGGGATGGGTACCACGCCGTATTACTTTAAAGGGTCTGCGTTTGCTCACCCAACCTCACCAAACCTCTCAGCCCCAAGAGTGTCCGCCCTTATGTCTCAGTCATCTGTGGGTCTAGATATGGTCAATCCAGCTGGCATCGCAGCACCTGAACGAATTTTGTAAGAATTTCTCTCTCTTTCACTGTCTTTGTTTCACGGGTTTTTAAAAGTAATTGATATTTATAATGGGGTTTAGCTGCTTTGCACTGCTGTGTTTATGCCGCTTTACACCTACTTGACTCACTTACAGAGAGATATCACTACATAGGTTTTAAGATTCTTACTAGTCAGATATATTCTTGGGCGGTGAATAGGGGTTGTTGAGTCCAGTTCACTGAGCAAGGAGTAGGTCTTGTCTATTACATATTGGGTTTATGGAACGGTATCTGAGCTAATTTGAAACCCTTGTTTTATGCATCACCCCACCTCACCTTTCCCGTTAAGCAGCCATAGTGTGTTTTCTAAACGTGCGACTCTGTTCTGTTTTGTAATTCAGTTCAAGGGTAGCGGTTTTTACATTCTCTCTGTAAGTGATATCTTATGATAAGTGTCTTTTTCTGTGTGACTTATTTCACTTAGAATCGTCGTACCTAAATCCACTCATCATGCTGCTCCTAGCCTTATGACGTTGATTTCATGGCTGAGTGATATTCCATTGTACATAAGGACCACAACTTCTTTATCCATTCTTCTCTTTCCTGGGATGTTTAAGGTGTAACGAAGTGGAGGTTCTTGTCAACAGAGCAGCCCTAAACTTTGGGGTGCCTGTGTCTTGCTGGTTTTTAGTTTTCCCAATTTATACGCCCATGAGTGGAAGTGCCCTATGCTCTCTAAGCTGAGTTTTTTAGATGTTTCAGGACACACCGTACACTTCTCCAGAGTGGCTGTTGGCAATTTACAGCCCGCCCATCAGCGTAGCAAGGCTCCCATTTCTCCATGGCCTGTCCTGCATTTCTGGTTTTGACACTTTATTCAGCATGGCCCTTTTGACCGATGGGAAGCGAGACTTCTTTGTAGCGCTGATTTGCCTTTCCAGGTTGCTTGGTTGGCCAAAAAGGGCGTAGGCGTTTTTTCCTGAATATATTCAGGAAAAAACGCCTACGCCCTTTTTGGCCAAGGGCATCATTGTCGAGGTTTTGCCGCTTTTCCTGTGCTTTAAAGGCGATTCGAATCTACCTCCTGAAATCTGTTTCCTGCAATTCTGCTTTGCTTTCAAATCCTCATCGTTGCCTTCCTTCCATATATTTGTGGACGAGAGTTATCATTTCTACCTCTGCAGGTTTGTGAATTGCAGTGCCCCTAAGCTCCATTTTTTAACTCGCTTTCTTGGGAGCTGGCCGCAAAAGCGCAGGATTGCTTCAGGCCCTATTCTGGCTCCGGGCGGCAGGCTGAGCCTGTGGTTAATTCTTCTTCCTGATGGGAAAATAGAGTGACCTGTGCCTGTCCCAACACCTAGAGCTAGTCTCTCATTGGTTCCCCCTCTTCCCGTTCATCCTCAGGACAAATTGCAACGTGTACGGAACAGGAGGTTAAAGGCGCTGATTCTCCAAGGAGGGAGATTGCTAGTAAAGCGGCTGGAATGGCGAACCGGAGCACAAGGAGATGAGAAATGAGGTGCGTTTTAGAAACCTTTCCCGGTCACACGGTGTACCATCTTCTGGGTTTCTCGTGCATGTTTTCGACGTAGGAAGATGCCCTTGACCCTGGAGATTTGGGACCCATGGGATGGGTACCACGCCGTATTACTTTACAGGGTCTGCGTTAGCTCACCCAACCTCACCAAACCTCTCAGCCCCAAGAGTGTCCACCCTTATGTCTCAATCAGCTGTGGGTCTAGATATGGTCAATCCAGGTGGCATCGCAGCCCCTGAACGAATTTTGTAAGAATTTCTCTCTCTTTCACTGTCTTTGTTTCACGGGTTTTTAAAAGTAATTGATTTTTATAATAGGGTTTAGCTGCTTTGCACTGCTGTGTTTATGCCGCTTTTCACCCACTTGACTCACTTACAGAGAGATATCAATACATAGGTTTTAAGATTCTTACTAGTCAGATATATTCTTGGGTGGTGAATAGGGGGCGTTGAGTCCAGTTCACTGAGCAAGGAGTAGGTCTTGTCTATTACATATTGGCTTTATGGAACGGTATCTGAGCTAATTTGAAACCCTTGTTTTATGCATCACCCCACCTCACCTTTCCCGTTAAGCAGCCATAGTGTGTTTTCTAAACGTGCGACTCTGTTCTGTTTTGTAATTCAGTTCAAGGGTAGCGGTTTTTACATTCCCTCTGTAAGTGATATCTTATGATAAGTGTCTTTTTCTGTGTGACTTATTTCACTTAGAATCGTCGTACCTAAATCCACTCATCATGCTGCTCCTAGCCTTATGACGTTGATTTCATGGCTGAGTGATATTCCATTGTACATAAGGACCACAACTTCTTTATCCATTCTTCTCTTTCCTGGGATGTTTCAGGTGTAACGAAGTGGAGGTTCTTGTCAACAGAGCAGCCCTAAACTTTGGGGTGCCTGTGTCTTGCTGATTTTTAGTTTTCCCAATTTATACGCCCATGAGTGGAAGTGCCCTATGCTCTCTAAGCTGAGTTTTTTAGATGTTTCAGGACACACCGTACACTTCTCCAGAGTGGCTGTTGGCAATTTACAGCCCGCCCATCAGCGTAGCAAGGCTCCCATTTCTCCATGGCCTGTCCTGCATTTCTGGTTTTGACACTTTATTCAGCATGGCCCTTTTGACCGATGGGAAGCGAGACTTCTTTGTAGCGCTGATTTGCCTTTCCAGGTTGCTTGGTTGGCCAAAAAGGGCGTATGCGTTTTTTCCTGAATATATTCAGGAAAAAACGCATACGCCCTTTTTGGCCAAGGGCATCATTGTCGAGGTTTTGCCGCTTTTCCTGTGCTTTAAAGGCGATTCGAATCTACCTCCTGAAATCTGTTTCCTGCAATTCTGCCTTGCTTTCAAATCCTCATCATTGCCTTCCTTCCATATATTTGTGGACGAGAGTTATCATTTCTAACTCTGCAGGTTTGTGAATTGCAGTGCCCCTGAGCTCCATTTTTTAACTCGCTTTCTTGGGAGCTGGCCGCAAAAGCGCAGGATTGCTTCAGGCCCTATTCTGGCTCCGGGCGGCAGGCTGAGCCTGTCGTTAATTCTTCTTCCTGATGGGAAAATAGAGTGACTTGTGCCTGTCCCAACACCTAGAGCTAGTCTCTCATTGGTTCCCCCTCTTCCCGTTCATCCTCAGGACAAATTGCAACCTGTACGGAACAGGAGGTTAAAGGTGCTGATTCTCCCAGGAGGGAGATTGCTAGTAAAGCGGCTGGAATGGCGAACCGGAGCACAAGGAGAGGAGAAATGAGGTGCGTTTTAGAAACCTTTCCCGGTCACACGGTGTACCATCTTCTGGGATTCTCGTGCATGTTTTCGATGTAGGAAGATGCCCTTGAACCTGGAGATTTGGGACCCATGGGATGGGTACCACGCCGTATTACTTTAAAGGGTCTGCGTTTGCTCACCCAACCTCACCAAACCTCTCAGCCCCAAGAGTGTCCACCCTTATGTCTCAGTCATCTGTGGGTCTAGATATAGTCAATCCAGGTGGCATCGCAGCCCCTGAACGAATTTTGTAAGAATTTCTCTCTCTTTCACTGTCTTTGTTTCACGGGTTTTTAAAAGTAATTGATTTTTATAATGGGGTTTAGCTGCTTTGCACTGCTGTGTTTATGCCGCTTTACACCTACTTGACTCACTTACAGAGAGATATCAATACATAGGTTTTAAGATTCTTACTAGTCAGATATATTCTTGGGCGGTGAATAGGGGTTGTTGAGTCCAGTTCACTGAGCAAGGAGTAGGTCTTGTCTATTACATATTGGGTATATGGAACGGTATCTGAGCTAATTTGAAACCCTTGTTTTATGCATCACCCCACCTCACCTTTCCCGTTAAGCAGCCATAGTGTGTTTTCTAAACGTTCGACTCTGTTCTGTTTTGTAATTCAGTTCAAGGGTAGCGGTTTTTACATTCCCTGTGTAAGTGATATCTTATGATAAGTGTCTTTTTTTGTGTGACTTATTTCACTTAGAATCGTCGTACCTAAATCCACTCATCATGCTGCTCCTAGCCTTATGACGTTGATTTCATGGCTGAGTGATATTCCATTGTACATAAGGACCACAACTTCTTTATCCATTCTTCTCTTTCCTGGGATGTTTAAGGTGTAACGAAGTGGAGGTTCTTGTCAACAGAGCAGCCCTAAACTTTGGGGTGCCTGTGTCTTGCTGATTTTTAGTTTTCCCAATTTATACGCCCATGAGTGGAAGTGCCCTATGCTCTCTAAGCTGAGTTTTTTAGATGTTTCAGGACACACCGTACACTTCTCCAGAGTGGCTGTTGGCCATTTACAGCCCGCCCATCAGCGTAGCAAGGCTCCCATTTCTCCATGGCCTGTCCTGCATTTCTGGTTTTGACACTTTATTCAGCATGGCCCTTTTGACCGATGGGAAGCGAGACTTCTTTGTAGCGCTGATTTGCCTTTCCAGGTTGCTTGGTTGGCCAAAAAGGGCGTATGCCTTTTTTCCTGAATCTATTCAGGAAAAAACGCATACGCCCTTTTTGGCCAAGGGCATCATTGTCGAGGTTTTGCCGCTTTTCCTGTGCTTTAAAGGCGATTCGAATCTACCTCCTGAAATCGGTTTCCTGCAATTCTGCCTTGCTTTCAAATCCTCTTCGTAGCCTTCCCTCCATATATTTGTGGACGAGAGTTATCATTTCTAACTCTGCAGGTTTGTGAATTGCAGTGCCCCTGAGCTCCATTTTTCAACTCGCTTTCTTGGGAGCTGGCCGCAAAAGCGCAGGATTGCTTCAGGCCCTATTCTGGCTCCGGGCGGCAGGCTGAGCCTGTGGTTAATTCTGCTTCCTGATGGGAAAATAGAGTGACCTCTGCCTGTCCCAACACCTAGAGCTAGTCTCTCATTGGTTCCCCCTCTTCCCGTTCATCCTCAGGACAAATTGCAACGTGTACGGAACAGGAGGTTAAAGGTGCTGATTCTCCCAGGAGGGAGATTGCTAGTAAAGCGGCTGGAATGGCGAACCGGAGCACAAGGAGATGAGAAATGAGGTGCGTTTTAGAAACCTTTCCCGGTAACACGGTGTACCATCTTCTGGGTTGCTCGTGCATGTTTTCGACGTAGGAAGATGCCCTGGAACCTGGAGATTTGGGACCCATGGGATGGGTACCACGCCGTATTACTTTAAAGGGTCTGCGTTTGCTCACCCAACCTCACCAAACCTCTCAGCCCCAAGAGTGTCCACCCTTATGTCTCAGTCATCTGTGGGTCTAGATATGGTCAATCCAGGTGGCATCGCAGCCCCTGAACGAATTTTGTAAGAATTTCTCTCTCTTTCACTGTCTTTGTTTCACGGGTCTTTAAAAGTAATTGATTTTTATAATGGGGTTTAGCTGCTTTGCACTGCTGTGTTTATGCCGCTTTACACCCACTTGACTCACTTACAGAGAGATATCAATACATAGGTTTTAAGATTCTTACTAGTCAGATATATTCTTGGGCGGTGAATAGGGGGCGTTGAGTCCAGTTCACTGAGCAAGGAGTAGGTCTTGTCTATTACATATTGGGTTTATGGAACGGTATCTGAGCTAATTTGAAACCCTTGTTTTATGCATCACCCCACCTCACCTTTCCCGTTAAGCAGCCATAGTGTGTTTTCTAAACGTGCGACTCTGTTCTGTTTTGTAATTCAGTTCAAGGGTAGCGGTTTTTACATACCCTCTGTAAGTGATATCTTATGATAAGTGTCTTTTTCTGTGTGACTTATTTCACTTAGAATCGTCGTACCTAAATCCACTCATCATGCTGCTCCTAGCCTTATGACGTTGATTTCATGGCTGAGTGATATTCCATTGTACATAAGGACCACAACTTCTTTATCCATTCTTCTCTTTCCTGGGATGTTTAAGGTGTAACGAAGTGGAGGTTCTTGTCAACAGAGCAGCCCTAAACTTTGGGGTGCCTGTGTCTTGCTGATTTTTAGTTTTCCCAATTTATACGCCCATGAGTGGAAGTGCCCTATGCTCTCTAAGCTGAGTTTTTTAGATGTTTCAGGACACACCGTACACTTCTCCAGAGTGGCTGTTGGCAATTTACAGCCCGCCCATCAGCGTAGCAAGGCTCCCATTTCTCCATGGCCTGTCCTGCATTTCTGGTTTTGACACTTTATTCAGCATGGCCCTTTTGACCGATGGGAAGCGAGACTTCTTTGTAGCGCTGATTTGCCTTTCCAGGTTGCTTGGTTGGCCAAAAAGGGCGTATGCGTTTTTTCCTGAATATATTCAGGAAAAAACGCATACGCCCTTTTTGGCCAAGGGCATCATTGTCGAGGTTTTGCCGCTTTTCCTGTGCTTTAAAGGCGATTCGAATCTACCTCCTGAAATCGGTTTCCTGCAATTCTGCCTTGCTTTCAAATCCTCTTCGTAGCCTTCCCTCCATATATTTGTGGACGAGAGTTATCATTTCTAACTCTGCAGGTTTGTGAATTGCAGTGCCCCTGAGCTCCATTTTTCAACTCGCTTTCTTGGGAGCTGGCCGCAAAAGCGCAGGATTGCTTCAGGCCCTATTCTGGCTCCGGGCGGCAGGCTGAGCCTGTGGTTAATTCTGCTACGTAATGGGAAAATAGAGTGACCTGTGCCTGTCCCAACACCTAGAGCTAGTCTGTCAATGGTTCCCCCTCTTCCCGTTCATCCTCAGGACAAATTGCAACGTGTACGGAACAGGAGGTTAAAGGTGCTGATTCTCCAAGGAGGGAGATTGCTAGTAAAGCGGCTGGAATGGCGAAACGGAGCACAAGGAGATGAGAAATGAGGTGCGTTTTATAAACCTTTCCCGGTCACACGGTGTACCATCTTCTGGGTTTCTCGTGCGTGTTTTCGACGTAGGAAGATGCCCTTGACCCTGGAGATTTGGGACCCATGGGATGGGTACCACGCCGTATTACTTTAAAGGGTCTGCGTTTGCTCACCCAACCTCACCAAACCTCTCAGCCCCAAGAGTGTCCACCCTTATGTCTCAGTCATCTGTGGGTCTAGATATGGTCAATCCAGCTGGCATCGCAGCACCTGAACGAATTTTGTAAGAATTTCTCTCTCTTTCACTGTCTTTGTTTCACGGGTTTTTAAAAGTAATTGATTTTTATAATGGGGTTTAGCTGCTTTGCACTGCTGTGTTTATGCCGCTTTACACCTACTTGACTCACTTACAGAGAGATATCACTACATAGGTTTTAAGATTCTTACTAGTCAGATATATTCTTGGGCGGTGAATAGGGGTTGTTGAGTCCAGTTCACTGAGCAAGGAGTAGGTCTTGTCTATTACATATTGGGTTTATGGAACGGTATCTGAGCTAATTTGAAACCCTTGTTTTATGCATCACCCCACCTCACCTTTCCCGTTAAGCAGCCATAGTGTGTTTTCTAAACGTGCGACTCTGTTCTGTTTTGTAATTCAGTTCAAGGGTAGCGGTTTTTACATTCTCTCTGTAAGTGATATCTTATGATCAGTGTCTTTTTCTGTGTGACTTATTTCACTTAGAATCGTCGTACCTAAATCCACTCATCATGCTGCTCCTAGCCTTATGACGTTGATTTCATGGCTGAGTGATATTCCATTGTACATAAGGACCACAACTTCTTTATCCATTCTTCTCTTTCCTGGGATGTTTAAGGTGTAACGAAGTGGAGGTTCTTGTCAACAGAGCAGCCCTAAACTTTGGGGTGCCTGTGTCTTGCTGATTTTTAGTTTTCCCAATTTATACGCCCATGAGTGGAAGTGCCCTATGCTCTCTAAGCTGAGTTTTTTAGATGTTTCAGGACACACCGTACACTTCTCCAGAGTGGCTGTTGGCAATTTACAGCCCGCCCATCAGCGTAGCAAGGCTCCCATTTCTCCATGGCCTGTCCTGCATTTCTGGTTTTGACACTTTATTCAGCATGGCCCTTTTGACCGATGGGAAGCGAGACTTCTTTGTAGCGCTGATTTGCCTTTCCAGGTTGCTTGGTTGGCCAAAAAGGGCGTATGCGTTTTTTCCTGAATATATTCAGGAAAAAACGCATACGCCCTTTTTGGCCAAGGGCATCATTGTCGAGGTTTTGCCGCTTTTCCTGTGCTTTAAAGGCGATTCGAATCTACCTCCTGAAATTTGTTTCCTGCAATTCTGCCTTGCTTTCAAATCCTCATCGTTGCCTTCCTTCCATATATTTGTGGACGAGAGTTATCATTTCTACCTCTGCAGGTTTGTGAATTGCAGTGCCCCTGAGCTCCATTTTTTAACTCGCTTTCTTGGGAGCTGGCCGCAAAAGCGCAGGATTGCTTCAGGCCCTATTCTGGCTCCGGGCGGCAGGCTGAGCCTGTCGTTAATTCTTCTTCCTGATGGGAAAATAGAGTGACTTGTGCCTGTCCCAACACCTAGAGCTAGTCTCTCATTGGTTCCCCCTCTTCCCGTTCATCCTCAGGACAAATTGCAACGTGTACGGAACAGGAGGTTAAAGGTGCTGATTCTCCCAGGAGGGAGATTGCTAGTAAAGCGGCTGGAATGGCGAACCGGAGCACAAGGAGATGAGAAATGAGGTGCGTTTTAGAAACCTTTCCCGGTCACACGGTGTACCATCTTCTGGGTTTCTCGTGCATGTTTTCGATGTAGGAAGATGCCCTTGAACCTGGAGATTTGGGACCCATGGGATGGGTACCACGCCGTATTACTTTAAAGGGTCTGCGTTTGCTCACCCAACCTCACCAAACCTCTCAGCCCCAAGAGTGTCCACCCTTATGTCTCAGTCATCTGTGGGTCTAGATATGGTCAATCCAGGTGGCATCGCAGCCCCTGAACGAATTTTGTAAGAATTTCTCTCTCTTTCACTGTCTTTGTTTCACGGGTCTTTAAAAGTAATTGATTTTTATAATGGGGTTTAGCTGCTTTGCACTGCTGTGTTTATGCCGCTGTACACCCACTTGACTCACTTACAGAGAGATATCAATACATAGGTTTTAAGATTCTTACTAGTCAGATATATTCTTGGGCTGTGAATAGGGGGCGTTGAGTCCAGTTCACTGAGCAAGGAGTAGGTCTTGTCTATTACATATTGGGTTTATGGAACGGTATCTGAGCTAATTTGAAACCCTTGTTTTATGCATCACCCCACCTCACCTTTCCCGTTAAGCAGCCATAGTGTGTTTTCTAAACGTGCGACTCTGTTCTGTTTTGTAATTCAGTTCAAGGGTAGCGGTTTTTACATTCCCTCTGTAAGTGATATCTTATGATAAGTGTCTTTTTCTGTGTGACTTATTTCACTTAGAATCGTCGTACCTAAATCCACTCATCATGCTGCTCCTAGCCTTATGACGTTGATTTCATGGCTGAGTGATATTCCATTGTACATAAGGACCACAACTTCTTTATCCATTCTTCTCTTTCCTGGGATGTTTAAGGTGTAACGAAGTGGAGGTTCTTGTCAACAGAGCAGCCCTAAACTTTGGGGTGCCTGTGTCTTGCTGATTTTTAGTTTTCCCAATTTATACGCCCATGAGTGGAAGTGCCCTATGCTCTCTAAGCTGAGGTTTTTAGATGTTTCAGGACACACCGTACACTTCTCCAGAGTGGCTGTTGGCAATTTACAGCCCGCCCATCAGCGTAGCAAGGCTCCCATTTCTCCATGGCCTGTCCTGCATTTCTGGTTTTGACACTTTATTCAGCATGGCCCTTTTGACCGATGGGAAGCGAGACTTCTTTGTAGCGCTGATTTGCCTTTCCAGGTTGCTTGGTTGGCCAAAAAGGGCGTATGCGTTTTTTCCTGAATATATTCAGGAAAAAACGCATACGCCCTTTTTGGCCAAAGGCATCATTGTCGAGGTTTTGCCGCTTTTCCTGTGCTTTAAAGGCGATTCGAATCTACCTCCTGAAATCGGTTTCCTGCAATTCTGCCTTGCTTTCAAATCCTCTTCGTAGCCTTCCCTCCATATATTTGTGGACGAGAGTTATCATTTCTAACTCTGCAGGTTTGTGAATTGCAGTGCCCCTGAGCTCCATTTTTCAACTCGCTTTCTTGGGAGCTGGCCGCAAAAGCGCAGGATTGCTTCAGGCCCTATTCTGGCTCCGGGCGGCAGGCTGAGCCTGTGGTTAATTCTGCTTCCTGATGGGAAAATAGAGTGACCTGTGCCTGTCCCAACACCTAGAGCTAGTCTCTCATTGGTTCCCCCTCTTCCCGTTCATCCTCAGGACAAATTGCAACGTGTACGGAACAGGAGGTTAAAGGTGCTGATTCTCCCAGGAGGGAGATTGCTAGTAAAGCGGCTGGAATGGCGAACCGGAGCACAAGGAGATGAGAAATGAGGTGCGTTTTAGAAACCTTTCCCGGTAACACGGTGTACCATCTTCTGGGTTGCTCGTGCATGTTTTCGACGTAGGAAGATGCCCTGGAACCTGGAGATTTGGGACCCATGGGATGGGTACCACGCCGTATTACTTTAAAGGGTCTGCGTTTGCTCACCCAACCTCACCAAACCTCTCAGCCCCAAGAGTGTCCACCCTTATGTCTCAGTCATCTGTGGGTCTAGATATGGTCAATCCAGGTGGCATCGCAGCCCCTGAACGAATTTTGTAAGAATTTCTCTCTCTTTCACTGTCTTTGTTTCACGGGTCTTTAAAAGTAATTGATTTTTATAATGGGGTTTAGCTGCTTTGCACTGCTGTGTTTATGCCGCTTTACACCCACTTGACTCACTTACAGAGAGATATCAATACATAGGTTTTAAGATTCTTACTAGTCAGATATATTCTTGGGCGGTGAATAGGGGGCGTTGAGTCCAGTTCACTGAGCAAGGAGTAGGTCTTGTCTATTACATATTGGGTTTATGGAACGGTATCTGAGCTAATTTGAAACCCTTGTTTTATGCATCACCCCACCTCACCTTTCCCGTTAAGCAGCCATAGTGTGTTTTCTAAACGTGCGACTCTGTTCTGTTTTGTAATTCAGTTCAAGGGTAGCGGTTTTTACATTCCCTCTGTAAGTGATATCTTATGATAAGTGTCTTTTTCTGTGTGACTTATTTCACTTAGAATCGTCGTACCTAAATCCACTCATCATGCTGCTCCTAGCCTTATGACGTTGATTTCATGGCTGAGTGATATTCCATTGTACATAAGGACCACAACTTCTTTATCCATTCTTCTCTTTCCTGGGATGTTTAAGGTGTAACGAAGTGGAGGTTCTTGTCAACAGAGCAGCCCTAAACTTTGGGGTGCCTGTGTCTTGCTGATTTTTAGTTTTCCCAATTTATACGCCCATGAGTGGAAGTGCCCTATGCTCTCTAAGCTGAGTTTTTTAGATGTTTCAGGACACACCGTACACTTCTCCAGAGTGGCTGTTGGCAATTTACAGCCCGCCCATCAGCGTAGCAAGGCTCCCATTTCTCCATGGCCTGTCCTGCATTTCTGGTTTTGACACTTTATTCAGCATGGCCCTTTTGACCGATGGGAAGCGAGACTTCTTTGTAGCGCTGATTTGCCTTTCCAGGTTGCTTGGTTGGCCAAAAAGGGCGTATGCGTTTTTTCCTGAATCTATTCAGGAAAAAACGCATACGCCCTTTTTGGCCAAGGGCATCATTGTCGAGGTTTTGCCGCTTTTCCTGTGCTTTAAAGGCGATTCGAATCTACCTCCTGAAATCGGTTTCCTGCAATTCTGCCTTGCTTTCAAATCCTCTTCGTAGCCTTCCCTCCATATATTTGTGGACGAGAGTTATCATTTCTAACTCTGCAGGTTTGTGAATTGCAGTGCCCCTGAGCTCCATTTTTCAACTCGCTTTCTTGGGAGCTGGCCGCAAAAGCGCAGGATTGCTTCAGGCCCTATTCTGGCTCCGGGCGGCAGGCTGAGCCTGTGGTTAATTCTGCTACGTAATGGGAAAATAGAGTGACCTGTGCCTGTCCCAACACCTAGAGCTAGTCTGTCAATGGTTCCCCCTCTTCCCGTTCATCCTCAGGACAAATTGCAACGTGTACGGAACAGGAGGTTAAAGGTGCTGATTCTCCAAGGAGGGAGATTGCTAGTAAAGCGGCTGGAATGGCGAAACGGAGCACAAGGAGATGAGAAATGAGGTGCGTTTTATAAACCTTTCCCGGTCACACGGTGTACCATCTTCTGGGTTTCTCGTGCGTGTTTTCGACGTAGGAAGATGCCCTTGACCCTGGAGATTTGGGACCCATGGGATGGGTACCACGCCGTATTACTTTAAAGGGTCTGCGTTTGCTCACCCAACCTCACCAAACCTCTCAGCCCCAAGAGTGTCCACCCTTATGTCTCAGTCATCTGTGGGTCTAGATATGGTCAATCCAGCTGGCATCGCAGCACCTGAACGAATTTTGTAAGAATTTCTCTCTCTTTCACTGTCTTTGTTTCACGGGTTTTTAAAAGTAATTGATTTTTATAATGGGGTTTAGCTGCTTTGCACTGCTGTGTTTATGCCGCTTTACACCTACTTGACTCACTTACAGAGAGATATCACTACATAGGTTTTAAGATTCTTACTAGTCAGATATATTCTTGGGCGGTGAATAGGGGTTGTTGAGTCCAGTTCACTGAGCAAGGAGTAGGTCTTGTCTATTACATATTGGGTTTATGGAACGGTATCTGAGCTAATTTGAAACCCTTGTTTTATGCATCACCCCACCTCACCTTTCCCGTTAAGCAGCCATAGTGTGTTTTCTAAACGTGCGACTCTGTTCTGTTTTGTAATTCAGTTCAAGGGTAGCGGTTTTTACATTCTCTCTGTAAGTGATATCTTATGATCAGTGTCTTTTTCTGTGTGACTTATTTCACTTAGAATCGTCGTACCTAAATCCACTCATCATGCTGCTCCTAGCCTTATGACGTTGATTTCATGGCTGAGTGATATTCCATTGTACATAAGGACCACAACTTCTTTATCCATTCTTCTCTTTCCTGGGATGTTTAAGGTGTAACGAAGTGGAGGTTCTTGTCAACAGAGCAGCCCTAAACTTTGGGGTGCCTGTGTCTTGCTGATTTTTAGTTTTCCCAATTTATACGCCCATGAGTGGAAGTGCCCTATGCTCTCTAAGCTGAGTTTTTTTAGATGTTTCAGGACACACCGTACACTTCTCCAGAGTGGCTGTTGGCAATTTACAGCCCGCCCATCAGCGTAGCAAGGCTCCCATTTCTCCATGGCCTGTCCTGCATTTCTGGTTTTGACACTTTATTCAGCATGGCCCTTTTGACCGATGGGAAGCGAGACTTCTTTGTAGCGCTGATTTGCCTTTCCAGGTTGCTTGGTTGGCCAAAAAGGGCGTATGCGTTTTTTCCTGAATCTATTCAGGAAAAAACGCATACGCCCTTTTTGGCCAAGGGCATCATTGTCGAGGTTTTGCCGCTTTTCCTGTGCTTTAAAGGCGATTCGAATCTACCTCCTGAAATCGGTTTCCTGCAATTCTGCCTTGCTTTCAAATCCTCTTCGTAGCCTTCCCTCCATATATTTGTGGACGAGAGTTATCATTTCTAACTCTGCAGGTTTGTGAATTGCAGTGCCCCTGAGCTCCATTTTTCAACTCGCTTTCTTGGGAGCTGGCCGCAAAAGCGCAGGATTGTTTCAGGCCCTATTCTGGCTCCGGGCGGCAGGCTGAGCCTGTGGTTAATTCTGCTACCTGATGGGAAAATAGAGTGACCTGTGCCTGTCCCAACACCTAGAGCTAGTCTCTCATTGGTTCCCCCTCTTCCCGTTCATCCTCAGGACAAATTGCAACGTGTACGGAACAGGAGGTTAAAGGCGCTGATTCTCCAGGAGGGAGATTGCTAGTAAAGCGGCTGGAATGGCGAACCGGAGCACAAGGAGATGAGAAATGAGGTGCGTTTTAGAAACCTTTCCCGGTCACACGGTGTACCATCTTCTGGGTTTCTCGTGCATGTTTTCGACGTAGGAAGATGCCCTTGACCCTGGAGATTTGGGACCCATTGGATGGGTACCACGCCGTATTACTTTAAAGGGTCTGCGTTTGCTCACCCAACCTCACCAAAACTCTCAGCCCCAAGAGTGTCCACCCTTATGTCTCAGTCATCTGTGGGTCTAGATATCGTCAATCCAGCTGGAATCGCAGCCCCTGAACGAATTTTGTAAGAATTTCTCTCTCTTTCACTGTCTTTGTTTCACGGGTTTTTAAAAGTAATTGATTTTTATAATAGGGTTTAGCTGCTTTGCACTG
This sequence comes from Balaenoptera borealis, assembly GCF_965194805.1. Taxonomy (NCBI): domain Eukaryota; kingdom Metazoa; phylum Chordata; class Mammalia; order Artiodactyla; family Balaenopteridae; genus Balaenoptera; species Balaenoptera borealis. Next base: position 62,147 of record NW_028123536.1, read on the forward strand.
CTGTGTTTATGCCGCTTTACACCCACTTGACTCACTTACAGAGAGATATCAATACATAGGTTTTAAGATTCTTACTAGTCAGATATATTCTTGGGCGGTGAATAGGGGGCGTTGAGTCCAGTTCACTGAGCAAGGAGTAGGTCTTGTCTATTACATATTGGGTTTATGGAACGGTATCTGAGCTAATTTGAAACCCTTGTTTTATGCATCACCCCACCTCACCTTTCCCGTTAAGCAGCCATAATGTGTTTTCTAAACGTGCGACTCTGTTCTGTTTTGTAATTCAGTTCAAGGGTAGCGGTTTTTACATTCCCTCTGTAAGTGATATCTTATGATAAGTGTCTTTTTCTGTGTGACTTATTTCACTTAGAATCGTCGTACCTAAATCCACTCATCATGCTGCTCCTAGCCTTATGACGTTGATTTCATGGCTGAGTGATATTCCATTGTACATAAGGACCACAACTTCTTTATCCATTCTTCTCTTTCCTGGGATGTTTAAGGTGTAACGAAGTGGAGGTTCTTGTCAACAGAGCAGCCCTAAACTTTGGGGTGCCTGTGTCTTGCTGATTTTTAGTTTTCCCAATTTATACGCCCATGAGTGGAAGTGCCCTATGCTCTCTAAGCTGAGTTTTTTAGATGTTTCAGGACACACCGTACACTTCTCCAGAGTGGCTGTTGGCAATTTACAGCCCGCCCATCAGCGTAGCAAGGCTCCCATTTCTCCATGGCCTGTCCTGCATTTCTGGTTTTGACACTTTATTCAGCATGGCCCTTTTGACCGATGGGAAGCGAGACTTCTTTGTAGCGCTGATTTGCCTTTCCAGGTTGCTTGGTTGGCCAAAAAGGGCGTATGCGTTTTTTCCTGAATATATTCAGGAAAAAACGCATACGCCCTTTTTGGCCAAGGGCATCATTGTCGAGGTTCTGCCGCTTTTCCTGTGCTTTAAAGGCGATTCGAATCTACCTCCTGAAATTTGTTTCCTGCAATTCTGCCTTGCTTTCAAATCCTCATCGTTGCCTTCCTTCCATATATTTGTGGACGAGAGTTATCATTTCTACCTCTGCAGGTTTGTGAATTGCAGTGCCCCTGAGCTCCATTTTTTAACTCGCTTTCTTGGGAGCTGGCCGCAAAAGCGCAGGATTGCTTCAGGCCCTATTCTGGCTCCGGGCGGCAGGCTGAGCCTGTCGTTAATTCTTCTTCCTGATGGGAAAATAGAGTGACTTGTGCCTGTCCCAACACCTAGAGCTAGTCTCTCATTGGTTCCCCCTCTTCCCGTTCATCCTCAGGACAAATTGCAACGTGTACGGAACAGGAGGTTAAAGGTGCTGATTCTCCCAGGAGGGAGATTGCTAGTAAAGCGGCTGGAATGGCGAACCGGAGCACAAGGAGATGAGAAATAAGGTGCGTTTTAGAAACCTTTCCCGGTCACACGGTGTACCATCTTCTGGGTTTCTCGTGCATGTTTTCGATGTAGGAAGATGCCCTTGAACCTGGAGATTTGGGACCCATGGGATGGGTACCACGCCGTATTACTTTAAAGGGTCTGCGTTTGCTCACCCAACCTCACCAAACCTCTCAGCCCCAAGAGTGTCCACCCTTATGTCTCAGTCATCTGTGGGTCTAGATATGGTCAATCCAGGTGGCATCGCAGCCCCTGAACGAATTTTGTAAGAATTTCTCTCTCTTTCACTGTCTTTGTTTCACGGGTCTTTAAAAGTAATTGATTTTTATAATGGGGTTTAGCTGCTTTGCACTGCTGTGTTTATGCCGCTGTACACCCACTTGACTCACTTACAGAGAGATATCAATACATAGGTTTTAAGATTCTTACTAGTCAGATATATTCTTGGGCTGTGAATAGGGGGCGTTGAGTCCAGTTCACTGAGCAAGGAGTAGGTCTTGTCTATTACATATTGGGTTTATGGAACGGTATCTGAGCTAATTTGAAACCCTTGTTTTATGCATCACCCCACCTCACCTTTCCCGTTAAGCAGCCATAGTGTGTTTTCTAAACGTGCGACTCTGTTCTGTTTTGTAATTCAGTTCAAGGGTAGCGGTTTTTACATTCCCTCTGTAAGTGATATCTTATGATAAGTGTCTTTTTCTGTGTGACTTATTTCACTTAGAATCGTCGTACCTAAATCCACTCATCATGCTGCTCCTAGCCTTATGACGTTGATTTCATGGCTGAGTGATATTCCATTGTACATAAGGACCACAACTTCTTTATCCATTCTTCTCTTTCCTGGGATGTTTAAGGTGTAACGAAGTGGAGGTTCTTGTCAACAGAGCAGCCCTAAACTTTGGGGTGCCTGTGTCTTGCTGATTTTTAGTTTTCCCAATTTATACGCCCATGAGTGGAAGTGCCCTATGCTCTCTAAGCTGAGGTTTTTAGATGTTTCAGGACACACCGTACACTTCTCCAGAGTGGCTGTTGGCAATTTACAGCCCGCCCATCAGCGTAGCAAGGCTCCCATTTCTCCATGGCCTGTCCTGCATTTCTGGTTTTGACACTTTATTCAGCATGGCCCTTTTGACCGATGGGAAGCGAGACTTCTTTGTAGCGCTGATTTGCCTTTCCAGGTTGCTTGGTTGGCCAAAAAGGGCGTATGCGTTTTTTCCTGAATATATTCAGGAAAAAACGCATACGCCCTTTTTGGCCAAAGGCATCATTGTCGAGGTTTTGCCGCTTTTCCTGTGCTTTAAAGGCGATTCGAATCTACCTCCTGAAATCGGTTTCCTGCAATTCTGCCTTGCTTTCAAATCCTCTTCGTAGCCTTCCCTCCATATATTTGTGGACGAGAGTTATCATTTCTAACTCTGCAGGTTTGTGAATTGCAGTGCCCCTGAGCTCCATTTTTCAACTCGCTTTCTTGGGAGCTGGCCGCAAAAGCGCAGGATTGCTTCAGGCCCTATTCTGGCTCCGGGCGGCAGGCTGAGCCTGTGGTTAATTCTGCTTCCTGATGGGAAAATAGAGTGACCTGTGCCTGTCCCAACACCTAGAGCTAGTCTCTCATTGGTTCCCCCTCTTCCCGTTCATCCTCAGGACAAATTGCAACGTGTACGGAACAGGAGGTTAAAGGTGCTGATTCTCCCAGGAGGGAGATTGCTAGTAAAGCGGCTGGAATGGCGAACCGGAGCACAAGGAGATGAGAAATGAGGTGCGTTTTAGAAACCTTTCCCGGTAACACGGTGTACCATCTTCTGGGTTGCTCGTGCATGTTTTCGACGTAGGAAGATGCCCTGGAACCTGGAGATTTGGGACCCATGGGATGGGTACCACGCCGTATTACTTTAAAGGGTCTGCGTTTGCTCACCCAACCTCACCAAACCTCTCAGCCCCAAGAGTGTCCACCCTTATGTCTCAGTCATCTGTGGGTCTAGATATGGTCAATCCAGGTGGCATCGCAGCCCCTGAACGAATTTTGTAAGAATTTCTCTCTCTTTCACTGTCTTTGTTTCACGGGTCTTTAAAAGTAATTGATTTTTATAATGGGGTTTAGCTGCTTTGCACTGCTGTGTTTATGCCGCTTTACACCCACTTGACTCACTTACAGAGAGATATCAATACATAGGTTTTAAGATTCTTACTAGTCAGATATATTCTTGGGCGGTGAATAGGGGGCGTTGAGTCCAGTTCACTGAGCAAGGAGTAGGTCTTGTCTATTACATATTGGGTTTATGGAACGGTATCTGAGCTAATTTGAAACCCTTGTTTTATGCATCACCCCACCTCACCTTTCCCGTTAAGCAGCCATAGTGTGTTTTCTAAACGTGCGACTCTGTTCTGTTTTGTAATTCAGTTCAAGGGTAGCGGTTTTTACATTCCCTCTGTAAGTGATATCTTATGATAAGTGTCTTTTTCTGTGTGACTTATTTCACTTAGAATCGTCGTACCTAAATCCACTCATCATGCTGCTCCTAGCCTTATGACGTTGATTTCATGGCTGAGTGATATTCCATTGTACATAAGGACCACAACTTCTTTATCCATTCTTCTCTTTCCTGGGATGTTTAAGGTGTAACGAAGTGGAGGTTCTTGTCAACAGAGCAGCCCTAAACTTTGGGGTGCCTGTGTCTTGCTGATTTTTAGTTTTCCCAATTTATACGCCCATGAGTGGAAGTGCCCTATGCTCTCTAAGCTGAGTTTTTTAGATGTTTCAGGACACACCGTACACTTCTCCAGAGTGGCTGTTGGCAATTTACAGCCCGCCCATCAGCGTAGCAAGGCTCCCATTTCTCCATGGCCTGTCCTGCATTTCTGGTTTTGACACTTTATTCAGCATGGCCCTTTTGACCGATGGGAAGCGAGACTTCTTTGTAGCGCTGATTTGCCTTTCCAGGTTGCTTGGTTGGCCAAAAAGGGCGTATGCGTTTTTTCCTGAATCTATTCAGGAAAAAACGCATACGCCCTTTTTGGCCAAGGGCATCATTGTCGAGGTTTTGCCGCTTTTCCTGTGCTTTAAAGGCGATTCGAATCTACCTCCTGAAATCGGTTTCCTGCAATTCTGCCTTGCTTTCAAATCCTCTTCGTAGCCTTCCCTCCATATATTTGTGGACGAGAGTTATCATTTCTAACTCTGCAGGTTTGTGAATTGCAGTGCCCCTGAGCTCCATTTTTCAACTCGCTTTCTTGGGAGCTGGCCGCAAAAGCGCAGGATTGCTTCAGGCCCTATTCTGGCTCCGGGCGGCAGGCTGAGCCTGTGGTTAATTCTGCTACGTAATGGGAAAATAGAGTGACCTGTGCCTGTCCCAACACCTAGAGCTAGTCTGTCAATGGTTCCCCCTCTTCCCGTTCATCCTCAGGACAAATTGCAACGTGTACGGAACAGGAGGTTAAAGGTGCTGATTCTCCAAGGAGGGAGATTGCTAGTAAAGCGGCTGGAATGGCGAAACGGAGCACAAGGAGATGAGAAATGAGGTGCGTTTTATAAACCTTTCCCGGTCACACGGTGTACCATCTTCTGGGTTTCTCGTGCGTGTTTTCGACGTAGGAAGATGCCCTTGACCCTGGAGATTTGGGACCCATGGGATGGGTACCACGCCGTATTACTTTAAAGGGTCTGCGTTTGCTCACCCAACCTCACCAAACCTCTCAGCCCCAAGAGTGTCCACCCTTATGTCTCAGTCATCTGTGGGTCTAGATATGGTCAATCCAGCTGGCATCGCAGCACCTGAACGAATTTTGTAAGAATTTCTCTCTCTTTCACTGTCTTTGTTTCACGGGTTTTTAAAAGTAATTGATTTTTATAATGGGGTTTAGCTGCTTTGCACTGCTGTGTTTATGCCGCTTTACACCTACTTGACTCACTTACAGAGAGATATCACTACATAGGTTTTAAGATTCTTACTAGTCAGATATATTCTTGGGCGGTGAATAGGGGTTGTTGAGTCCAGTTCACTGAGCAAGGAGTAGGTCTTGTCTATTACATATTGGGTTTATGGAACGGTATCTGAGCTAATTTGAAACCCTTGTTTTATGCATCACCCCACCTCACCTTTCCCGTTAAGCAGCCATAGTGTGTTTTCTAAACGTGCGACTCTGTTCTGTTTTGTAATTCAGTTCAAGGGTAGCGGTTTTTACATTCTCTCTGTAAGTGATATCTTATGATCAGTGTCTTTTTCTGTGTGACTTATTTCACTTAGAATCGTCGTACCTAAATCCACTCATCATGCTGCTCCTAGCCTTATGACGTTGATTTCATGGCTGAGTGATATTCCATTGTACATAAGGACCACAACTTCTTTATCCATTCTTCTCTTTCCTGGGATGTTTAAGGTGTAACGAAGTGGAGGTTCTTGTCAACAGAGCAGCCCTAAACTTTGGGGTGCCTGTGTCTTGCTGATTTTTAGTTTTCCCAATTTATACGCCCATGAGTGGAAGTGCCCTATGCTCTCTAAGCTGAGTTTTTTTAGATGTTTCAGGACACACCGTACACTTCTCCAGAGTGGCTGTTGGCAATTTACAGCCCGCCCATCAGCGTAGCAAGGCTCCCATTTCTCCATGGCCTGTCCTGCATTTCTGGTTTTGACACTTTATTCAGCATGGCCCTTTTGACCGATGGGAAGCGAGACTTCTTTGTAGCGCTGATTTGCCTTTCCAGGTTGCTTGGTTGGCCAAAAAGGGCGTATGCGTTTTTTCCTGAATCTATTCAGGAAAAAACGCATACGCCCTTTTTGGCCAAGGGCATCATTGTCGAGGTTTTGCCGCTTTTCCTGTGCTTTAAAGGCGATTCGAATCTACCTCCTGAAATCGGTTTCCTGCAATTCTGCCTTGCTTTCAAATCCTCTTCGTAGCCTTCCCTCCATATATTTGTGGACGAGAGTTATCATTTCTAACTCTGCAGGTTTGTGAATTGCAGTGCCCCTGAGCTCCATTTTTCAACTCGCTTTCTTGGGAGCTGGCCGCAAAAGCGCAGGATTGTTTCAGGCCCTATTCTGGCTCCGGGCGGCAGGCTGAGCCTGTGGTTAATTCTGCTACCTGATGGGAAAATAGAGTGACCTGTGCCTGTCCCAACACCTAGAGCTAGTCTCTCATTGGTTCCCCCTCTTCCCGTTCATCCTCAGGACAAATTGCAACGTGTACGGAACAGGAGGTTAAAGGCGCTGATTCTCCAGGAGGGAGATTGCTAGTAAAGCGGCTGGAATGGCGAACCGGAGCACAAGGAGATGAGAAATGAGGTGCGTTTTAGAAACCTTTCCCGGTCACACGGTGTACCATCTTCTGGGTTTCTCGTGCATGTTTTCGACGTAGGAAGATGCCCTTGACCCTGGAGATTTGGGACCCATTGGATGGGTACCACGCCGTATTACTTTAAAGGGTCTGCGTTTGCTCACCCAACCTCACCAAAACTCTCAGCCCCAAGAGTGTCCACCCTTATGTCTCAGTCATCTGTGGGTCTAGATATGGTCAATCCAGCTGGAATCGCAGCCCCTGAACGAATTTTGTAAGAATTTCTCTCTCTTTCACTGTCTTTGTTTCACGGGTTTTTAAAAGTAATTGATTTTTATAATAGGGTTTAGCTGCTTTGCACTGCTGTGTTTATGCCGCTTTACACCCACTTGACTCACTTACAGAGAGATATCAATACATAGGTTTTAAGATTCTTACTAGTCAGATATATTCTTGGGCGGTGAATAGGGGGCGTTGAGTCCAGTTCACTGAGCAAGGAGTAGGTCTTGTCTATTACATATTGGGTTTATGGAACGGTATCTGAGCTAATTTGAAACCCTTGTTTTATGCATCACCCCACCTCACCTTTCCCGTTAAGCAGCCATAGTGTGTTTTCTAAACGTGCGACTCTGTTCTGTTTTGTAATTCAGTTCAAGGGTAGCGGTTTTTACATTCCCTCTGTAAGTGATATCTTATGATAAGTGTCTTTTTCTGTGTGACTTATTTCACTTAGAATCGTCGTACCTAAATCCACTCATCATGCTGCTCCTAGCCTTATGACGTTGATTTCATGGCTGAGTGATATTCCATTGTACATAAGGACCACAACTTCTTTATCCATTCTTCTCTTTCCTGGGATGTTTAAGGTGTAACGAAGTGGAGGTTCTTGTCAACAGAGCAGCCCTAAACTTTGGGGTGCCTGTGTCTTGCTGATTTTTAGTTTTCCCAATTTATACGCCCATGAGTGGAAGTGCCCTATGCTCTCTAAGCTGAGTTTTTTAGATGTTTCAGGACACACCGTACACTTCTCCAGAGTGGCTGTTGGCAATTTACAGCCCGCCCATCAGCGTAGCAAGGCTCCCATTTCTCCATGGCCTGTCCTGCATTTCTGGTTTTGACACTTTATTCAGCATGGCCCTTTTGACCGATGGGAAGCGAGACTTCTTTGTAGCGCTGATTTGCCTTTCCAGGTTGCTTGGTTGGCCAAAAAGGGCGTATGCGTTTTTTCCTGAATCTATTCAGGAAAAAACGCATACGCCCTTTTTGGCCAAGGGCATCATTGTCGAGGTTTTGCCGCTTTTCCTGTGCTTTAAAGGCGATTCGAATCTACCTCCTGAAATCGGTTTCCTGCAATTCTGCCTTGCTTTCAAATCCTCTTCGTAGCCTTCCCTCCATATATTTGTGGACGAGAGTTATCATTTCTAACTCTGCAGGTTTGTGAATTGCAGTGCCCCTGAGCTCCATTTTTCAACTCGCTTTCTTGGGAGCTGGCCGCAAAAGCGCAGGATTGTTTCAGGCCCTATTCTGGCTCCGGGCGGCAGGCTGAGCCTGTGGTTAATTCTGCTACGTAATGGGAAAATAGAGTGACCTGTGCCTGTCCCAACACCTAGAGCTAGTCTGTCAATGGTTCCCCCTCTTCCCGTTCATCCTCAGGACAAATTGCAACGTGTACGGAACAGGAGGTTAAAGGTGCTGATTCTCCAAGGAGGGAGATTGCTAGTAAAGCGGCTGGAATGGCGAAACGGAGCACAAGGAGATGAGAAATGAGGTGCGTTTTATAAACCTTTCCCGGTCACACGGTGTACCATCTTCTGGGTTTCTCGTGCGTGTTTTCGACGTAGGAAGATGCCCTTGACCCTGGAGATTTGGGACCCATGGGATGGGTACCACGCCGTATTACTTTAAAGGGTCTGCGTTTGCTCACCCAACCTCACCAAACCTCTCAGCCCCAAGAGTGTCCACCCTTATGTCTCAGTCATCTGTGGGTCTAGATATGGTCAATCCAGCTGGCATCGCAGCACCTGAACGAATTTTGTAAGAATTTCTCTCTCTTTCACTGTCTTTGTTTCATGGGTTTTTAAAAGTAATTGATTTTTATAATGGGGTTTAGCTGCTTTGCACTGCTGTGTTTATGCCGCTTTACACCTACTTGACTCACTTACAGAGAGATATCACTACATAGGTTTTAAGATTCTTACTAGTCAGATATATTCTTGGGCGGTGAATAGGGGTTGTTGAGTCCAGTTCACTGAGCAAGGAGTAGGTCTTGTCTATTACATATTGGGTTTATGGAACGGTATCTGAGCTAATTTGAAACCCTTGTTTTATGCATCACCCCACCTCACCTTTCCCGTTAAGCAGCCATAGTGTGTTTTCTAAACGTGCGACTCTGTTCTGTTTTGTAATTCAGTTCAAGGGTAGCGGTTTTTACATTCTCTCTGTAAGTGATATCTTATGATCAGTGTCTTTTTCTGTGTGACTTATTTCACTTAGAATCGTCGTACCTAAATCCACTCATCATGCTGCTCCTAGCCTTATGACGTTGATTTCATGGCTGAGTGATATTCCATTGTACATAAGGACCACAACTTCTTTATCCATTCTTCTCTTTCCTGGGATGTTTAAGGTGTAACGAAGTGGAGGTTCTTGTCAACAGAGCAGCCCTAAACTTTGGGGTGCCTGTGTCTTGCTGATTTTTAGTTTTCCCAATTTATACGCCCATGAGTGGAAGTGCCCTATGCTCTCTAAGCTGAGTTTTTTTAGATGTTTCAGGACACACCGTACACTTCTCCAGAGTGGCTGTTGGCAATTTACAGCCCGCCCATCAGCGTAGCAAGGCTCCCATTTCTCCATGGCCTGTCCTGCATTTCTGGTTTTGACACTTTATTCAGCATGGCCCTTTTGACCGATGGGAAGCGAGACTTCTTTGTAGCGCTGATTTGCCTTTCCAGGTTGCTTGGTTGGCCAAAAAGGGCGTATGCGTTTTTTCCTGAATCTATTCAGGAAAAAACGCATACGCCCTTTTTGGCCAAGGGCATCATTGTCGAGGTTTTGCCGCTTTTCCTGTGCTTTAAAGGCGATTCGAATCTACCTCCTGAAATCGGTTTCCTGCAATTCTGCCTTGCTTTCAAATCCTCTTCGTAGCCTTCCCTCCATATATTTGTGGACGAGAGTTATCATTTCTAACTCTGCAGGTTTGTGAATTGCAGTGCCCCTGAGCTCCATTTTTCAACTCGCTTTCTTGGGAGCTGGCCGCAAAAGCGCAGGATTGTTTCAGGCCCTATTCTGGCTCCGGGCGGCAGGCTGAGCCTGTGGTTAATTCTGCTACCTGATGGGAAAATAGAGTGACCTGTGCCTGTCCCAACACCTAGAGCTAGTCTCTCATTGGTTCCCCCTCTTCCCGTTCATCCTCAGGACAAATTGCAACGTGTACGGAACAGGAGGTTAAAGGCGCTGATTCTCCAGGAGGGAGATTGCTAGTAAAGCGGCTGGAATGGCGAACCGGAGCACAAGGAGATGAGAAATGAGGTGCGTTTTAGAAACCTTTCCCGGTCACACGGTGTACCATCTTCGGGGTTTCTCGTGCATGTTTTCGACGTAGGAAGATGCCCTTGACCCTGGAGATTTGGGACCCATTGGATGGGTACCACGCCGTATTACTTTAAAGGGTCTGCGTTTGCTCACCCAACCTCACCAAAACTCTCAGCCCCAAGAGTGTCCACCCTTATGTCTCAGTCATCTGTGGGTCTAGATATGGTCAATCCAGCTGGAATCGCAGCCCCTGAACGAATTTTGTAAGAATTTCTCTCTCTTTCACTGTCTTTGTTTCACGGGTTTTTAAAAGTAATTGATTTTTATAATAGGGTTTAGCTGCTTTGCACTGCTGTGTTTATGCCGCTTTTCACCCACTTGACTCACTTACAGAGAGATATCAATACATAGGTTTTAAGATTCTTACTAGTCAGATATATTCTTGGGCGGTGAATAGGGGTTGTTGAGTCCAGTTCACTGAGCAAGGAGTAGGTCTTGTCTATTACATATTGGGTTTATGGAACGGTATCTGAGCTAATTTGAAACCCTTGTTTTATGCATCACCCCACCTCACCTTTCCCGTTAAGCAGCCATAGTGTGTTTTCTAAACGTGCTACTCTGTTCTGTTTTGTAATTCAGTTCAAGGGTAGCGGTTTTTACATTCCCTCTGTAAGTGATATCTTATGATAAGTGTCTTTTTCTGTGTGACTTATTTCACTTAGAATCGTCGTACCTAAATCCACTCATCATGCTGCTCCTAGCCTTATGACGTTGATTTCATGGCTGAGTGATATTCCATTGTACATAAGGACCACAACTTCTTTATCCATTCTTCTCTTTCCTGGGATGTTTAAGGTGTAACGAAGTGGAGGTTCTTGTCAACAGAGCAGCCCTAAACTTTGGGGTGCCTGTGTCTTGCTGATTTTTAGTTTTCCCAATTTATACGCCCATGAGTGGAAGTGCCCTATGCTCTCTAAGCTGAGTTTTTTAGATGTTTCAGGACACACCGTACACTTCTCCAGAGTGGCTGTTGGCAATTTACAGCCCGCCCATCAGCGTAGCAAGGCTCCCATTTCTCCATGGCCTGTCCTGCATTTCTGGTTTTGACACTTTATTCAGCATGGCCCTTTTGACCGATGGGAAGCGAGACTTCTTTGTAGCGCTGATTTGCCTTTCCAGGTTGCTTGGTTGGCCAAAAAGGGCGTATGCGTTTTTTCCTGAATATATTCAGGAAAAAACGCATACGCCCTTTTTGGCCAAGGGCATCATTGTCGAGGTTTTGCCGCTTTTCCTGTGCTTTAAAGGCGATTCGAATCTACCTCCTGAAATCGGTTTCCTGCAATTCTGCCTTGCTTTCAAATCCTCTTCGTAGCCTTCCCTCCATATATTTGTGGACGAGAGTTATCATTTCTAACTCTGCAGGTTTGTGAATTGCAGTGCCCCTGAGCTCCATTTTTCAACTCGCTTTCTTGGGAGCTGGCCGCAAAAGCGCAGGATTGCTTCAGGCCCTATTCTGGCTCCGGGCGGCAGGCTGAGCCTGTGGTTAATTCTGCTTCCTGATGGGAAAATAGAGTGACCTGTGCCTGTCCCAACACCTAGAGCTAGTCTCTCATTGGTTCCCCCTCTTCCCGTTCATCCTCAGGACAAATTGCAACGTGTACGGAACAGGAGGTTAAAGGTGCTGATTCTCCCAGGAGGGAGATTGCTAGTAAAGCGGCTGGAATGGCGAACCGGAGCCCAAGGAGATGAGAAATGAGGTGCGTTTTAGAAACCTTTCCCGGTCACACGGTGTACCATCTTCTGGGTTGCTCGTGCATGTTTTCGACGTAGGAAGATGCCCTGGAACCTGGAGATTTGGGACCCATGGGATGGGTACCACGCCGTATTACTTTAAAGGGTCTGCATTAGCTCACCCAACCTCACCAAACCTCTCAGCCCCAAGAGTGTCCACCCTTATGTCTCAATCAGCTGTGGGTCTAGATATGGTCAATCCAGGTGGCATCGCAGCCCCTGAACGAATTTTGTAAGAATTTATCTCTCTTTCACTGTCTTTGTTTGACGGGTTTTTAAAAGTAATTGATTTTTATAATGGGGTTTAGCTGCTTTGCACTGCTGTGTTTATGCCGCTTTACACCCACTTGACTCACTTACAGAGAGATATCAATACATAGGTTTTAAGATTCTTACTAGTCAGATATATTCTTGGGCGGTGAATAGGGGTTGTTGAGTCCAGTTCACTGAGCAAGGAGTAGGTCTTGTCTATTACATATTGGGTTTATGGAACGGTATCTGAGCTAATTTGAAACCCTTGTTTTATGCATCACCCCACCTCACCTTTCCCGTTAAGCAGCCATAGTGTGTTTTCTAAACGTGTGACTCTGTTCTGTTTTGTAATTCAGTTCAAGGGTAGCGGTTTTTACATTCTCTCTGTAAGTGATATCTTATGATCAGTGTCTTTTTCTGTGTGACTTATTTCACTTAGAATCATCGTACCTAAATCCACTCATCATGCTGCTCCTAGCCTTATGACGTTGATTTCATGGCTGAGTGATATTCCATTGTACATAAGGACCACAACTTCTTTATCCATTCTTCTCTTTCCTGGGATGTTTAAGGTGTAACGAAGTGGAGGTTCTTGTCAACAGAGCAGCCCTAAACTTTGGGGTGCCTGTGTCTTGCTGATTTTTAGTTTTCCCAATTTATACGCCCATGAGTGGAAGTGCCCTATGCTCTCTAAGCTGAGTTTTTTAGATGTTTCAGGACACACCGTACACTTCTCCAGAGTGGCTGTTGGCAATTTACAGCCCGCCCATCAGCGTAGCAAGGCTCCCATTTCTCCATGGCCTGTCCTGCATTTCTGGTTTTGACACTTTATTCAGCATGGCCCTTTTGACCGATGGGAAGCGAGACTTCTTTGTAGCGCTGATTTGCCTTTCCAGGTTGCTTGGTTGGCCAAAAAGGGCGTATGCGTTTTTTCCTGAATATATTCAGGAAAAAACGCATACGCCCTTTTTGGCCAAGGGCATCATTATCGAGGATTTGCCGCTTTTCCTGTGCTTTAAAGGCGATTCGAATCTACCTCCTGAAATCGGTTTCCTGCAATTCTGCCTTGCTTTCAAATCCTCTTCGTTGCCTTCCCTCCATATATTTGTGGACGAGAGTTATCATTTCTAACTCTGCAGGTTTGTGAATTGCAGTGCCCCTGAGCTCCATTTTTCAACTCGCTTTCTTGGGAGCTGGCCGCAAAAGCGCAGGATTGCTTCAGGCCCTATTCTGGCTCCGGGCGGCAGGCTGAGCCTGTCATTAAATCTTCTTCCTGATGGGAAAATAGAGTGACTTGTGCCTGTCCCAACACCTAGAGCTAGTCTCTCATTGGTTCCCCCTCTTCCCGTTCATCCTCAGGACAAATTGCAACGTGTACGGAACAGGAGGTTAAAGGTGCTGATTCTCCCAGGAGGGAGATTGCTAGTAAAGCGGCTGGAATGGCGAACCGGAGCACAAGGAGATGAGAAATGAGGTGCGTTTTAGAAACCTTTCCCGGTTCACATGGTGTACCATCTTCTGGGTTTCTCGTGCATGTTTTCGATGTAGGAAGATGCCCTTGAACCTGGAGATTTGGGACCCATGGGATGGGTACCACGCCGTATTACTTTAAAGGGTCTGCGTTTGCTCACCCAAACTCACCAAACCTATCAGCCCTAAGAGTGTCCACCCTTATGTCTCAGTCATCTGTGGGTCTAGATATGGTCAATCCAGGTGGCATCGCAGCCCCTGAACGAATTTTGTAAGCATTTCTCTCTCTTTCACTGTCTTTGTTTCACGGGTCTTTAAAAGTAATTGATTTTTATAATGGGGTTTAGCTGCTTTGCACTGCTGTGTTTATGCCGCTTTACACCCACTTGACTCACTTACAGAGAGATATCAATACATAGGTTTTAAGATTCTTACTAGTCAGATATATTCTTGGGCGGTGAATAGGGGTTGTTGAGTCCAGTTCACTGAGCAAGGAGTAGGTCTTGTCTATTACATATTGGGTTTATGGAACGGTATCTGAGCTAATTTGAAACCCTTGTTTTATGCATCACCCCACCTCACCTTTCCCGTTAAGCAGCCATAGTGTGTTTTCTAAACGTGCTACTCTGTTCTGTTTTGTAATTCAGTTCAAGGGTAGCGGTTTTTACATTCCCTCTGTAAGTGATATCTTATGATAAGTGTCTTTTTCTGTGTGACTTATTTCACTTAGAATCGTCGTACCTAAATCCACTCATCATGCTGCTCCTAGCCTTATGACGTTGATTTCATGGCTGAGTGATATTCCATTGTACATAAGGACCACAACTTCTTTATCCATTCTTCTCTTTCCTGGGATGTTTAAGGTGTAACGAAGTGGAGGTTCTTGTCAACAGAGCAGCCCTAAACTTTGGGGTGCCTGTGTCTTGCTGATTTTTAGTTTTCCCAATTTATACGCCCATGAGTGGAAGTGCCCTATGCTCTCTAAGCTGAGTTTTTTAGATGTTTCAGGACACACCGTACACTTCTCCAGAGTGGCTGTTGGCAATTTACAGCCCGCCCATCAGCGTAGCAAGGCTCCCATTTCTCCATGGCCTGTCCTGCATTTCTGGTTTTGACACTTTATTCAGCATGGCCCTTTTGACCGATGGGAAGCGAGACTTCTTTGTAGCGCTGATTTGCCTTTCCAGGTTGCTTGGTTGGCCAAAAAGGGCGTATGCGTTTTTTCCTGAATCTATTCAGGAAAAAACGCATACGCCCTTTTTGGCCAAGGGCATCATTGTCGAGGTTTTGCCGCTTTTCCTGTGCTTTAAAGGCGATTCGAATCTACCTCCTGAAATCGGTTTCCTGCAATTCTGCCTTGCTTTCAAATCCTCTTCGTAGCCTTCCCTCCATATATTTGTGGACGAGAGTTATCATTTCTAACTCTGCAGGTTTGTGAATTGCAGTGCCCCTGAGCTCCATTTTTCAACTCGCTTTCTTGGGAGCTGGCCGCAAAAGCGCAGGATTGCTTCAGGCCCTATTCTGGCTCCGGGCGGCAGGCTGAGCCTGTGGTTAATTCTTCTTTCTGATGGGAAAATAGAGTGACCTGTGCCTGTCCCAACACCTAGAGCTAGTCTCTCATTGGTTCCCCCTCTTCCCGTTCATCCTCAGGACAAATTGCAACGTGTACGGAACAGGAGGTTAAAGGTGCTGATTCTCCCAGGAGGGAGATTGCTAGTAAAGCGGCTGGAATGGCGAACCGGAGCCCAAGGAGATGAGAAATGAGGTGCGTTTTAGAAACCTTTCCCGGTCACACGGTGTACCATCTTCTGGGTTGCTCGTGCATGTTTTCGACGTAGGAAGATGCCCTGGAACCTGGAGATTTGGGACCCATGGGATGGGTACCACGCCGTATTACTTTAAAGGGTCTGCGTTAGCTCACCCAACCTCACCAAACCTCTCAGCCCCAAGAGTGTCCACCCTTATGTCTCAATCAGCTGTGGGTCTAGATATGGTCAATCCATGTGGCATCGCAGCCCCTGAACGAATTTTGTAAGAATTTATCTCTCTTTCACTGTCTTTGTTTGACGGGTTTTTAAAAGTAATTGATTTTTATAATGGGGTTTAGCTGCTTTGCACTGCTGTGTTTATGCCGCTTTACACCCACTTGACTCACTTACAGAGAGATATCAATACATAGGTTTTAAGATTCTTACTAGTCAGATATATTCTTGGGCGGTGAATAGGGGTTGTTGAGTCCAGTTCACTGAGCAAGGAGTAGGTCTTGTCTATTACATATTGGGTTTATGGAACGGTATCTGAGCTAATTTGAAACCCTTGTTTTATGCATCACCCCACCTCACCTTTCCCGTTAAGCAGCCATAGTGTGTTTTCTAAACGTGCGACTCTGTTCTGTTTTGTAATTCAGTTCAAGGGTAGCGGTTTTTACATTCTCTCTGTAAGTGATATCTTATGATCAGTGTCTTTTTCTGTGTGACTTATTTCACTTAGAATCGTCGTACCTAAATCCACTCATCATGCTGCTCCTAGCCTTATGACGTTGATTTCATGGCTGAGTGATATTCCATTGTACATAAGGACCACAACTTCTTATCCATTCTTCTCTTTCCTGGGATGTTTAAGGTGTAACGAAGTGGAGGTTCTTGTCAACAGAGCAGCCCTAAACTTTGGGGTGCCTGTGTCTTGCTGATTTTTAGTTTTCCCAATTTATACGCCCATGAGTGGAAGTGCCCTATGCTCTCTAAGCTGAGTTTTTTAGATGTTTCAGGACACACCGTACACTTCTCCAGAGTGGCTGTTGGCAATTTACAGCCCGCCCATCAGCGTAGCAAGGCTCCCATTTCTCCATGGCCTGTCCTGCATTTCTGGTTTTGACACTTTATTCAGCATGGCCCTTTTGACCGATGGGAAGCGAGACTTCTTTGTAGCGCTGATTTGCCTTTCCAGGTTGCTTGGTTGGCCAAAAAGGGCGTATGCGTTTTTTCCTGAATATATTCAGGAAAAAACGCATACGCCCTTTTTGGCCAAGGGCATCATTATCGAGGATTTGCCGCTTTTCCTGTGCTTTAAAGGCGATTCGAATCTACCTCCTGAAATCGGTTTCCTGCAATTCTGCCTTGCTTTCAAATCCTCTTCGTTGCCTTCCCTCCATATATTTGTGGACGAGAGTTATCATTTCTAACTCTGCAGGTTTGTGAATTGCAGTGCCCCTGAGCTCCATTTTTCAACTCGCTTTCTTGGGAGCTGGCCGCAAAAGCGCAGGATTGCTTCAGGCCCTATTCTGGCTCCGGGCGGCAGGCTGAGCCTGTCGTTAATTCTTCTTCCTGATGGGAAAATAGAGTGACTTGTGCCTGTCCCAACACCTAGAGCTAGTCTCTCATTGGTTCCCCCTCTTCCCGTTCATCCTCAGGACAAATTGCAACGTGTACGGAACAGGAGGTTAAAGGTGCTGATTCTCCCAGGAGGGAGATTGCTAGTAAAGCGGCTGGAATGGCGAACCGGAGCACAAGGAGATGAGAAATGAGGTGCGTTTTAGAAACCTTTCCCGGTTCACATGGTGTACCATCTTCTGGGTTTCTCGTGCATGTTTTCGATGTAGGAAGATGCCCTTGAACCTGGAGATTTGGGACCCATGGGATGGGTACCACGCCGTATTACTTTAAAGGGTCTGCGTTTGCTCACCCAAACTCACCAAACCTATCAGCCCTAAGAGTGTCCACCCTTATGTCTCAGTCATCTGTGGGTCTAGATATGGTCAATCCAGGTGGCATCGCAGCCCCTGAACGAATTTTGTAAGCATTTCTCTCTCTTTCACTGTCTTTGTTTCACGGGTCTTTAAAAGTAATTGATTTTTATAATGGGGTTTAGCTGCTTTGCACTGCTGTGTTTATGCCGCTTTACACCCACTTGACTCACTTACAGAGAGATATCAATACATAGGTTTTAAGATTCTTACTAGTCAGATATATTCTTGGGCGGTGAATAGGGGTTGTTGAGTCCAGTTCACTGAGAAAGGAGTAGGTCTTGTCTATTACATATTGGGTTTATGGAACGGTATCTGAGCTAATTTGAAACCCTTGTTTTATGCATCACCCCACCTCACCTTTCCCGTTAAGCAGCCATAGTGTGTTTTCTAAACGTGCGACTCTGTTCTATTTTGTAATTCAGTTCAAGGGTAGCGGTTTTTACATTCCCTCTGTAAGTGATATCTTATGATAAGTGTCTTTTTCTGTGTGACTTATTTCACTTAGAATCGTCGTACCTAAATCCACTCATCATGCTGCTCCTAGCCTTATGACGTTGATTTCATGGCTGAGTGATATTCCATTGTACATAAGGACCACAACTTCTTTATCCATTCTTCTCTTTCCTGGGATGTTTAAGGTGTAACGAAGTGGAGGTTCTTGTCAACAGAGCAGCCCTAAACTTTGGGGTGCCTGTGTCTTGCTGATTTTTAGTTTTCCCAATTTATACGCCCATGAGTGGAAGTGCCCTATGCTCTCTAAGCTGAGTTTTTTAGATGTTTCAGGACACACCGTACACTTCTCCAGAGTGGCTGTTGGCAATTAATAGCCCGCCCATCAGCGTAGCAAGGCTCCCATTTCTCCATGGCCTGTCCTGCATTTCTGGTTTTGACACTTTATTCAGCATGGCCCTTTTGACCGATGGGAAGCGAGACTTCTTTGTAGCGCTGATTTGCCTTTCCAGGTTGCTTGGTTGGCCAAAAAGGGCGTATGCGTTTTTTCCTGAATATATTCAGGAAAAAACGCATACGCCCTTTTTGGCCAAGGGCATCATTGTCGAGGTTTTGCCGCTTTTCCTGTGCTTTAAAGGCGATTCGAATCTACCTCCTGAAATCGGTTTCCTGCAATTCTGCCTTGCTTTCAAATCCTCTTCGTAGCCTTCCCTCCATATATTTGTGGACGAGAGTTATCATTTCTAACTCTGCAGGTTTGTGAATTGCAGTGCCCCTGAGCTCCATTTTTCAACTCGCTTTCTTGGGAGCTGGCCGCAAAAGCGCAGGATTGCTTCAGGCCCTATTCTGGCTCCGGGCGGCAGGCTGAGCCTGTGGTTAATTCTGCTTCCTGATGGGAAAATAGAGTGACCTCTGCCTGTCCCAACACCTAGAGCTAGTCTCTCATTGGTTCCTCCTCTTCCCGTTCATCCTCAGGACAAATTGCAACGTGTACGGAACAGGAGGTTAAAGGTGCTGATTCTCCAAGGAGGGAGATTGCTAGTAAAGCGGCTGGAATGGCGAACCGGAGCACAAGGAGATGAGAAATGAGGTGCGTTTTAGAAACCTTTCCCGGTCACACGGTGTACCATCTTCTGGGTTTCTCGTGCATGTTTTCGACGTAGGAAGATGCCCTTGAACCTGGAGATTTGGGACCCATGGGATGGGTACCACGCCGTATTACTTTAAAGGGTCTGCGTTAGCTCACCCAACCTCACCAAACCTCTCAGCCCCAAGAGTGTCCACCCTTATGTCTCAATCAGCTGTGGGTCTAGATATGGTCAATCCAGGTGGCATCGCAGCCCCTGAACGAATTTTGTAAGAATTTCTCTCTCTTTCACTGTCTTTGTTTCACGGGTTTTTAAAAGTAATTGATTTTTATAATAGGGTTTAGCTGCTTTGCACTGCTGTGTTTATGCCGCTTTACACCCACTTGACTCACTTACAGAGAGATATCAATACATAGGTTTTAAGATTCTTACTAGTCAGATATATTCTTGGGCGGT
The DNA here is from genome assembly GCF_965194805.1 of Balaenoptera borealis. Taxonomy (NCBI): domain Eukaryota; kingdom Metazoa; phylum Chordata; class Mammalia; order Artiodactyla; family Balaenopteridae; genus Balaenoptera; species Balaenoptera borealis. The sequence goes on from NW_028123536.1 coordinate 81,607, forward strand.
GAATAGGGGGCGTTGAGTCCAGTTCACTGAGCAAGGAGTAGGTCTTGTCTATTACATATTGGGTTTATGGAACGGTATCTGAGCTAATTTGAAACCCTTGTTTTATGCATCACCCCACCTCACCTTTCCCGTTAAGCAGCCATAGTGTGTTTTCTAAACGTGCGACTCTGTTCTGTTTTGTAATTCAGTTCAAGGGTAGCGGTTTTTACATTCCCTCTGTAAGTGATATCTTATGATAAGTGTCTTTTTCTGTGTGACTTATTTCACTTAGAATCGTCGTACCTAAATCCACTCATCATGCTGCTCCTAGCCTTATGACGTTGATTTCATGGCTGAGTGATATTCCATTGTACATAAGGACCACAACTTCTTTATCCATTCTTCTCTTTCCTGGGATGTTTAAGGTGTAACGAAGTGGAGGTTCTTGTCAACAGAGCAGCCCTAAACTTTGGGGTGCCTGTGTCTTGCTGATTTTTAGTTTTCCCAATTTATACGCCCATGAGTGGAAGTGCCCTATGCTCTCTAAGCTGAGTTTTTTAGATGTTTCAGGACACACCGTACACTTCTCCAGAGTGGCTGTTGGCAATTAATAGCCCGCCCATCAGCGTAGCAAGGCTCCCATTTCTCCATGGCCTGTCCTGCATTTCTGGTTTTGACACTTTATTCAGCATGGCCCTTTTGACCGATGGGAAGCGAGACTTCTTTGTAGCGCTGATTTGCCTTTCCAGGTTGCTTGGTTGGCCAAAAAGGGCGTATGCGTTTTTTCCTGAATCTATTCAGGAAAAAACGCATACGCCCTTTTTGGCCAAGGGCATCATTGTCGAGGTTTTGCCGCTTTTCCTGTGCTTTAAAGGCGATTCGAATCTACCTCCTGAAATCGGTTTCCTGCAATTCTGCCTTGCTTTCAAATCCTCTTCGTAGCCTTCCCTCCATATATTTGTGGACGAGAGTTATCATTTCTAACTCTGCAGGTTTGTGAATTGCAGTGCCCCTGAGCTCCATTTTTCAACTCGCTTTCTTGGGAGCTGGCCGCAAAAGCGCAGGATTGCTTCAGGCCCTATTCTGGCTCCGGGCGGCAGGCTGAGCCTGTGGTTAATTCTTCTTTCTGATGGGAAAATAGAGTGACCTGTGCCTGTCCCAACACCTAGAGCTAGTCTCTCATTGGTTCCCCCTCTTCCCGTTCATCCTCAGGACAAATTGCAACGTGTACGGAACAGGAGGTTAAAGGTGCTGATTCTCCCAGGAGGGAGATTGCTAGTAAAGCGGCTGGAATGGCGAACCGGAGCCCAAGGAGATGAGAAATGAGGTGCGTTTTAGAAACCTTTCCCGGTCACACGGTGTACCATCTTCTGGGTTGCTCGTGCATGTTTTCGACGTAGGAAGATGCCCTGGAACCTGGAGATTTGGGACCCATGGGATGGGTACCACGCCGTATTACTTTAAAGGGTCTGCGTTAGCTCACCCAACCTCACCAAACCTCTCAGCCCCAAGAGTGTCCACCCTTATGTCTCAATCAGCTGTGGGTCTAGATATGGTCAATCCAGGTGGCATCGCAGCCCCTGAACGAATTTTGTAAGAATTTATCTCTCTTTCACTGTCTTTGTTTGACGGGTTTTTAAAAGTAATTGATTTTTATAATGGGGTTTAGCTGCTTTGCACTGCTGTGTTTATGCCGCTTTACACCCACTTGACTCACTTACAGAGAGATATCAATACATAGGTTTTAAGATTCTTACTAGTCAGATATATTCTTGGGCGGTGAATAGGGGTTGTTGAGTCCAGTTCACTGAGCAAGGAGTAGGTCTTGTCTATTACATATTGGGTTTATGGAACGGTATCTGAGCTAATTTGAAACCCTTGTTTTATGCATCACCCCACCTCACCTTTCCCGTTAAGCAGCCATAGTGTGTTTTCTAAACGTGCGACTCTGTTCTGTTTTGTAATTCAGTTCAAGGGTAGCGGTTTTTACATTCTCTCTGTAAGTGATATCTTATGATCAGTGTCTTTTTCTGTGTGACTTATTTCACTTAGAATCGTCGTACCTAAATCCACTCATCATGCTGCTCCTAGCCTTATGACGTTGATTTCATGGCTGAGTGATATTCCATTGTACATAAGGACCACAACTTCTTATCCATTCTTCTCTTTCCTGGGATGTTTAAGGTGTAACGAAGTGGAGGTTCTTGTCAACAGAGCAGCCCTAAACTTTGGGGTGCCTGTGTCTTGCTGATTTTTAGTTTTCCCAATTTATACGCCCATGAGTGGAAGTGCCCTATGCTCTCTAAGCTGAGTTTTTTAGATGTTTCAGGACACACCGTACACTTCTCCAGAGTGGCTGTTGGCAATTTACAGCCCGCCCATCAGCGTAGCAAGGCTCCCATTTCTCCATGGCCTGTCCTGCATTTCTGGTTTTGACACTTTATTCAGCATGGCCCTTTTGACCGATGGGAAGCGAGACTTCTTTGTAGCGCTGATTTGCCTTTCCAGGTTGCTTGGTTGGCCAAAAAGGGCGTATGCGTTTTTTCCTGAATATATTCAGGAAAAAACGCATACGCCCTTTTTGGCCAAGGGCATCATTATCGAGGATTTGCCGCTTTTCCTGTGCTTTAAAGGCGATTCGAATCTACCTCCTGAAATCGGTTTCCTGCAATTCTGCCTTGCTTTCAAATCCTCTTCGTTGCCTTCCCTCCATATATTTGTGGACGAGAGTTATCATTTCTAACTCTGCAGGTTTGTGAATTGCAGTGCCCCTGAGCTCCATTTTTCAACTCGCTTTCTTGGGAGCTGGCCGCAAAAGCGCAGGATTGCTTCAGGCCCTATTCTGGCTCCGGGCGGCAGGCTGAGCCTGTCGTTAATTCTTCTTCCTGATGGGAAAATAGAGTGACTTGTGCCTGTCCCAACACCTAGAGCTAGTCTCTCATTGGTTCCCCCTCTTCCCGTTCATCCTCAGGACAAATTGCAACGTGTACGGAACAGGAGGTTAAAGGTGCTGATTCTCCCAGGAGGGAGATTGCTAGTAAAGCGGCTGGAATGGCGAACCGGAGCACAAGGAGATGAGAAATGAGGTGCGTTTTAGAAACCTTTCCCGGTTCACATGGTGTACCATCTTCTGGGTTTCTCGTGCATGTTTTCGATGTAGGAAGATGCCCTTGAACCTGGAGATTTGGGACCCATGGGATGGGTACCACGCCATATTACTTTAAAGGGTCTGCGTTTGCTCACCCAAACTCACCAAACCTATCAGCCCTAAGATTGTCCACCCTTATGTCTCAGTCATCTGTGGGTCTAGATATGGTCAATCCAGGTGGCATCGCAGCCCCTGAACGAATTTTGTAAGCATTTCTCTCTCTTTCACTGTCTTTGTTTCACGGGTCTTTAAAAGTAATTGATTTTTATAATGGGGTTTAGCTGCTTTGCACTGCTGTGTTTATGCCGCTTTACACCCACTTGACTCACTTACAGAGAGATATCAATACATAGGTTTTAAGATTCTTACTAGTCAGATATATTCTTGGGCGGTGAATAGGGGTTGTTGAGTCCAGTTCACTGAGCAAGGAGTAGGTCTTGTCTATTACATATTGGGTTTATGGAACGGTATCTGAGCTAATTTGAAACCCTTGTTTTATGCATCACCCCACCTCACCTTTCCCGTTAAGCAGCCATAGTGTGTTTTCTAAACGTGCGACTCTGTTCTGTTTTGTAATTCAGTTCAAGGGTAGCGGTTTTTACATTCTCTCTGTAAGTGATATCTTATGATCAGTGTCTTTTTCTGTGTGACTTATTTCACTTAGAATCGTCGTACCTAAATCCACTCATCATGCTGCTCCTAGCCTTATGACGTTGATTTCATGGCTGAGTGATATTCCATTGTACATAAGGACCACAACTTCTTTATCCATTCTTCTCTTTCCTGGGATGTTTAAGGTGTAACGAAGTGGAGGTTCTTGTCAACAGAGCAGCCCTAAACTTTGGGGTGCCTGTGTCTTGCTGATTTTTAGTTTTCCCAATTTATACGCCCATGAGTGGAAGTGCCCTATGCTCTCTAAGCTGAGTTTTTTAGATGTTTCAGGACACACCGTACACTTCTCCAGAGTGGCTGTTGGCAATTTACAGCCCGCCCATCAGCGTAGCAAGGCTCCCATTTCTCCATGGCCTGTCCTGCATTTCTGGTTTTGACACTTTATTCAGCATGGCCCTTTTGACCGATGGGAAGCGAGACTTCTTTGTAGCGCTGATTTGCCTTTCCAGGTTGCTTGGTTGGCCAAAAAGGGCGTATGCGTTTTTTCCTGAATCTATTCAGGAAAAAACGCATACGCCCTTTTTGGCCAAGGGCATCATTGTCGAGGTTTTGCCGCTTTTCCTGTGCTTTAAAGGCGATTCGAATCTACCTCCTGAAATCGGTTTCCTGCAATTCTGCCTTGCTTTCAAATCCTCTTCGTAGCCTTCCCTCCATATATTTGTGGACGAGAGTTATCATTTCTAACTCTGCAGGTTTGTGAATTGCAGTGCCCCTGAGCTCCATTTTTCAACTCGCTTTCTTGGGAGCTGGCCGCAAAAGCGCAGGATTGCTTCAGGCCCTATTCTGGCTCCGGGCGGCAGGCTGAGCCTGTGGTTAATTCTTCTTTCTGATGGGAAAATAGAGTGACCTGTGCCTGTCCCAACACCTAGAGCTAGTCTCTCATTGGTTCCCCCTCTTCCCGTTCATCCTCAGGACAAATTGCAACGTGTACGGAACAGGAGATTAAAGGTGCTGATTCTCCCAGGAGGGAGATTGCTAGTAAAGCGGCTGGAATGGCGAACCGGAGCACAAGGAGATGAGAAATGAGGTGCGTTTTAGAAACCTTTCCCGGTCACACGGTGTACCATCTTCTGGGTTTCTCGTGCATGTTTTCGATGTAGGAAGATGCCCTTGAACCTGGAGATTTGGGACCCATGGGATGGGTACCACGCCGTATTACTTTAAAGGGTCTGCGTTTGCTCACCCAACCTCACCAAACCTCTCAGCCCCAAGAGTGTCCACCCTTATGTCTCAGTCATCTGTGGGTCTAGATATGGTCAATCCAGGTGGCATCGCAGCCCCTGAACGAATTTTGTAAGAATTTATCTCTCTTTCACTGTCTTTGTTTGACGGGTTTTTAAAAGTAATTGATTTTTATAATGGGGTTTAGCTGCTTTGCACTGCTGTGTTTATGCCGCTTTACACCCACTTGACTCACTTACAGAGAGATATCAATACATAGGTTTTAAGATTCTTACTAGTCAGATATATTCTTGGGCGGTGAATAGGGGTTGTTGAGTCCAGTTCACTGAGCAAGGAGTAGGTCTTGTCTATTACATATTGGGTTTATGGAACGGTATCTGAGCTAATTTGAAACCCTTGTTTTATGCATCACCCCACCTCACCTTTCCCGTTAAGCAGCCATAGTGTGTTTTCTAAACGTGTGACTCTGTTCTGTTTTGTAATTCAGTTCAAGGGTAGCGGTTTTTACATTCTCTCTGTAAGTGATATCTTATGATCAGTGTCTTTTTCTGTGTGACTTATTTCACTTAGAATCGTCGTACCTAAATCCACTCATCATGCTGCTCCTAGCCTTATGACGTTGATTTCATGGCTGAGTGATATTCCATTGTACATAAGGACCACAACTTCTTTATCCATTCTTCTCTTTCCTGGGATGTTTAAGGTGTAACGAAGTGGAGGTTCTTGTCAACAGAGCAGCCCTAAACTTTGGGGTGCCTGTGTCTTGCTGATTTTTAGTTTTCCCAATTTATACGCCCATGAGTGGAAGTGCCCTATGCTCTCTAAGCTGAGTTTTTTAGATGTTTCAGGACACACCGTACACTTCTCCAGAGTGGCTGTTGGCAATTTACAGCCCGCCCATCAGCGTAGCAAGGCTCCCATTTCTCCATGGCCTGTCCTGCATTTCTGGTTTTGACACTTTATTCAGCATGGCCCTTTTGACCGATGGGAAGCGAGACTTCTTTGTAGCGCTGATTTGCCTTTCCAGGTTGCTTGGTTGGCCAAAAAGGGCGTATGCGTTTTTTCCTGAATATATTCAGGAAAAAACGCATACGCCCTTTTTGGCCAAGGGCATCATTATCGAGGATTTGCCGCTTTTCCTGTGCTTTAAAGGCGATTCGAATCTACCTCCTGAAATCGGTTTCCTGCAATTCTGCCTTGCTTTCAAATCCTCTTCGTTGCCTTCCCTCCATATATTTGTGGACGAGAGTTATCATTTCTAACTCTGCAGGTTTGTGAATTGCAGTGCCCCTGAGCTCCATTTTTCAACTCGCTTTCTTGGGAGCTGGCCGCAAAAGCGCAGGATTGCTTCAGGCCCTATTCTGGCTCCGGGCGGCAGGCTGAGCCTGTCGTTAATTCTTCTTCCTGATGGGAAAATAGAGTGACTTGTGCCTGTCCCAACACCTAGAGCTAGTCTCTCATTGGTTCCCCCTCTTCCCGTTCATCCTCAGGACAAATTGCAACGTGTACGGAACAGGAGGTTAAAGGTGCTGATTCTCCCAGGAGGGAGATTGCTAGTAAAGCGGCTGGAATGGCGAACCGGAGCACAAGGAGATGAGAAATGAGGTGCGTTTTAGAAACCTTTCCCGGTTCACATGGTGTACCATCTTCTGGGTTTCTCGTGCATGTTTTCGATGTAGGAAGATGCCCTTGAACCTGGAGATTTGGGACCCATGGGATGGGTACCACGCCGTATTACTTTAAAGGGTCTGCGTTTGCTCACCCAAACTCACCAAACCTATCAGCCCTAAGAGTGTCCACCCTTATGTCTCAGTCATCTGTGGGTCTAGATATGGTCAATCCAGGTGGCATCGCAGCCCCTGAACGAATTTTGTAAGCATTTCTCTCTCTTTCACTGTCTTTGTTTCACGGGTCTTTAAAAGTAATTGATTTTTATAATGGGGTTTAGCTGCTTTGCACTGCTGTGTTTATGCCGCTTTACACCCACTTGACTCACTTACAGAGAGATATCAATACATAGGTTTTAAGATTCTTACTAGTCAGATATATTCTTGGGCGGTGAATAGGGGTTGTTGAGTCCAGTTCACTGAGCAAGGAGTAGGTCTTGTCTATTACATATTGGGTTTATGGAACGGTATCTGAGCTAATTTGAAACCCTTGTTTTATGCATCACCCCACCTCACCTTTCCCGTTAAGCAGCCATAGTGTGTTTTCTAAACGTGCGACTCTGTTCTATTTTGTAATTCAGTTCAAGGGTAGCGGTTTTTACATTCCCTCTGTAAGTGATATCTTATGATAAGTGTCTTTTTCTGTGTGACTTATTTCACTTAGAATCGTCGTACCTAAATCCACTCATCATGCTGCTCCTAGCCTTATGACGTTGATTTCATGGCTGAGTGATATTCCATTGTACATAAGGACCACAACTTCTTTATCCATTCTTCTCTTTCCTGGGATGTTTAAGGTGTAACGAAGTGGAGGTTCTTGTCAACAGAGCAGCCCTAAACTTTGGGGTGCCTGTGTCTTGCTGATTTTTATTTTTCCCAATTTATACGCCCATGAGTGGAAGTGCCCTATGCTCTCTAAGCTGAGTTTTTTAGATGTTTCAGGACACACCGTACACTTCTCCAGAGTGGCTGTTGGCAATTAATAGCCCGCCCATCAGCGTAGCAAGGCTCCCATTTCTCCATGGCCTGTCCTGCATTTCTGGTTTTGACACTTTATTCAGCATGGCCCTTTTGACCGATGGGAAGCGAGACTTCTTTGTAGCGCTGATTTGCCTTTCCAGGTTGCTTGGTTGGCCAAAAAGGGCGTATGCGTTTTTTCCTGAATATATTCAGGAAAAAACGCATACGCCCTTTTTGGCCAAGGGCATCATTGTCGAGGTTTTGCCGCTTTTCCTGTGCTTTAAAGGCGATTCGAATCTACCTCCTGAAATCGGTTTCCTGCAATTCTGCCTTGCTTTCAAATCCTCTTCGTAGCCTTCCCTCCATATATTTGTGGACGAGAGTTATCATTTCTAACTCTGCAGGTTTGTGAATTGCAGTGCCCCTGAGCTCCATTTTTCAACTCGCTTTCTTGGGAGCTGGCCGCAAAAGCGCAGGATTGCTTCAGGCCCTATTCTGGCTCCGGGCGGCAGGCTGAGCCTGTGGTTAATTCTGCTTCCTGATGGGAAAATAGAGTGACCTCTGCCTGTCCCAACACCTAGAGCTAGTCTCTCATTGGTTCCCCCTCTTCCCGTTCATCCTCAGGACAAATTGCAACGTGTACGGAACAGGAGGTTAAAGGTGCTGATTCTCCAAGGAGGGAGATTGCTAGTAAAGCGGCTGGAATGGCGAACCGGAGCACAAGGAGATGAGAAATGAGGTGCGTTTTAGAAACCTTTCCCGGTCACACGGTGTACCATCTTCTGGGTTTCTCGTGCATGTTTTCGACGTAGGAAGATGCCCTTGAACCTGGAGATTTGGGACCCATGGGATGGGTACCACGCCGTATTACTTTAAAGGGTCTGCGTTAGCTCACCCAACCTCACCAAACCTCTCAGCCCCAAGAGTGTCCACCCTTATGTCTCAATCAGCTGTGGGTCTAGATATGGTCAATCCAGGTGGCATCGCAGCCCCTGAACGAATTTTGTAAGAATTTCTCTCTCTTTCACTGTCTTTGTTTCACGGGTTTTTAAAAGTAATTGATTTTTATAATAGGGTTTAGCTGCTTTGCACTGCTGTGTTTATGCCGCTTTACACCCACTTGACTCACTTACAGAGAGATATCAATACATAGGTTTTAAGATTCTTACTAGTCAGATATATTCTTGGGCGGTGAATAGGGGGCGTTGAGTCCAGTTCACTGAGCAAGGAGTAGGTCTTGTCTATTACATATTGGGTTTATGGAACGGTATCTGAGCTAATTTGAAACCCTTGTTTTATGCATCACCCCACCTCACCTTTCCCGTTAAGCAGCCATAGTGTGTTTTCTAAACGTGCGACTCTGTTCTGTTTTGTAATTCAGTTCAAGGGTAGCGGTTTTTACATTCTCTCTGTAAGTGATATCTTATGATCAGTGTCTTTTTCTGTGTGACTTATTTCACTTAGAATCGTCGTACCTAAATCCACTCATCATGCTGCTCCTAGCCTTATGACGTTGATTTCATGGCTGAGTGATATTCCATTGTACATAAGGACCACAACTTCTTATCCATTCTTCTCTTTCCTGGGATGTTTAAGGTGTAACGAAGTGGAGGTTCTTGTCAACAGAGCAGCCCTAAACTTTGGGGTGCCTGTGTCTTGCTGATTTTTAGTTTTCCCAATTTATACGCCCATGAGTGGAAGTGCCCTATGCTCTCTAAGCTGAGTTTTTTAGATGTTTCAGGACACACCGTACACTTCTCCAGAGTGGCTGTTGGCAATTTACAGCCCGCCCATCAGCGTAGCAAGGCTCCCATTTCTCCATGGCCTGTCCTGCATTTCTGGTTTTGACACTTTATTCAGCATGGCCCTTTTGACCGATGGGAAGCGAGACTTCTTTGTAGCGCTGATTTGCCTTTCCAGGTTGCTTGGTTGGCCAAAAAGGGCGTATGCGTTTTTTCCTGAATATATTCAGGAAAAAACGCATACGCCCTTTTTGGCCAAGGGCATCATTATCGAGGATTTGCCGCTTTTCCTGTGCTTTAAAGGCGATTCGAATCTACCTCCTGAAATCGGTTTCCTGCAATTCTGCCTTGCTTTCAAATCCTCTTCGTTGCCTTCCCTCCATATATTTGTGGACGAGAGTTATCATTTCTAACTCTGCAGGTTTGTGAATTGCAGTGCCCCTGAGCTCCATTTTTCAACTCGCTTTCTTGGGAGCTGGCCGCAAAAGCGCAGGATTGCTTCAGGCCCTATTCTGGCTCCGGGCGGCAGGCTGAGCCTGTCGTTAATTCTTCTTCCTGATGGGAAAATAGAGTGACTTGTGCCTGTCCCAACACCTAGAGCTAGTCTCTCATTGGTTCCCCCTCTTCCCGTTCATCCTCAGGACAAATTGCAACGTGTACGGAACAGGAGGTTAAAGGTGCTGATTCTCCCAGGAGGGAGATTGCTAGTAAAGCGGCTGGAATGGCGAACCGGAGCACAAGGAGATGAGAAATGAGGTGCGTTTTAGAAACCTTTCCCGGTTCACATGGTGTACCATCTTCTGGGTTTCTCGTGCATGTTTTCGATGTAGGAAGATGCCCTTGAACCTGGAGATTTGGGACCCATGGGATGGGTACCACGCCGTATTACTTTAAAGGGTCTGCGTTTGCTCACCCAAACTCACCAAACCTATCAGCCCTAAGATTGTCCACCCTTATGTCTCAGTCATCTGTGGGTCTAGATATGGTCAATCCAGGTGGCATCGCAGCCCCTGAACGAATTTTGTAAGCATTTCTCTCTCTTTCACTGTCTTTGTTTCACGGGTCTTTAAAAGTAATTGATTTTTATAATGGGGTTTAGCTGCTTTGCACTGCTGTGTTTATGCCGCTTTACACCCACTTGACTCACTTACAGAGAGATATCAATACATAGGTTTTAAGATTCTTACTAGTCAGATATATTCTTGGGCGGTGAATAGGGGTTGTTGAGTCCAGTTCACTGAGCAAGGAGTAGGTCTTGTCTATTACATATTGGGTTTATGGAACGGTATCTGAGCTAATTTGAAACCCTTGTTTTATGCATCACCCCACCTCACCTTTCCCGTTAAGCAGCCATAGTGTGTTTTCTAAACGTGCGACTCTGTTCTGTTTTGTAATTCAGTTCAAGGGTAGCGGTTTTTACATTCTCTCTGTAAGTGATATCTTATGATCAGTGTCTTTTTCTGTGTGACTTATTTCACTTAGAATCGTCGTACCTAAATCCACTCATCATGCTGCTCCTAGCCTTATGACGTTGATTTCATGGCTGAGTGATATTCCATTGTACATAAGGACCACAACTTCTTTATCCATTCTTCTCTTTCCTGGGATGTTTAAGGTGTAACGAAGTGGAGGTTCTTGTCAACAGAGCAGCCCTAAACTTTGGGGTGCCTGTGTCTTGCTGATTTTTAGTTTTCCCAATTTATACGCCCATGAGTGGAAGTGCCCTATGCTCTCTAAGCTGAGTTTTTTAGATGTTTCAGGACACACCGTACACTTCTCCAGAGTGGCTGTTGGCAATTTACAGCCCGCCCATCAGCGTAGCAAGGCTCCCATTTCTCCATGGCCTGTCCTGCATTTCTGGTTTTGACACTTTATTCAGCATGGCCCTTTTGACCGATGGGAAGCGAGACTTCTTTGTAGCGCTGATTTGCCTTTCCAGGTTGCTTGGTTGGCCAAAAAGGGCGTATGCGTTTTTTCCTGAATATATTCAGGAAAAAACGCATACGCCCTTTTTGGCCAAGGGCATCATTATCGAGGATTTGCCGCTTTTCCTGTGCTTTAAAGGCGATTCGAATCTACCTCCTGAAATCGGTTTCCTGCAATTCTGCCTTGCTTTCAAATCCTCTTCGTTGCCTTCCCTCCATATATTTGTGGACGAGAGTTATCATTTCTAACTCTGCAGGTTTGTGAATTGCAGTGCCCCTGAGCTCCATTTTTCAACTCGCTTTCTTGGGAGCTGGCCGCAAAAGCGCAGGATTGCTTCAGGCCCTATTCTGGCTCCGGGCGGCAGGCTGAGCCTGTCATTAAATCTTCTTCCTGATGGGAAAATAGAGTGACTTGTGCCTGTCCCAACACCTAGAGCTAGTCTCTCATTGGTTCCCCCTCTTCCCGTTCATCCTCAGGACAAATTGCAACGTGTACGGAACAGGAGGTTAAAGGTGCTGATTCTCCCAGGAGGGAGATTGCTAGTAAAGCGGCTGGAATGGCGAACCGGAGCACAAGGAGATGAGAAATGAGGTGCGTTTTAGAAACCTTTCCCGGTTCACATGGTGTACCATCTTCTGGGTTTCTCGTGCATGTTTTCGATGTAGGAAGATGCCCTTGAACCTGGAGATTTGGGACCCATGGGATGGGTACCACGCCGTATTACTTTAAAGGGTCTGCGTTTGCTCACCCAAACTCACCAAACCTATCAGCCCTAAGAGTGTCCACCCTTATGTCTCAGTCATCTGTGGGTCTAGATATGGTCAATCCAGGTGGCATCGCAGCCCCTGAACGAATTTTGTAAGCATTTCTCTCTCTTTCACTGTCTTTGTTTCACGGGTCTTTAAAAGTAATTGATTTTTATAATGGGGTTTAGCTGCTTTGCACTGCTGTGTTTATGCCGCTTTACACCCACTTGACTCACTTACAGAGAGATATCAATACATAGGTTTTAAGATTCTTACTAGTCAGATATATTCTTGGGCGGTGAATAGGGGTTGTTGAGTCCAGTTCACTGAGCAAGGAGTAGGTCTTGTCTATTACATATTGGGTTTATGGAACGGTATCTGAGCTAATTTGAAACCCTTGTTTTATGCATCACCCCACCTCACCTTTCCCGTTAAGCAGCCATAGTGTGTTTTCTAAACGTGCTACTCTGTTCTGTTTTGTAATTCAGTTCAAGGGTAGCGGTTTTTACATTCCCTCTGTAAGTGATATCTTATGATAAGTGTCTTTTTCTGTGTGACTTATTTCACTTAGAATCGTCGTACCTAAATCCACTCATCATGCTGCTCCTAGCCTTATGACGTTGATTTCATGGCTGAGTGATATTCCATTGTACATAAGGACCACAACTTCTTTATCCATTCTTCTCTTTCCTGGGATGTTTAAGGTGTAACGAAGTGGAGGTTCTTGTCAACAGAGCAGCCCTAAACTTTGGGGTGCCTGTGTCTTGCTGATTTTTAGTTTTCCCAATTTATACGCCCATGAGTGGAAGTGCCCTATGCTCTCTAAGCTGAGTTTTTTAGATGTTTCAGGACACACCGTACACTTCTCCAGAGTGGCTGTTGGCAATTTACAGCCCGCCCATCAGCGTAGCAAGGCTCCCATTTCTCCATGGCCTGTCCTGCATTTCTGGTTTTGACACTTTATTCAGCATGGCCCTTTTGACCGATGGGAAGCGAGACTTCTTTGTAGCGCTGATTTGCCTTTCCAGGTTGCTTGGTTGGCCAAAAAGGGCGTATGCGTTTTTTCCTGAATCTATTCAGGAAAAAACGCATACGCCCTTTTTGGCCAAGGGCATCATTGTCGAGGTTTTGCCGCTTTTCCTGTGCTTTAAAGGCGATTCGAATCTACCTCCTGAAATCAGTTTCCTGCAATTCTGCCTTGCTTTCAAATCCTCTTCGTAGCCTTCCCTCCATATATTTGTGGACGAGAGTTATCATTTCTAACTCTGCAGGTTTGTGAATTGCAGTGCCCCTGAGCTCCATTTTTCAACTCGCTTTCTTGGGAGCTGGCCGCAAAAGCGCAGGATTGCTTCAGGCCCTATTCTGGCTCCGGGCGGCAGGCTGAGCCTGTGGTTAATTCTTCTTTCTGATGGGAAAATAGAGTGACCTGTGCCTGTCCCAACACCTAGAGCTAGTCTCTCATTGGTTCCCCCTCTTCCCGTTCATCCTCAGGACAAATTGCAACGTGTACGGAACAGGAGGTTAAAGGTGCTGATTCTCCCAGGAGGGAGATTGCTAGTAAAGCGGCTGGAATGGCGAACCGGAGCCCAAGGAGATGAGAAATGAGGTGCGTTTTAGAAACCTTTCCCGGTCACACGGTGTACCATCTTCTGGGTTGCTCGTGCATGTTTTCGACGTAGGAAGATGCCCTGGAACCTGGAGATTTGGGACCCATGGGATGGGTACCACGCCGTATTACTTTAAAGGGTCTGCGTTAGCTCACCCAACCTCACCAAACCTCTCAGCCCCAAGAGTGTCCACCCTTATGTCTCAATCAGCTGTGGGTCTAGATATGGTCAATCCAGGTGGCATCGCAGCCCCTGAACGAATTTTGTAAGAATTTATCTCTCTTTCACTGTCTTTGTTTGACGGGTTTTTAAAAGTAATTGATTTTTATAATGGGGTTTAGCTGCTTTGCACTGCTGTGTTTATGCCGCTTTACACCCACTTGACTCACTTACAGAGAGATATCAATACATAGGTTTTAAGATTCTTACTAGTCAGATATATTCTTGGGCGGTGAATAGGGGTTGTTGAGTCCAGTTCACTGAGCAAGGAGTAGGTCTTGTCTATTACATATTGGGTTTATGGAACGGTATCTGAGCTAATTTGAAACCCTTGTTTTATGCATCACCCCACCTCACCTTTCCCGTTAAGCAGCCATAGTGTGTTTTCTAAACGTGTGACTCTGTTCTGTTTTGTAATTCAGTTCAAGGGTAGCGGTTTTTACATTCTCTCTGTAAGTGATATCTTATGATCAGTGTCTTTTTCTGTGTGACTTATTTCACTTAGAATCGTCGTACCTAAATCCACTCATCATGCTGCTCCTAGCCTTATGACGTTGATTTCATGGCTGAGTGATATTCCATTGTACATAAGGACCACAACTTCTTTATCCATTCTTCTCTTTCCTGGGATGTTTAAGGTGTAACGAAGTGGAGGTTCTTGTCAACAGAGCAGCCCTAAACTTTGGGGTGCCTGTGTCTTGCTGATTTTTAGTTTTCCCAATTTATACGCCCATGAGTGGAAGTGCCCTATGCTCTCTAAGCTGAGTTTTTTAGATGTTTCAGGACACACCGTACACTTCTCCAGAGTGGCTGTTGGCAATTTACAGCCCGCCCATCAGCGTAGCAAGGCTCCCATTTCTCCATGGCCTGTCCTGCATTTCTGGTTTTGACACTTTATTCAGCATGGCCCTTTTGACCGATGGGAAGCGAGACTTCTTTGTAGCGCTGATTTGCCTTTCCAGGTTGCTTGGTTGGCCAAAAAGGGCGTATGCGTTTTTTCCTGAATATATTCAGGAAAAAACGCATACGCCCTTTTTGGCCAAGGGCATCATTATCGAGGATTTGCCGCTTTTCCTGTGCTTTAAAGGCGATTCGAATCTACCTCCTGAAATCGGTTTCCTGCAATTCTGCCTTGCTTTCAAATCCTCTTCGTTGCCTTCCCTCCATATATTTGTGGACGAGAGTTATCATTTCTAACTCTGCAGGTTTGTGAATTGCAGTGCCCCTGAGCTCCATTTTTCAACTCGCTTTCTTGGGAGCTGGCCGCAAAAGCGCAGGATTGCTTCAGGCCCTATTCTGGCTCCGGGCGGCAGGCTGAGCCTGTCGTTAATTCTTCTTCCTGATGGGAAAATAGAGTGACTTGTGCCTGTCCCAACACCTAGAGCTAGTCTCTCATTGGTTCCCCCTCTTCCCGTTCATCCTCAGGACAAATTGCAACGTGTACGGAACAGGAGGTTAAAGGTGCTGATTCTCCCAGGAGGGAGATTGCTAGTAAAGCGGCTGGAATGGCGAACCGGAGCACAAGGAGATGAGAAATGAGGTGCGTTTTAGAAACCTTTCCCGGTTCACATGGTGTACCATCTTCTGGGTTTCTCGTGCATGTTTTCGATGTAGGAAGATGCCCTTGAACCTGGAGATTTGGGACCCATGGGATGGGTACCACGCCGTATTACTTTAAAGGGTCTGCGTTTGCTCACCCAAACTCACCAAACCTATCAGCCCTAAGAGTGTCCACCCTTATGTCTCAGTCATCTGTGGGTCTAGATATGGTCAATCCAGGTGGCATCGCAGCCCCTGAACGAATTTTGTAAGCATTTCTCTCTCTTTCACTGTCTTTGTTTCACGGGTCTTTAAAAGTAATTGATTTTTATAATGGGGTTTAGCTGCTTTGCACTGCTGTGTTTATGCCGCTTTACACCCACTTGACTCACTTACAGAGAGATATCAATACATAGGTTTTAAGATTCTTACTAGTCAGATATATTCTTGGGCGGTGAATAGGGGTTGTTGAGTCCAGTTCACTGAGCAAGGAGTAGGTCTTGTCTATTACATATTGGGTTTATGGAACGGTATCTGAGCTAATTTGAAACCCTTGTTTTATGCATCACCCCACCTCACCTTTCCCGTTAAGCAGCCATAGTGTGTTTTCTAAACGTGCGACTCTGTTCTATTTTGTAATTCAGTTCAAGGGTAGCGGTTTTTACATTCCCTCTGTAAGTGATATCTTATGATAAGTGTCTTTTTCTGTGTGACTTATTTCACTTAGAATCGTCGTACCTAAATCCACTCATCATGCTGCTCCTAGCCTTATGACGTTGATTTCATGGCTGAGTGATATTCCATTGTACATAAGGACCACAACTTCTTTATCCATTCTTCTCTTTCCTGGGATGTTTAAGGTGTAACGAAGTGGAGGTTCTTGTCAACAGAGCAGCCCTAAACTTTGGGGTGCCTGTGTCTTGCTGATTTTTAGTTTTCCCAATTTATACGCCCATGAGTGGAAGTGCCCTATGCTCTCTAAGCTGAGTTTTTTAGATGTTTCAGGACACACCGTACACTTCTCCAGAGTGGCTGTTGGCAATTTACAGCCCGCCCATCAGCGTAGCAAGGCTCCCATTTCTCCATGGCCTGTCCTGCATTTCTGGTTTTGACACTTTATTCAGCATGGCCCTTTTGACCGATGGGAAGCGAGACTTCTTTGTAGCGCTGATTTGCCTTTCCAGGTTGCTTGGTTGGCCAAAAAGGGCGTATGCGTTTTTTCCTGAATATATTCAGGAAAAAACGCATACGCCCTTTTTGGCCAAGGGCATCATTGTCGAGGTTTTGCCGCTTTTCCTGTGCTTTAAAGGCGATTCGAATCTACCTCCTGAAATCGGTTTCCTGCAATTCTGCCTTGCTTTCAAATCCTCTTCGTAGCCTTCCCTCCATATATTTGTGGACGAGAGTTATCATTTCTAACTCTGCAGGTTTGTGAATTGCAGTGCCCCTGAGCTCCATTTTTCAACTCGCTTTCTTGGGAGCTGGCCGCAAAAGCGCAGGATTGCTTCAGGCCCTATTCTGGCTCCGGGCGGCAGGCTGAGCCTGTGGTTAATTCTGCTTCCTGATGGGAAAATAGAGTGACCTCTGCCTGTCCCAACACCTAGAGCTAGTCTCTCATTGGTTCCCCCTCTTCCCGTTCATCCTCAGGACAAATTGCAACGTGTACGGAACAGGAGGTTAAAGGTGCTGATTCTCCAAGGAGGGAGATTGCTAGTAAAGCGGCTGGAATGGCGAACCGGAGCACAAGGAGATGAGAAATGAGGTGCGTTTTAGAAACCTTTCCCGGTCACACGGTGTACCATCTTCTGGGTTTCTCGTGCATGTTTTCGACGTAGGAAGATGCCCTTGAACCTGGAGATTTGGGACCCATGGGATGGGTACCACGCCGTATTACTTTAAAGGGTCTGCGTTAGCTCACCCAACCTCACCAAACCTCTCAGCCCCAAGAGTGTCCACCCTTATGTCTCAATCAGCTGTGGGTCTAGATATGGTCAATCCAGGTGGCATCGCAGCCCCTGAACGAATTTTGTAAGAATTTATCTCTCTTTCACTGTCTTTGTTTCACGGGTTTTTAAAAGTAATTGATTTTTATAATAGGGTTTAGCTGCTTTGCACTGCTGTGTTTATGCCGCTTTACACCCACTTGACTCACTTACAGAGAGATATCAATACATAGGTTTTAAGATTCTTACTAGTCAGATATATTCTTGGGCGGTGAATAGGGGGCGTTGAGTCCAGTTCACTGAGCAAGGAGTAGGTCTTGTCTATTACATATTGGGTTTATGGAACGGTATCTGAGCTAATTTGAAACCCTTGTTTTATGCATCACCCCACCTCACCTTTCCCGTTAAGCAGCCATAGTGTGTTTTCTAAACGTGCGACTCTGTTCTGTTTTGTAATTCAGTTCAAGGGTAGCGGTTTTTACATTCCCTCTGTAAGTGATATCTTATGATAAGTGTCTTTTTCTGTGTGACTTATTTCACTTAGAATCGTCGTACCTAAATCCACTCATCATGCTGCTCCTAGCCTTATGACGTTGATTTCATGGCTGAGTGATATTCCATTGTACATAAGGACCACAACTTCTTTATCCATTCTTCTCTTTCCTGGGATGTTTAAGGTGTAACGAAGTGGAGGTTCTTGTCAACAGAGCAGCCCTAAACTTTGGGGTGCCTGTGTCTTGCTGATTTTTAGTTTTCCCAATTTATACGCCCATGAGTGGAAGTGCCCTATGCTCTCTAAGCTGAGTTTTTTAGATGTTTCAGGACACACCGTACACTTCTCCAGAGTGGCTGTTGGCAATTTACAGCCCGCCCATCAGCGTAGCAAGGCTCCCATTTCTCCATGGCCTGTCCTGCATTTCTGGTTTTGACACTTTATTCAGCATGGCCCTTTTGACCGATGGGAAGCGAGACTTCTTTGTAGCGCTGATTTGCCTTTCCAGGTTGCTTGGTTGGCCAAAAAGGGCGTATGCGTTTTTTCCTGAATCTATTCAGGAAAAAACGCATACGCCCTTTTTGGCCAAGGGCATCATTGTCGAGGTTTTGCCGCTTTTCCTGTGCTTTAAAGGCGATTCGAATCTACCTCCTGAAATCGGTTTCCTGCAATTCTGCCTTGCTTTCAAATCCTCTTCGTAGCCTTCCCTCCATATATTTGTGGACGAGAGTTATCATTTCTAACTCTGCAGGTTTGTGAATTGCAGTGCCCCTGAGCTCCATTTTTCAACTCGCTTTCTTGGGAGCTGGCCGCAAAAGCGCAGGATTGCTTCAGGCCCTATTCTGGCTCCGGGCGGCAGGCTGAGCCTGTGGTTAATTCTTCTTTCTGATGGGAAAATAGAGTGACCTGTGCCTGTCCCAACACCTAGAGCTAGTCTCTCATTGGTTCCCCCTCTTCCCGTTCATCCTCAGGACAAATTGCAACGTGTACGGAACAGGAGGTTAAAGGTGCTGATTCTCCCAGGAGGGAGATTGCTAGTAAAACGGCTGGAATGGCGAACCGGAGCCCAAGGAGATGAGAAATGAGGTGCGTTTTAGAAACCTTTCCCGGTCACACGGTGTACCATCTTCTGGGTTGCTCGTGCATGTTTTCGACGTAGGAAGATGCCCTGGAACCTGGAGATTTGGGACCCATGGGATGGGTACCACGCCGTATTACTTTAAAGGGTCTGCGTTAGCTCACCCAACCTCACCAAACCTCTCAGCCCCAAGAGTGTCCACCCTTATGTCTCAATCAGCTGTGGGTCTAGATATGGTCAATCCAGGTGGCATCGCAGCCCCTGAACGAATTTTGTAAGAATTTATCTCTCTTTCACTGTCTTTGTTTGACGGGTTTTTAAAAGTAATTGATTTTTATAATGGGGTTTAGCTGCTTTGCACTGCTGTGTTTATGCCGCTTTACACCCACTTGACTCACTTACAGAGAGATATCAATACATAGGTTTTAAGATTCTTACTAGTCAGATATATTCTTGGGCGGTGAATAGGGGTTGTTGAGTCCAGTTCACTGAGCAAGGAGTAGGTCTTGTCTATTACATATTGGGTTTATGGAACGGTATCTGAGCTAATTTGAAACCCTTGTTTTATGCATCACCCCACCTCACCTTTCCCGTTAAGCAGCCATAGTGTGTTTTCTAAACGTGCGACTCTGTTCTGTTTTGTAATTCAGTTCAAGGGTAGCGGTTTTTACATTCTCTCTGTAAGTGATATCTTATGATCAGTGTCTTTTTCTGTGTGACTTATTTCACTTAGAATCGTCGTACCTAAATCCACTCATCATGCTGCTCCTAGCCTTATGACGTTGATTTCATGGCTGAGTGATATTCCATTGTACATAAGGACCACAACTTCTTATCCATTCTTCTCTTTCCTGGGATGTTTAAGGTGTAACGAAGTGGAGGTTCTTGTCAACAGAGCAGCCCTAAACTTTGGGGTGCCTGTGTCTTGCTGATTTTTAGTTTTCCCAATTTATACGCCCATGAGTGGAAGTGCCCTATGCTCTCTAAGCTGAGTTTTTTAGATGTTTCAGGACACACCGTACACTTCTCCAGAGTGGCTGTTGGCAATTTACAGCCCGCCCATCAGCGTTGCAAGGCTCCCATTTCTCCATGGCCTGTCCTGCATTTCTGGTTTTGACACTTTATTCAGCATGGCCCTTTTGACCGATGGGAAGCGAGACTTCTTTGTAGCGCTGATTTGCCTTTCCAGGTTGCTTGGTTGGCCAAAAAGGGCGTATGCGTTTTTTCCTGAATATATTCAGGAAAAAACGCATACGCCCTTTTTGGCCAAGGGCATCATTATCGAGGATTTGCCGCTTTTCCTGTGCTTTAAAGGCGATTCGAATCTACCTCCTGAAATCGGTTTCCTGCAATTCTGCCTTGCTTTCAAATCCTCTTCGTTGCCTTCCCTCCATATATTTGTGGACGAGAGTTATCATTTCTAACTCTGCAGGTTTGTGAATTGCAGTGCCCCTGAGCTCCATTTTTCAACTCGCTTTCTTGGGAGCTGGCCGCAAAAGCGCAGGATTGCTTCAGGCCCTATTCTGGCTCCGGGCGGCAGGCTGAGCCTGTCGTTAATTCTTCTTCCTGATGGGAAAATAGAGTGACTTGTGCCTGTCCCAACACCTAGAGCTAGTCTCTCATTGGTTCCCCCTCTTCCCGTTCATCCTCAGGACAAATTGCAACGTGTACGGAACAGGAGGTTAAAGGTGCTGATTCTCCCAGGAGGGAGATTGCTAGTAAAGCGGCTGGAATGGCGAACCGGAGCACAAGGAGATGAGAAATGAGGTGCGTTTTAGAAACCTTTCCCGGTTCACATGGTGTACCATCTTCTGGGTTTCTCGTGCATGTTTTCGATGTAGGAAGATGCCCTTGAACCTGGAGATTTGGGACCCATGGGATGGGTACCACGCCGTATTACTTTAAAGGGTCTGCGTTTGCTCACCCAAACTCACCAAACCTATCAGCCCTAAGATTGTCCACCCTTATGTCTCAGTCATCTGTGGGTCTAGATATGGTCAATCCAGGTGGCATCGCAGCCCCTGAACGAATTTTGTAAGCATTTCTCTCTCTTTCACTGTCTTTGTTTCACGGGTCTTTAAAAGTAATTGATTTTTATAATGGGGTTTAGCTGCTTTGCACTGCTGTGTTTATGCCGCTTTACACCCACTTGACTCACTTACAGAGAGATATCAATACATAGGTTTTAAGATTCTTACTAGTCAGATATATTCTTGGGCGGTGAATAGGGGTTGTTGAGTCCAGTTCACTGAGCAAGGAGTAGGTCTGGTCTATTACATATTGGGTTTATGGAACGGTATCTGAGCTAATTTGAAACCCTTGTTTTATGCATCACCCCACCTCACCTTTCCCGTTAAGCAGCCATAGTGTGTTTTCTAAACGTGCGACTCTGTTCTATTTTGTAATTCAGTTCAAGGGTAGCGGTTTTTACATTCCCTCTGTAAGTGATATCTTATGATAAGTGTCTTTTTCTGTGTGACTTATTTCACTTAGAATCGTCGTACCTAAATCCACTCATCATGCTGCTCCTAGCCTTATGACGTTGATTTCATGGCTGAGTGATATTCCATTGTACATAAGGACCACAACTTCTTTATCCATTCTTCTCTTTCCTGGGATGTTTAAGGTGTAACGAAGTGGAGGTTCTTGTCAACAGAGCAGCCCTAAACTTTGGGGTGCCTGTGTCTTGCTGATTTTTAGTTTTCCCAATTTATACGCCCATGAGTGGAAGTGCCCTATGCTCTCTAAGCTGAGTTTTTTAGATGTTTCAGGACACACCGTACACTTCTCCAGAGTGGCTGTTGGCAATTAATAGCCCGCCCATCAGCGTAGCAAGGCTCCCATTTCTCCATGGCCTGTCCTGCATTTCTGGTTTTGACACTTTATTCAGCATGGCCCTTTTGACCGATGGGAAGCGAGACTTCTTTGTAGCGCTGATTTGCCTTTCCAGGTTGCTTGGTTGGCCAAAAAGGGCGTATGCGTTTTTTCCTGAATATATTCAGGAAAAAACGCATACGCCCTTTTTGGCCAAGGGCATCATTGTCGAGGTTTTGCCGCTTTTCCTGTGCTTTAAAGGCGATTCGAATCTACCTCCTGAAATCGGTTTCCTGCAATTCTGCCTTGCTTTCAAATCCTCTTCGTAGCCTTCCCTCCATATATTTGTGGACGAGAGTTATCATTTCTAACTCTGCAGGTTTGTGAATTGCAGTGCCCCTGAGCTCCATTTTTCAACTCGCTTTCTTGGGAGCTGGCCGCAAAAGCGCAGGATTGCTTCAGGCCCTATTCTGGCTCCGGGCGGCAGGCTGAGCCTGTGGTTAATTCTGCTTCCTGATGGGAAAATAGAGTGACCTCTGCCTGTCCCAACACCTAGAGCTAGTCTCTCATTGGTTCCCCCTCTTCCCGTTCATCCTCAGGACAAATTGCAACGTGTACGGAACAGGAGGTTAAAGGTGCTGATTCTCCAAGGAGGGAGATTGCTAGTAAAGCGGCTGGAATGGCGAACCGGAGCACAAGGAGATGAGAAATGAGGTGCGTTTTAGAAACCTTTCCCGGTCACACGGTGTACCATCTTCTGGGTTTCTCGTGCATGTTTTCGACGTAGGAAGATGCCCTTGAACCTGGAGATTTGGGACCCATGGGATGGGTACCACGCCGTATTACTTTAAAGGGTCTGCGTTAGCTCACCCAACCTCACCAAACCTCTCAGCCCCAAGAGTGTCCACCCTTATGTCTCAATCAGCTGTGGGTCTAGATATGGTCAATCCAGGTGGCATCGCAGCCCCTGAACGAATTTTGTAAGAATTTCTCTCTCTTTCACTGTCTTTGTTTCACGGGTTTTTAAAAGTAATTGATTTTTATAATAGGGTTTAGCTGCTTTGCACTGCTGTGTTTATGCCGCTTTACACCCACTTGACTCACTTACAGAGAGATATCAATACATAGGTTTTAAGATTCTTACTAGTCAGATATATTCTTGGGCGGTGAATAGGGGGCGTTGAGTCCAGTTCACTGAGCAAGGAGTAGGTCTTGTCTATTACATATTGGGTTTATGGAACGGTATCTGAGCTAATTTGAAACCCTTGTTTTATGCATCACCCCACCTCACCTTTCCCGTTAAGCAGCCATAGTGTGTTTTCTAAACGTGCGACTCTGTTCTGTTTTGTAATTCAGTTCAAGGGTAGCGGTTTTTACATTCCCTCTGTAAGTGATATCTTATGATAAGTGTCTTTTTCTGTGTGACTTATTTCACTTAGAATCGTCGTACCTAAATCCACTCATCATGCTGCTCCTAGCCTTATGACGTTGATTTCATGGCTGAGTGATATTCCATTGTACATAAGGACCACAACTTCTTTATCCATTCTTCTCTTTCCTGGGATGTTTAAGGTGTAACGAAGTGGAGGTTCTTGTCAACAGAGCAGCCCTAAACTTTGGGGTGCCTGTGTCTTGCTGATTTTTAGTTTTCCCAATTTATACGCCCATGAGTGGAAGTGCCCTATGCTCTCTAAGCTGAGTTTTTTAGATGTTTCAGGACACACCGTACACTTCTCCAGAGTGGCTGTTGGCAATTTACAGCCCGCCCATCAGCGTAGCAAGGCTCCCATTTCTCCATGGCCTGTCCTGCATTTCTGGTTTTGACACTTTATTCAGCATGGCCCTTTTGACCGATGGGAAGCGAGACTTCTTTGTAGCGCTGATTTGCCTTTCCAGGTTGCTTGGTTGGCCAAAAAGGGCGTATGCGTTTTTTCCTGAATCTATTCAGGAAAAAACGCATACGCCCTTTTTGGCCAAGGGCATCATTGTCGAGGTTTTGCCGCTTTTCCTGTGCTTTAAAGGCGATTCGAATCTACCTCCTGAAATCGGTTTCCTGCAATTCTGCCTTGCTTTCAAATCCTCTTCGTAGCCTTCCCTCCATATATTTGTGGACGAGAGTTATCATTTCTAACTCTGCAGGTTTGTGAATTGCAGTGCCCCTGAGCTCCATTTTTCAACTCGCTTTCTTGGGAGCTGGCCGCAAAAGCGCAGGATTGCTTCAGGCCCTATTCTGGCTCCGGGCGGCAGGCTGAGCCTGTCGTTAATTCTTCTTCCTGATGGGAAAATAGAGTGACTTGTGCCTGTCCCAACACCTAGAGCTAGTCTCTCATTGGTTCCCCCTCTTCCCGTTCATCCTCAGGACAAATTGCAACGTGTACGGAACTGGAGGTTAAAGGTGCTGATTCTCCCAGGAGGGAGATTGCTAGTAAAGCGGCTGGAATGGCGAACCGGAGCACAAGGAGATGAGAAATGAGGTGCGTTTTAGAAACCTTTCCCGGTTCACATGGTGTACCATCTTCTGGGTTTCTCGTGCATGTTTTCGATGTAGGAAGATGCCCTTGAACCTGGAGATTTGGGACCCATGGGATGGGTACCACGCCGTATTACTTTAAAGGGTCTGCGTTTGCTCACCCAAACTCACCAAACCTATCAGCCCTAAGAGTGTCCACCCTTATGTCTCAGTCATCTGTGGGTCTAGATATGGTCAATCCAGGTGGCATCGCAGCCCCTGAACGAATTTTGTAAGCATTTCTCTCTCTTTCACTGTCTTTGTTTCACGGGTCTTTAAAAGTAATTGATTTTTATAATGGGGTTTAGCTGCTTTGCACTGCTGTGTTTATGCCGCTTTACACCCACTTGACTCACTTACAGAGAGATATCAATACATAGGTTTTAAGATTCTTACTAGTCAGATATATTCTTGGGCGGTGAATAGGGGTTGTTGAGTCCAGTTCACTGAGCAAGGAGTAGGTCTTGTCTATTACATATTGGGTTTATGGAACGGTATCTGAGCTAATTTGAAACCCTTGTTTTATGCATCACCCCACCTCACCTTTCCCGTTAAGCAGCCATAGTGTGTTTTCTAAACGTGCGACTCTGTTCTATTTTGTAATTCAGTTCAAGGGTAGCGGTTTTTACATTCCCTCTGTAAGTGATATCTTATGATAAGTGTCTTTTTCTGTGTGACTTATTTCACTTAGAATCGTCGTACCTAAATCCACTCATCATGCTGCTCCTAGCCTTATGACGTTGATTTCATGGCTGAGTGATATTCCATTGTACATAAGGACCACAACTTCTTTATCCATTCTTCTCTTTCCTGGGATGTTTAAGGTGTAACGAAGTGGAGGTTCTTGTCAACAGAGCAGCCCTAAACTTTGGGGTGCCTGTGTCTTGCTGATTTTTAGTTTTCCCAATTTATACGCCCATGAGTGGAAGTGCCCTATGCTCTCTAAGCTGAGTTTTTTAGATGTTTCAGGACACACCGTACACTTCTCCAGAGTGGCTGTTGGCAATTAATAGCCCGCCCATCAGCGTAGCAAGGCTCCCATTTCTCCATGGCCTGTCCTGCATTTCTGGTTTTGACACTTTATTCAGCATGGCCCTTTTGACCGATGGGAAGCGAGACTTCTTTGTAGTGCTGATTTGCCTTTCCAGGTTGCTTGGTTGGCCAAAAAGGGCGTATGCGTTTTTTCCTGAATATATTCAGGAAAAAACGCATACGCCCTTTTTGGCCAAGGGCATCATTGTCGAGGTTTTGCCGCTTTTCCTGTGCTTTAAAGGCGATTCGAATCTACCTCCTGAAATCGGTTTCCTGCAATTCTGCCTTGCTTTCAAATCCTCTTCGTAGCCTTCCCTCCATATATTTGTGGACGAGAGTTATCATTTCTAACTCTGCAGGTTTGTGAATTGCAGTGCCCCTGAGCTCCATTTTTCAACTCGCTTTCTTGGGAGCTGGCCGCAAAAGCGCAGGATTGCTTCAGGCCCTATTCTGGCTCCGGGCGGCAGGCTGAGCCTGTGGTTAATTCTTCTTCCTGATGGGAAAATAGAGTGACTTGTGCCTGTCCCAAAACCTAGAGCTAGTCTCTCATTGGTTCCCCCTCTTCCCGTTCATCCTCAGGACAAATTGCAACGTGTACGGAACAGGAGGTTAAAGGTGCTGATTCTCCAAGGAGGGAGATTGCTAGTAAAGCGGCTGGAATGGCGAACCGGAGCACAAGGAGATGAGAAATGAGGTGCGTTTTAGAAACCTTTCCCGGTCACACGGTGTACCATCTTCTGGGTTTCTCGTGCATGTTTTCGACGTAGGAAGATGCCCTTGAACCTGGAGATTTGGGACCCATGGGATGGGTACCACGCCGTATTACTTTAAAGGGTCTGCGTTAGCTCACCCAACCTCACCAAACCTCTCAGCCCCAAGAGTGTCCACCCTTATGTCTCAATCAGCTGTGGGTCTAGATATGGTCAATCCAGGTGGCATCGCAGCCCCTGAACGAATTTTGTAAGAATTTCTCTCTCTTTCACTGTCTTTGTTTCACGGGTTTTTAAAAGTAATTGATTTTTATAATAGGGTTTAGCTGCTTTGCACTGCTGTGTTTATGCCGCTTTACACCCACTTGACTCACTTACAGAGAGATATCAATACATAGGTTTTAAGATTCTTACTAGTCAGATATATTCTTGGGCGGTGAATAGGGGGCGTTGAGTCCAGTTCACTGAGCAAGGAGTAGGTCTTGTCTATTACATATTGGGTTTATGGAACAGTATCTGAGCTAATTTGAAACCCTTGTTTTATGCATCACCCCACCTCACCTTTCCCGTTAAGCAGCCATAGTGTGTTTTCTAAACGTGCGACTCTGTTCTGTTTTGTAATTCAGTTCAAGGGTAGCGGTTTTTACATTCCCTCTGTAAGTGATATCTTATGATAAGTGTCTTTTTCTGTGAGACTTATTTCACTTAGAATCGTCGTACCTAAATCCACTCATCATGCTGCTCCTAGCCTTATGACGTTGATTTCATGGCTGAGTGATATTCCATTGTACATAAGGACCACAACTTCTTTATCCATTCTTCTCTTTCCTGGGATGTTTAAGGTGTAACGAAGTGGAGGTTCTTGTCAACAGAGCAGCCCTAAACTTTGGGGTGCCTGTGTCTTGCTGATTTTTAGTTTTCCCAATTTATACGCCCATGAGTGGAAGTGCCCTATGCTCTCTAAGCTGAGTTTTTTAGATGTTTCAGGACACACCGTACACTTCTCCAGAGTGGCTGTTGGCAATTTACAGCCCGCCCATCAGCGTAGCAAGGCTCCCATTTCTCCATGGCCTGTCCTGCATTTCTGGTTTTGACACTTTATTCAGCATGGCCCTTTTGACCGATGGGAAGCGAGACTTCTTTGTAGCGCTGATTTGCCTTTCCAGGTTGCTTGGTTGGCCAAAAAGGGCGTATGCGTTTTTTCCTGAATCTATTCAGGAAAAAACGCATACGCCCTTTTTGGCCAAGGGCATCATTGTCGAGGTTTTGCCGCTTTTCCTGTGCTTTAAAGGCGATTCGAATCTACCTCCTGAAATCGGTTTCCTGCAATTCTGCCTTGCTTTCAAATCCTCTTCGTAGCCTTCCCTCCATATATTTGTGGACGAGAGTTATCATTTCTAACTCTGCAGGTTTGTGAATTGCAGTGCCCCTGAGCTCCATTTTTCAACTCGCTTTCTTGGGAGCTGGCCGCAAAAGTGCAGGATTGCTTCAGGCCCTATTCTGGCTCCGGGCGGCAGGCTGAGCCTGTGGTTAATTCTTCTTTCTGATGGGAAAATAGAGTGACCTGTGCCTGTCCCAACACCTAGAGCTAGTCTCTCATTGGTTCCCCCTCTTCCCGTTCATCCTCAGGACAAATTGCAACGTGTACGGAACAGGAGGTTAAAGGTGCTGATTCTCCCAGGAGGGAGATTGCTAGTAAAGCGGCTGGAATGGCGAACCGGAGCACAAGGAGATGAGAAATGAGGTGCGTTTTAGAAACCTTTCCCGGTCACACGGTGTACCATCTTCTGGGTTGCTCGTGCATGTTTTCGACGTAGGAAGATGCCCTTGAACCTGGAGATTTGGGACCCATGGGATGGGTACCACGCCGTATTACTTTAAAGGGTCTGCGTTAGCTCACCCAACCTCACCAAACCTCTCAGCCCCAAGAGTGTCCACCCTTATGTCTCAATCAGCTGTGGGTCTAGATATGGTCAATCCAGGTGGCATCGCAGCCCCTGAACGAATTTTGTAAGAATTTATCTCTCTTTCACTGTCTTTGTTTGACGGGTTTTTAAAAGTAATTGATTTTTATAATGGGGTTTAGCTGCTTTGCACTGCTGTGTTTATGCCGCTTTACACCCACTTGACTCACTTACAGAGAGATATCAATACATAGGTTTTAAGATTCTTACTAGTCAGATATATTCTTGGGCGGTGAATAGGGGGCGTTGAGTCCAGTTCACTGAGCAAGGAGTAGGTCTTGTCTATTACATATTGGGTTTATGGAACGGTATCTGAGCTAATTTGAAACCCTTGTTTTATGCATCACCCCACCTCACCTTTCCCGTTAAGCAGCCATAGTGTGTTTTCTAAACGTGTGACTCTGTTCTGTTTTGTAATTCAGTTCAAGGGTAGCGGTTTTTACATTCTCTCTGTAAGTGATATCTTATGATCAGTGTCTTTTTCTGTGTGACTTATTTCACTTAGAATCGTCGTACCTAAATCCACTCATCATGCTGCTCCTAGCCTTATGACGTTGATTTCATGGCTGAGTGATATTCCATTGTACATAAGGACCACAACTTCTTTATCCATTCTTCTCTTTCCTGGGATGTTTAAGGTGTAACGAAGTGGAGGTTCTTGTCAACAGAGCAGCCCTAAACTTTGGGGTGCCTGTGTCTTGCTGATTTTTAGTTTTCCCAATTTATACGCCCATGAGTGGAA
The DNA here is from genome assembly GCF_965194805.1 of Balaenoptera borealis. Classification (NCBI taxonomy): domain Eukaryota; kingdom Metazoa; phylum Chordata; class Mammalia; order Artiodactyla; family Balaenopteridae; genus Balaenoptera; species Balaenoptera borealis. The sequence continues at coordinate 110,279 of NW_028123536.1, forward strand.
GTGCCCTATGCTCTCTAAGCTGAGTTTTTTAGATGTTTCAGGACACACCGTACACTTCTCCAGAGTGGCTGTTGGCAATTTACAGCCCGCCCATCAGCGTAGCAAGGCTCCCATTTCTCCATGGCCTGTCCTGCATTTCTGGTTTTGACACTTTATTCAGCATGGCCCTTTTGACCGATGGGAAGCGAGACTTCTTTGTAGCGCTGATTTGCCTTTCCAGGTTGCTTGGTTGGCCAAAAAGGGCGTATGCGTTTTTTCCTGAATCTATTCAGGAAAAAACGCATACGCCCTTTTTGGCCAAGGGCATCATTATCGAGGATTTGCCGCTTTTCCTGTGCTTTAAAGGCGATTCGAATCTACCTCCTGAAATCGGTTTCCTGCAATTCTGCCTTGCTTTCAAATCCTCTTCGTAGCCTTCCCTCCATATATTTGTGGACGAGAGTTATCATTTCTAACTCTGCAGGTTTGTGAATTGCAGTGCCCTTGAGCTCCATTTTTCAACTCGCTTTCTTGGGAGCTGGCCGCAAAAGCGCAGGATTGCTTCAGGCCCTATTCTGGCTCCGGGCGGCAGGCTGAGCCTGTCGTTAATTCTTCTTCCTGATGGGAAAATAGAGTGACTTGTGCCTGTCCCAACACCTAGAGCTAGTCTCTCATTGGTTCCCCCTCTTCCCGTTCATCCTCAGGACAAATTGCAACGTGTACGGAACAGGAGGTTAAAGGTGCTGATTCTCCCAGGAGGGAGATTGCTAGTAAAGCGGCTGGAATGGCGAACCGGAGCACAAGGAGATGAGAAATGAGGTGCGTTTTAGAAACCTTTCCCGGTTCACATGGTGTACCATCTTCTGGGTTTCTCGTGCATGTTTTCGATGTAGGAAGATGCCCTTGAACCTGGAGATTTGGGACCCATGGGATGGGTACCACGCCGTATTACTTTAAAGGGTCTGCGTTTGCTCACCCAAACTCACCAAACCTATCAGCCCTAAGAGTGTCCACCCTTATGTCTCAGTCATCTGTGGGTCTAGATATGGTCAATCCAGGTGGCATCGCAGCCCCTGAACGAATTTTGTAAGCATTTCTCTCTCTTTCACTGTCTTTGTTTCACGGGTCTTTAAAAGTAATTGATTTTTATAATGGGGTTTAGCTGCTTTGCACTGCTGTGTTTATGCCGCTTTACACCCACTTGACTCACTTACAGAGAGATATCAATACATAGGTTTTAAGATTCTTACTAGTCAGATATATTCTTGGGCGGTGAATAGGGGTTGTTGAGTCCAGTTCACTGAGCAAGGAGTAGGTCTTGTCTATTACATATTGGGTTTATGGAACGGTATCTGAGCTAATTTGAAACCCTTGTTTTATGCATCACCCCACCTCACCTTTCCCGTTAAGCAGCCATAGTGTGTTTTCTAAACGTGCGACTCTGTTCTATTTTGTAATTCAGTTCAAGGGTAGCGGTTTTTACATTCCCTCTGTAAGTGATATCTTATGATAAGTGTCTTTTTCTGTGTGACTTATTTCACTTAGAATCGTCGTACCTAAATCCACTCATCATGCTGCTCCTAGCCTTATGACGTTGATTTCATGGCTGAGTGATATTCCATTGTACATAAGGACCACAACTTCTTTATCCATTCTTCTCTTTCCTGGGATGTTTAAGGTGTAACGAAGTGGAGGTTCTTGTCAACAGAGCAGCCCTAAACTTTGGGGTGCCTGTGTCTTGCTGATTTTTAGTTTTCCCAATTTATACGCCCATGAGTGGAAGTGCCCTATGCTCTCTAAGCTGAGTTTTTTAGATGTTTCAGGACACACCGTACACTTCTCCAGAGTGGCTGTTGGCAATTAATAGCCCGCCCATCAGCGTAGCAAGGCTCCCATTTCTCCATGGCCTGTCCTGCATTTCTGGTTTTGACACTTTATTCAGCATGGCCCTTTTGACCGATGGGAAGCGAGACTTCTTTGTAGCGCTGATTTGCCTTTCCAGGTTGCTTGGTTGGCCAAAAAGGGCGTATGCGTTTTTTCCTGAATATATTCAGGAAAAAACGCATACGCCCTTTTTGGCCAAGGGCATCATTGTCGAGGTTTTGCCGCTTTTCCTGTGCTTTAAAGGCGATTCGAATCTACCTCCTGAAATCGGTTTCCTGCAATTCTGCCTTGCTTTCAAATCCTCTTCGTAGCCTTCCCTCCATATATTTGTGGACGAGAGTTATCATTTCTAACTCTGCAGGTCTGTGAATTGCAGTGCCCCTGAGCTCCATTTTTCAACTCGCTTTCTTGGGAGCTGGCCGCAAAAGCGCAGGATTGCTTCAGGCCCTATTCTGGCTCCGGGCGGCAGGCTGAGCCTGTGGTTAATTCTGCTTCCTGATGGGAAAATAGAGTGACCTCTGCCTGTCCCAACACCTAGAGCTAGTCTCTCATTGGTTCCCCCTCTTCCCGTTCATCCTCAGGACAAATTGCAACGTGTACGGAACAGGAGGTTAAAGGTGCTGATTCTCCAAGGAGGGAGATTGCTAGTAAAGCGGCTGGAATGGCGAACCGGAGCACAAGGAGATGAGAAATGAGGTGCGTTTTAGAAACCTTTCCCGGTCACACGGTGTACCATCTTCTGGGTTTCTCGTGCATGTTTTCGACGTAGGAAGATGCCCTTGAACCTGGAGATTTGGGACCCATGGGATGGGTACCACGCCGTATTACTTTAAAGGGTCTGCGTTAGCTCACCCAACCTCACCAAACCTCTCAGCCCCAAGAGTGTCCACCCTTATGTCTCAATCAGCTGTGGGTCTAGATATGGTCAATCCAGGTGGCATCGCAGCCCCTGAACGAATTTTGTAAGAATTTCTCTCTCTTTCACTGTCTTTGTTTCACGGGTTTTTAAAAGTAATTGATTTTTATAATAGGGTTTAGCTGCTTTGCACTGCTGTGTTTATGCCGCTTTACACCCACTTGACTCACTTACAGAGAGATATCAATACATAGGTTTTAAGATTCTTACTAGTCAGATATATTCTTGGGCGGTGAATAGGGGGCGTTGAGTCCAGTTCACTGAGCAAGGAGTAGGTCTTGTCTATTACATATTGGGTTTATGGAACGGTATCTGAGCTAATTTGAAACCCTTGTTTTATGCATCACCCCACCTCACCTTTCCCGTTAAGCAGCCATAGTGTGTTTTCTAAACGTGCGACTCTGTTCTGTTTTGTAATTCAGTTCAAGGGTAGCGGTTTTTACATTCCCTCTGTAAGTGATATCTTATGATAAGTGTCTTTTTCTGTGTGACTTATTTCACTTAGAATCGTCGTACCTAAATCCACTCATCATGCTGCTCCTAGCCTTATGACGTTGATTTCATGGCTGAGTGATATTCCATTGTACATAAGGACCACAACTTCTTTATCCATTCTTCTCTTTCCTGGGATGTTTAAGGTGTAACGAAGTGGAGGTTCTTGTCAACAGAGCAGCCCTAAACTTTGGGGTGCCTGTGTCTTGCTGATTTTTAGTTTTCCCAATTTATACGCCCATGAGTGGAAGTGCCCTATGCTCTCTAAGCTGAGTTTTTTAGATGTTTCAGGACACACCGTACACTTCTCCAGAGTGGCTGTTGGCAATTAATAGCCCGCCCATCAGCGTAGCAAGGCTCCCATTTCTCCATGGCCTGTCCTGCATTTCTGGTTTTGACACTTTATTCAGCATGGCCCTTTTGACCGATGGGAAGCGAGACTTCTTTGTAGTGCTGATTTGCCTTTCCAGGTTGCTTGGTTGGCCAAAAAGGGCGTATGCGTTTTTTCCTGAATATATTCAGGAAAAAACGCATACGCCCTTTTTGGCCAAGGGCATGATTGTCGAGGTTTTGCCGCTTTTCCTGTGCTTTAAAGGCGATTCGAATCTACCTCCTGAAATCTGTTTCCTGCAATTCTGCCTTGCTTTCAAATCCTCTTCGTAGCCTTCCCTCCATATATTTGTGGACGAGAGTTATCATTTCTAACTCTGCAGGTTTGTGAATTGCAGTGCCCCTGAGCTCCATTTTTCAACTCGCTTTCTTGGGAGCTGGCCGCAAAAGCGCAGGATTGCTTCAGGCCCTATTCTGGCTCCGGGCGGCAGGCTGAGCCTGTGGTTAATTCTGCTTCCTGATGGGAAAATAGAGTGACCTCTGCCTGTCCCAACACCTAGAGCTAGTCTCTCATTGGTTCCCCCTCTTCCCGTTCATCCTCAGGACAAATTGCAACGTGTACGGAACAGGAGGTTAAAGGTGCTGATTCTCCAAGGAGGGAGATTGCTAGTAAAGCGGCTGGAATGGCGAACCGGAGCACAAGGAGATGAGAAATGAGGTGCGTTTTAGAAACCTTTCCCGGTCACACGGTGTACCATCTTCTGGGTTTCTCGTGCATGTTTTCGACGTAGGAAGATGCCCTTGAACCTGGAGATTTGGGACCCATGGGATGGGTACCACGCCGTATTACTTTAAAGGGTCTGCGTTAGCTCACCCAACCTCACCAAACCTCTCAGCCCCAAGAGTGTCCACCCTTATGTCTCAATCAGCTGTGGGTCTAGATATGGTCAATCCAGGTGGCATCGCAGCCCCTGAACGAATTTTGTAAGAATTTCTCTCTCTTTCACTGTCTTTGTTTCACGGGTTTTTAAAAGTAATTGATTTTTATAATAGGGTTTAGCTGCTTTGCACTGCTGTGTTTATGCCGCTTTACACCCACTTGACTCACTTACAGAGAGATATCAATACATAGGTTTTAAGATTCTTACTAGTCAGATATATTCTTGGGCGGTGAATAGGGGGCGGTGAGTCCAGTTCACTGAGCAAGGAGTAGGTCTTGTCTATTACATATTGGGTTTATGGAACAGTATCTGAGCTAATTTGAAACCCTTGTTTTATGCATCACCCCACCTCACCTTTCCCGTTAAGCAGCCATAGTGTGTTTTCTAAACGTGCGACTCTGTTCTGTTTTGTAATTCAGTTCAAGGGTAGCGGTTTTTACATTCCCTCTGTAAGTGATATCTTATGATAAGTGTCTTTTTCTGTGAGACTTATTTCACTTAGAATCGTCGTACCTAAATCCACTCATCATGCTGCTCCTAGCCTTATGACGTTGATTTCATGGCTGAGTGATATTCCATTGTACATAAGGACCACAACTTCTTTATCCATTCTTCTCTTTCCTGGGATGTTTAAGGTGTAACGAAGTGGAGGTTCTTGTCAACAGAGCAGCCCTAAACTTTGGGGTGCCTGTGTCTTGCTGATTTTTAGTTTTCCCAATTTATACGCCCATGAGTGGAAGTGCCCTATGCTCTCTAAGCTGAGTTTTTTAGATGTTTCAGGACACACCGTACACTTCTCCAGAGTGGCTGTTGGCAATTTACAGCCCGCCCATCAGCGTAGCAAGGCTCCCATTTCTCCATGGCCTGTCCTGCATTTCTGGTTTTGACACTTTATTCAGCATGGCCCTTTTGACCGATGGGAAGCGAGACTTCTTTGTAGCGCTGATTTGCCTTTCCAGGTTGCTTGGTTGGCCAAAAAGGGCGTATGCGTTTTTTCCTGAATATATTCAGGAAAAAACGCATACGCCCTTTTTGGCCAAGGGCATCATTATCGAGGATTTGCCGCTTTTCCTGTGCTTTAAAGGCGATTCGAATCTACCTCCTGAAATCGGTTTCCTGCAATTCTGCCTTGCTTTCAAATCCTCTTCGTAGCCTTCCCTCCATATATTTGTGGACGAGAGTTATCATTTCTAACTCTGCAGGTTTGTGAATTGCAGTGCCCTTGAGCTCCATTTTTCAACTCGCTTTCTTGGGAGCTGGCCGCAAAAGCGCAGGATTGCTTCAGGCCCTATTCTGGCTCCGGGCGGCAGGCTGAGCCTGTCGTTAATTCTTCTTCCTGATGGGAAAATAGAGTGACTTGTGCCTGTCCCAACACCTAGAGCTAGTCTCTCATTGGTTCCCCCTCTTCCCGTTCATCCTCAGGACAAATTGCAACGTGTACGGAACAGGAGGTTAAAGGTGCTGATTCTCCCAGGAGGGAGATTGCTAGTAAAGCGGCTGGAATGGCGAACCGGAGCACAAGGAGATGAGAAATGAGGTGCGTTTTAGAAACCTTTCCCGGTTCACATGGTGTACCATCTTCTGGGTTTCTCGTGCATGTTTTCGATGTAGGAAGATGCCCTTGAACCTGGAGATTTGGGACCCATGGGATGGGTACCACGCCGTATTACTTTAAAGGGTCTGCGTTTGCTCACCCAACCTCACCAAACCTCTCAGCCCCAAGAGTGTCCACCCTTATGTCTCAGTCATCTGTGGGTCTAGATATGGTCAATCCAGGTGGCATCGCAGCCCCTGAACGAATTTTGTAAGCATTTCTCTCTCTTTCACTGTCTTTGTTTCACGGGTCTTTAAAAGTAATTGATTTTTATAATGGGGTTTAGCTGCTTTGCACTGCTGTGTTTATGCCGCTTTACACCCACTTGACTCACTTACAGAGAGATATCAATACATAGGTTTTAAGATTCTTACTAGTCAGATATATTCTTGGGCGGTGAATAGGGGTTGTTGAGTCCAGTTCACTGAGCAAGGAGTAGGTCTTGTCTATTACATATTGGGTTTATGGAACGGTATCTGAGCTAATTTGAAACCCTTGTTTTATGCATCACCCCACCTCACCTTTCCCGTTAAGCAGCCATAGTGTGTTTTCTAAACGTGCGACTCTGTTCTATTTTGTAATTCAGTTCAAGGGTAGCGGTTTTTACATTCCCTCTGTAAGTGATATCTTATGATAAGTGTCTTTTTCTGTGTGACTTATTTCACTTAGAATCGTCGTACCTAAATCCACTCATCATGCTGCTCCTAGCCTTATGACGTTGATTTCATGGCTGAGTGATATTCCATTGTACATAAGGACCACAACTTCTTTATCCATTCTTCTCTTTCCTGGGATGTTTAAGGTGTAACGAAGTGGAGGTTCTTGTCAACAGAGCAGCCCTAAACTTTGGGGTGCCTGTGTCTTGCTGATTTTTAGTTTTCCCAATTTATACGCCCATGAGTGGAAGTGCCCTATGCTCTCTAAGCTGAGTTTTTTAGATGTTTCAGGACACACCGTACACTTCTCCAGAGTGGCTGTTGGCAATTAATAGCCCGCCCATCAGCGTAGCAAGGCTCACATTTCTCCATGGCCTGTCCTGCATTTCTGGTTTTGACACTTTATTCAGCATGGCCCTTTTGACCGATGGGAAGCGAGACTTCTTTGTAGCGCTGATTTGCCTTTCCAGGTTGCTTGGTTGGCCAAAAAGGGCGTATGCGTTTTTTCCTGAATCTATTCAGGAAAAAACGCATACGCCCTTTTTGGCCAAGGGCATCATTGTCGAGGTTTTGCCGCTTTTCCTGTGCTTTAAAGGCGATTCGAATCTACCTCCTGAAATCGGTTTCCTGCAATTCTGCCTTGCTTTCAAATCCTCTTCGTAGCCTTCCCTCCATATATTTGTGGACGAGAGTTATCATTTCTAACTCTGCAGGTCTGTGAATTGCAGTGCCCCTGAGCTCCATTTTTCAACTCGCTTTCTTGGGAGCTGGCCGCAAAAGCGCAGGATTGCTTCAGGCCCTATTCTGGCTCCGGGCGGCAGGCTGAGCCTGTGGTTAATTCTGCTTCCTGATGGGAAAATAGAGTGACCTCTGCCTGTCCCAACACCTAGAGCTAGTCTCTCATTGGTTCCCCCTCTTCCCGTTCATCCTCAGGACAAATTGCAACGTGTACGGAACAGGAGGTTAAAGGTGCTGATTCTCCAAGGAGGGAGATTGCTAGTAAAGCGGCTGGAATGGCGAACCGGAGCACAAGGAGATGAGAAATGAGGTGCGTTTTAGAAACCTTTCCCGGTCACACGGTGTACCATCTTCTGGGTTTCTCGTGCATGTTTTCGACGTAGGAAGATGCCCTTGAACATGGAGATTTGGGACCCATGGGATGGGTACCACGCCGTATTACTTTAAAGGGTCTGCGTTAGCTCACCCAACCTCACCAAACCTCTCAGCCCCAAGAGTGTCCACCCTTATGTCTCAATCAGCTGTGGGTCTAGATATGGTCAATCCAGGTGGCATCGCAGCCCCTGAACGAATTTTGTAAGAATTTCTCTCTCTTTCACTGTCTTTGTTTCACGGGTTTTTAAAAGTAATTGATTTTTATAATAGGGTTTAGCTGCTTTGCACTGCTGTGTTTATGCCGCTTTACACCCACTTGACTCACTTACAGAGAGATATCAATACATAGGTTTTAAGATTCTTACTAGTCAGATATATTCTTGGGCGGTGAATAGGGGGCGTTGAGTCCAGTTCACTGAGCAAGGAGTAGGTCTTGTCTATTACATATTGGGTTTATGGAACGGTATCTGAGCTAATTTGAAACCCTTGTTTTATGCATCACCCCACCTCACCTTTCCCGTTAAGCAGCCATAGTGTGTTTTCTAAACGTGCGACTCTGTTCTGTTTTGTAATTCAGTTCAAGGGTAGCGGTTTTTACATTCCCTCTGTAAGTGATATCTTATGATAAGTGTCTTTTTCTGTGTGACTTATTTCACTTAGAATCGTCGTACCTAAATCCACTCATCATGCTGCTCCTAGCCTTATGACGTTGATTTCATGGCTGAGTGATATTCCATTGTACATAAGGACCACAACTTCTTTATCCATTCTTCTCTTTCCTGGGATGTTTAAGGTGTAACGAAGTGGAGGTTCTTGTCAACAGAGCAGCCCTAAACTTTGGGGTGCCTGTGTCTTGCTGATTTTTAGTTTTCCCAATTTATACGCCCATGAGTGGAAGTGCCCTATGCTCTCTAAGCTGAGTTTTTTAGATGTTTCAGGACACACCGTACACTTCTCCAGAGTGGCTGTTGGCAATTTACAGCCCGCCCATCAGCGTAGCAAGGCTCCCATTTCTCCATGGCCTGTCCTGCATTTCTGGTTTTGACACTTTATTCAGCATGGCCCTTTTGACCGATGGGAAGCGAGACTTCTTTGTAGCGCTGATTTGCCTTTCCAGGTTGCTTGGTTGGCCAAAAAGGGCGTATGCGTTTTTTCCTGAATCTATTCAGGAAAAAACGCATACGCCCTTTTTGGCCAAGGGCATCATTGTCGAGGTTTTGCCGCTTTTCCTGTGCTTTAAAGGCGATTCGAATCTACCTCCTGAAATCTGTTTCCTGCAATTCTGCCTTGCTTTCAAATCCTCTTCGTAGCCTTCCCTCCATATATTTGTGGACGAGAGTTATCATTTCTAACTCTGCAGGTCTGTGAATTGCAGTGCCCCTGAGCTCCATTTTTCAACTCGCTTTCTTGGGAGCTGGCCGCAAAAGCGCAGGATTGCTTCAGGCCCTATTCTGGCTCCGGGCGGCAGGCTGAGCCTGTGGTTAATTCTGCTTCCTGATGGGAAAATAGAGTGACCTCTGCCTGTCCCAACACCTAGAGCTAGTCTCTCATTGGTTCCCCCTCTTCCCGTTCATCCTCAGGACAAATTGCAACGTGTACGGAACAGGAGGTTAAAGGTGCTGATTCTCCAAGGAGGGAGATTGCTAGTAAAGCGGCTGGAATGGCGAACCGGAGCACAAGGAGATGAGAAATGAGGTGCGTTTTAGAAACCTTTCCCGGTCACACGGTGTACCATCTTCTGGGTTTCTCGTGCATGTTTTCGACGTAGGAAGATGCCCTTGAACCTGGAGATTTGGGACCCATGGGATGGGTACCACGCCGTATTACTTTAAAGGGTCTGCGTTAGCTCACCCAACCTCACCAAACCTCTCAGCCCCAAGAGTGTCCACCCTTATGTCTCAATCAGCTGTGGGTCTAGATATGGTCAATCCAGGTGGCATCGCAGCCCCTGAACGAATTTTGTAAGAATTTCTCTCTCTTTCACTGTCTTTGTTTCACGGGTTTTTAAAAGTAATTGATTTTTATAATAGGGTTTACCTGCTTTGCACTGCTGTGTTTATGCCGCTTTACACCCACTTGACTCACTTACAGAGAGATATCAATACATAGGTTTTAAGATTCTTACTAGTCAGATATATTCTTGGGCGGTGAATAGGGGGCGTTGAGTCCAGTTCACTGAGCAAGGAGTAGGTCTTGTCTATTACATATTGGGTTTATGGAACGGTATCTGAGCTAATTTGAAACCCTTGTTTTATGCATCACCCCACCTCACCTTTCCCGTTAAGCAGCCATAGTGTGTTTTCTAAACGTGCGACTCTGTTCTGTTTTGTAATTCAGTTCAAGGGTAGCGGTTTTTACATTCCCTCTGTAAGTGATATCTTATGATAAGTGTCTTTTTCTGTGTGACTTATTTCACTTAGAATCGTCGTACCTAAATCCACTCATCATGCTGCTCCTAGCCTTATGACGTTGATTTCATGGCTGAGTGATATTCCATTGTACATAAGGACCACAACTTCTTTATCCATTCTTCTCTTTCCTGGGATGTTTAAGGTGTAACGAAGTGGAGGTTCTTGTCAACAGAGCAGCCCTAAACTTTGGGGTGCCTGTGTCTTGCTGATTTTTAGTTTTCCCAATTTATACGCCCATGAGTGGAAGTGCCCTATGCTCTCTAAGCTGAGTTTTTTAGATGTTTCAGGACACACCGTACACTTCTCCAGAGTGGCTGTTGGCAATTTACAGCCCGCCCATCAGCGTAGCAAGGCTCCCATTTCTCCATGGCCTGTCCTGCATTTCTGGTTTTGACACTTTATTCAGCATGGCCCTTTTGACCGATGGGAAGCGAGACTTCTTTGTAGCGCTGATTTGCCTTTCCAGGTTGCTTGGTTGGCCAAAAAGGGCGTATGCGTTTTTTCCTGAATATATTCAGGAAAAAACGCATACGCCCTTTTTGGCCAAGGGCATGATTGTCGAGGTTTTGCCGCTTTTCCTGTGCTTTAAAGGCGATTCGAATCTACCTCCTGAAATCTGTTTCCTGCAATTCTGCCTTGCTTTCAAATCCTCTTCGTAGCCTTCCCTCCATATATTTGTGGACGAGAGTTATCATTTCTAACTCTGCAGGTTTGTGAATTGCAGTGCCCCTGAGCTCCATTTTTCAACTCGCTTTCTTGGGAGCTGGCCGCAAAAGCGCAGGATTGCTTCAGGCCCTATTCTGGCTCCGGGCGGCAGGCTGAGCCTGTGGTTAATTCTGCTACCTGATGGGAAAATAGAGTGACCTGTGCCTGTCCCAACACCTAGAGCTAGTCTGTCAATGGTTCCCCCTCTTCCCGTTCATCCTCAGGACAAATTGCAACGTGTACGGAACAGGAGGTTAAATGTGCTGATTCTCCAAGGAGGGAGATTGCTAGTAAAGCGGCTGGAATGGCGAACCGGAGCACAAGGAGATGAGAAATGAGGTGCGTTTTAGAAACCTTTCCCGGTCACACGGTGTACCATCTTCTGGGTTTCTCGTGCGTGTTTTCGACGTAGGAAGATGCCCTTGACCCTGGAGATTTGGGACCCATGGGATGGGTACCACGCCGTATTACTTTAAAGGGTCTGCGTTTGCTCACCCAACCTCACCAAACCTCTCAGCCCCAAGAGTGTCCACCCTTATGTCTCAGTCATCTGTGGGTCTAGATATGGTCAATCCAGCTGGCATCGCAGCACCTGAACGAATTTTGTAAGAATTTCTCTCTCTTTCACTGTCTTTGTTTCACGGGTTTTTAAAAGTAATTGATTTTTATAATGGGGTTTAGCTGCTTTGCACTGCTGTGTTTATGCCGCTTTACACCTACTTGACTCACTTACAGAGAGATATCACTACATAGGTTTTAAGATTCTTACTAGTCAGATATATTCTTGGGCGGTGAATAGGGGTTGTTGAGTCCAGTTCACTGAGCAAGGAGTAGGTCTTGTCTATTACATATTGGGTTTATGGAACGGTATCTGAGCTAATTTGAAACCCTTGTTTTATGCATCACCCCACCTCACCTTTCCCGTTAAGCAGCCATAGTGTGTTTTCTAAACGTGCGACTCTGTTCTGTTTTGTAATTCAGTTCAAGGGTAGCGGTTTTTGCATTCCCTCTGTAAGTGATATCTTATGATAAGTGTCTTTTTCTGTGTGACTTATTTCACTTAGAATCGTCGTACCTAAATCCACTCATCATGCTGCTCCTAGCCTTATGACGTTGATTTCATGGCTCAGTGATATTCCATTGTACATAAGGACCACAACTTCTTTATCCATTCTTCTCTTTCCTGGGATGTTTAAGGTGTAACGAAGTGGAGGTTCTTGTCAACAGAGCAGCCCTAAACTTTGGGGTGCCTGTGTCTTGCTGATTTTTAGTTTTCCCAATTTATACGCCCATGAGTGGAAGTGCCCTATGCTCTCTAAGCTGAGTTTTTTAGATGTTTCAGGACACACCATACACTTCTCCAGAGTGGCTGTTGGCAATTTACAGCCCGCCCATCAGCGTAGCAAGGCTCCCATTTCTCCATGGCCTGTCCTGCATTTCTGGTTTTGACACTTTATTCAGCATGGCCCTTTTGACCGATGGGAAGCGAGACTTCTTTGTAGCGCTGATTTGCCTTTCCAGGTTGCTTGGTTGGCCAAAAAGGGCGTATGCGTTTTTTCCTGAATATATTCAGGAAAAAACGCATACGCCCTTTTTGGCCAAGGGCATCATTGTCAACGTTTTGCCGCTTTTCCTGTGCTTTAAAGGCGATTCGAATCTACCTCCTGAAATCTGTTTCCTGCAATTCTGCCTTGCTTTCAAATCCTCTTCGTAGCCTTCCCTCCATATATTTGTGGACGAGAGTTATCATTTCTAACTCTGCAGGTTTGTGAATTGCAGTGCCCCTGAGCTCCATTTTTCAACTCGCTTTCTTGGGAGCTGGCCGCAAAAGCGCAGGATTGCTTCAGGCCCTATTCTGGCTCCGGGCGGCAGGCTGAGCCTGTGGTTAATTCTGCTTCCTGATGGGAAAATAGAGTGACCTCTGCCTGTCCCAACACCTAGAGCTAGTCTCTCATTGGTTCCCCCTCTTCCCGTTCATCCTCAGGACAAATTGCAACGTGTACGGAACAGGAGGTTAAAGATGCTGATTCTCCAAGGAGGGAGATTGCTAGTAAAGCGGCTGGAATGGCGAACCGGAGCACAAGGAGATGAGAAATGAGGTGCGTTTTAGAAACCTTTCCCGGTCACACGGTGTACCATCTTCTGGGTTGCTCGTGCATGTTTTCGACGTAGGAAGATGCCCTTGAACCTGGAGATTTGGGACCCATGGGATGGGTACCACGCCATATTACTTTAAAGGGTCTGCGTTAGCTCACCCAACCTCACCAAACCTCTCAGCCCCAAGAGTGTCCACCCTTATGTCTAAATCAGCTGTGGGTCTAGATATGGTCAATCCAGGTGGCATCGCAGCCCCTGAACGAATTTTGTAAGAATTTCTCTCTCTTTCACTGTCTTTGTTTCACGGGTTTTTAAAAGTAATTGATTTTTATAATAGGGTTTACCTGCTTTGCACTGCTGTGTTTATGCCGCTTTACACCCACTTGACTCACTTACAGAGAGATATCAATACATAGGTTTTAAGATTCTTACTAGTCAGATATATTCCTGGGCGGTGAATAGGGGTTGTTGAGTCCAGTTCACTGAGCAAGGAGTAGGTCTTGTCTATTACATATTGGGTTTATTGAACGGTATCTGAGCTAATTTGAAACCCTTGTTTTATGCATCACCCCACCTCACCTTTCCCGTTAAGCAGCCATAGTGTGTTTTCTAAACGTGCGACTCTGTTCTGTTTTGTAATTCAGTTCAAGGGTAGCGGTTTTTACATTCTCTCTGTAAGTGATATCTTATGATAAGTGTCTTTTTCTGTGTGACTTATTTCACTTAGAATCGCCGTACCTAAATCCACTCATCATGCTGCTCCTAGCCTTATGACGTTGATTTCATGGCTGAGTGATATTCCATTGTACATAAGGACCACAACTTCTTTATCCATTCTTCTCTTTCCTGGGATGTTTAAGGTGTAACGAAGTGGAGGTTCTTGTCAACAGAGCAGCCCTAAACTTTGGGGTGCCTGTGTCTTGCTGATTTTTAGTTTTCCCAATTTATACGCCCATGAGTGGAAGTGCCCTATGCTCTCTAAGCTGAGTTTTTTCGATGTTTCAGGACACACCGTACACTTCTCCAGAGTGGCTGTTGGCAATTTACAGCCCGCCCATCAGCGTAGCAAGGCTCCCATTTCTCCATGGCCTGTCCTGCATTTCTGGTTTTGACACTTTATTCAGCATGGCCCTTTTGACCGATGGGAAGCGAGACTTCTTTGTAGCGCTGATTTGCCTTTCCAGGTTGCTTGGTTGGCCAAAAAGGGCGTATGCGTTTTTTCCTGAATCTATTCAGGAAAAAACGCATACGCCCTTTTTGGCCAAGGGCATCATTGTCGAGGTTTTGCCGCTTTTCCTGTGCTTTAAAGGCGATTCGAATCTACCTCCTGAAATCGGTTTCCTGCAATTCTGCCTTGCTTTCAAATCCTCTTCGTAGCCTTCCCTCCATATATTTGTGGACGAGAGTTATCATTTCTAACTCTGCAGGTTTGTGAATTGCAGTGCCCCTGAGCTCCATTTTTCAACTCGCTTTCTTGGGAGCTGGCCGCAAAAGCGCAGGATTGCTTCAGGCCCTATTCTGGCTCCGGGCGGCAGGCTGAGCCTGTGGTTAATTCTGCTTCCTGATGGGAAAATAGAGTGACCTCTGCCTGTCCCAACACCTAGAGCTAGTCTCTCATTGGTTCCCCCTCTTCCCGTTCATCCTCAGGACAAATTGCAACGTGTTCGGAACAGGAGGTTAAAGGTGCTGATTCTCCAAGGAGGGAGATTGCTAGTAAAGCGGCTGGAATGGCGAACCGGAGCACAAGGAGATGAGAAATGAGGTGCGTTTTAGAAACCTTTCCCGGTCACACGGTGTACCATCTTCTGGGTTTCTCGTTCATGTTTTCGACGTAGGAAGATGCCCTTGAACCTGGAGATTTGGGACCCATGGGATGGGTACCACGCCGTATTACTTTACAGGGTCTGCGTTAGCTCACCCAACCTCACCAAACCTCTCAGCCCCAAGAGTGTCCTCCCTTATGTCTCAATCAGCTGTGGGTCTAGATATGGTCAGTCCAGGTGGCATCGCAGCCCCTGAACGAATTTTGTAAGAATTTCTCTCTCTTTCACTGTCTTTGTTTCACGGGTTTTTAAAAGTAATTGATTTTTATAATAGGGTTTAGCTGCTTTGCACTGCTGTGTTTATGCCGCTTTACACCCACTTGACTCACTTACAGAGAGATATCAATACATAGGTTTTAAGATTCTTACTAGTCAGATATATTCTTGGGCGGTGAATAGGGGGCGTTGAGTCCAGTTCACTGAGCAAGGAGTAGGTCTTGTCTATTACATATTGGGTTTATGGAACGGTATCTGAGCTAATTTGAAACCCTTGTTTTATGCATCACCCCACCTCACCTTTCCCGTTAAGCAGCCATAGTGTGTTTTGTAAACGTGCGACTCTGTTCTGTTTTGTAATTCAGTTCAAGGGTAGCGGTTTTTACATTCCCTCTGTAAGTGATATCTTATGATAAGTGTCTTTTTCTGTGTGACTTATTTCACTTAGAATCGTCGTACCTAAATCCACTCATCATGCTGCTCCTAGCCTTATGACGTTGATTTCATGGCTGAGTGATATTCCATTGTACATAAGGACCACAACTTCTTTATCCATTCTTCTCTTTCCTGGGATGTTTAAGGTGTAACGAAGTGGAGGTTCTTGTCAACAGAGCAGCCCTAAACTTTGGGGTGCCTGTGTCTTGCTGATTTTTAGTTTTCCCAATTTATACGCCCATGAGTGGAAGTGCCCTATGCTCTCTAAGCTGAGTTTTTTAGATGTTTCAGGACACACCGTACACTTCTCCAGAGTGGCTGTTGGCAATTAATAGCCCGCCCATCAGCGTAGCAAGGCTCCCATTTCTCCATGGCCTGTCCTGCATTTCTGGTTTTGACACTTTATTCAGCATGGCCCTTTTGACCGATGGGAAGCGAGACTTCTTTGTAGCGCTGATTTGCCTTTCCAGGTTGCTTGGTTGGCCAAAAAGGGCGTATGCGTTTTTTCCTGAATGTATTCAGGAAAAAACGCATACGCCCTTTTTGGCCAAGGGCATCATTGTCGAGGTTTTGCCGCTTTTCCTGTGCT
Organism: Balaenoptera borealis; assembly: GCF_965194805.1. Classification (NCBI taxonomy): domain Eukaryota; kingdom Metazoa; phylum Chordata; class Mammalia; order Artiodactyla; family Balaenopteridae; genus Balaenoptera; species Balaenoptera borealis. The sequence goes on from NW_028123536.1 coordinate 126,460, forward strand.
TTAAAGGCGATTCGAATCTACCTCCTGAAATCGGTTTCCTGCAATTCTGCCTTGCTTTCAAATCCTCTTCGTTGCCTTCCCTCCATATATTTGTGGACGAGAGTTATCATTTCTAACTCTGCAGGTTTGTGAATTGCAGTGCCCCTGAGCTCCATTTTTCAACTCGCTTTCTTGGGAGCTGGCCGCAAAAGCGCAGGATTGCTTCAGGCCCTATTCTGGCTCTGGGCGGCAGGCTGAGCCTGTGGTTAATTCTGCTTCCTGATGGGAAAATAGAGTGACCTCTGCCTGTCCCAACACCTAGAGCTAGTCTCTCATTGGTTCCCCCTCTTCCCGTTCATCCTCAGGACAAATTGCAACGTGTTCGGAACAGGAGGTTAAAGGTGCTGATTCTCCAAGGAGGGAGATTGCTAGTAAAGCGGCTGGAATGGCGAACCGGAGCACAAGGAGATGAGAAATGAGGTGCGTTTTAGAAACCTTTCCCGGTCACATGGTGTACCATCTTCTGGGTTTCTCGTGCATGTTTTCGACGTAGGACGATGCCCTTGAACCTGGAGATTTGGGACCCATGGGATGGGTACCACGCCGTATTACTTTACAGGGTCTGCGTTAGCTCACCCAACCTCACCAAACCTCTCAGCCCCAAGAGTGTCCTCCCTTATGTCTCAATCAGCTGTGGGTCTAGATATGGTCAATCCAGGTGGCATCGCAGCCCCTGAACGAATTTTGTAAGAATTTCTCTCTCTTTCACTGTCTTTGTTTCACGGGTTTTTAAAAGTAATTGATTTTTATAATAGGGTTTAGCTGCTTTGCACTGCTGTGTTTATGCCGCTTTACACCCACTTGACTCACTTACAGAGAGATATCAATACATAGGTTTTAAGATTCTTACTAGTCAGATATATTCTTGGGCGGTGAATAGGGGGCGTTGAGTCCAGTTCACTGAGCAAGGAGTAGGTCTTGTCTATTACATATTGGGTTTATGGAACGGTATCTGAGCTAATTTGAAACCCTTGTTTTATGCATCACCCCACCTCACCTTTCCCGTTAAGCAGCCATAGTGTGTTTTCTAAACGTGCGACTCTGTTCTGTTTTGTAATTCAGTTCAAAGGTAGCGGTTTTTACATTCTCTCTGTAAGTGATATCTTATGATAAGTGTCTTTTTCTGTGTGACTTATTTCACTTAGAATCGTCGTACCTAAATCCACTCATCATGCTGCTCCTAGCCTTATGACGTTGATTTCATGGCTCAGTGATATTCCATTGTACATAAGGACCACAACTTCTTTATCCATTCTTCTCTTTCCTGGGATGTTTAAGGTGTAACGAAGTGGAGGTTCTTGTCAACAGAGCAGCCCTAAACTTTGGGGTGCCTGTGTCTTGCTGATTTTTAGTTTTCCCAATTTATACGCCCATGAGTGGAAGTGCCCTATGCTCTCTAAGCTGAGTTTTTTAGATGTTTCAGGACACACCGTACACTTCTCCAGAGTGGCTGTTGGCAATTTACAGCCCGCCCATCAGCGTAGCAAGGCTCCCATTTCTCCATGGCCTGTCCTGCATTTCTGGTTTTGACACTTTATTCAGCATGGCCCTTTTGACCGATGGGAAGCGAGACTTCTTTGTAGCGCTGATTTGCCTTTCCAGGTTGCTTGGTTGGCCAAAAAGGGCGTATGCGTTTTTTCCTGAATATATTCAGGAAAAAACGCATACGCCCTTTTTGGCCAAGGGCATCATTGTCGAGGTTTTGCCGCTTTTCCTGTGCTTTAAAGGCGATTCGAATCTACCTCCTGAAATCGGTTTCCTGCAATTCTGCCTTGCTTTCAAATCCTCTTCGTAGCCTTCCCTCCATATATTTGTGGACGAGAGTTATCATTTCTAACTCTGCAGGTTTGTGAATTGCAGTGCCCCTGAGCTCCATTTTTCAACTCGCTTTCTTGGGAGCTGGCCGCAAAAGCGCAGGATTGCTTCAGGCCCTATTCTGGCTCCGGGCGGCAGGCTGAGCCTGTCGTTAATTCTTCTTCCTGATGGGAAAATAGAGTGACTTGTGCCTGTCCCAACACCTAGAGCTAGTCTCTCATTGGTTCCCCCTCTTCCCGTTCATCCTCAGGACAAATTGCAACGTGTACGGAACTGGAGGTTAAAGGTGCTGATTCTCCCAGGAGGGAGATTGCTAGTAAAGCGGCTGGAATGGCGAACCGGAGCACAAGGAGATGAGAAATGAGGTGCGTTTTAGAAACCTTTCCCGGTTCACATGGTGTACCATCTTCTGGGTTTCTCGTGCATGTTTTCGATGTAGGAAGATGCCCTTGAACCTGGAGATTTGGGACCCATGGGATGGGTACCACGCCGTATTACTTTAAAGGGTCTGCGTTTGCTCACCCAAACTCACCAAACCTATCAGCCCTAAGAGTGTCCACCCTTATGTCTCAGTCATCTGTGGGTCTAGATATGGTCAATCCAGGTGGCATCGCAGCCCCTGAACGAATTTTGTAAGCATTTCTCTCTCTTTCACTGTCTTTGTTTCACGGGTCTTTAAAAGTAATTGATTTTTATAATGGGGTTTAGCTGCTTTGCACTGCTGTGTTTATGCCGCTTTACACCCACTTGACTCACTTACAGAGAGATATCAATACATAGGTTTTAAGATTCTTACTAGTCAGATATATTCTTGGGCGGTGAATAGGGGTTGTTGAGTCCAGTTCACTGAGCAAGGAGTAGGTCTTGTCTATTACATATTGGGTTTATGGAACGGTATCTGAGCTAATTTGAAACCCTTGTTTTATGCATCACCCCACCTCACCTTTCCCGTTAAGCAGCCATAGTGTGTTTTCTAAACGTGCGACTCTGTTCTATTTTGTAATTCAGTTCAAGGGTAGCGGTTTTTACATTCCCTCTGTAAGTGATATCTTATGATAAGTGTCTTTTTCTGTGTGACTTATTTCACTTAGAATCGTCGTACCTAAATCCACTCATCATGCTGCTCCTAGCCTTATGACGTTGATTTCATGGCTGAGTGATATTCCATTGTACATAAGGACCACAACTTCTTTATCCATTCTTCTCTTTCCTGGGATGTTTAAGGTGTAACGAAGTGGAGGTTCTTGTCAACAGAGCAGCCCTAAACTTTGGGGTGCCTGTGTCTTGCTGATTTTTAGTTTTCCCAATTTATACGCCCATGAGTGGAAGTGCCCTATGCTCTCTAAGCTGAGTTTTTTAGATGTTTCAGGACACACCGTACACTTCTCCAGAGTGGCTGTTGGCAATTAATAGCCCGCCCATCAGCGTAGCAAGGCTCCCATTTCTCCATGGCCTGTCCTGCATTTCTGGTTTTGACACTTTATTCAGCATGGCCCTTTTGACCGATGGGAAGCGAGACTTCTTTGTAGTGCTGATTTGCCTTTCCAGGTTGCTTGGTTGGCCAAAAAGGGCGTATGCGTTTTTTCCTGAATCTATTCAGGAAAAAACGCATACGCCCTTTTTGGCCAAGGGCATCATTGTCGAGGTTTTGCCGCTTTTCCTGTGCTTTAAAGGCGATTCGAATCTACCTCCTGAAATCGGTTTCCTGCAATTCTGCCTTGCTTTCAAATCCTCTTCGTAGCCTTCCCTCCATATATTTGTGGACGAGAGTTATCATTTCTAACTCTGCAGGTTTGTGAATTGCAGTGCCCCTGAGCTCCATTTTTCAACTCGCTTTCTTGGGAGCTGGCCGCAAAAGCGCAGGATTGCTTCAGGCCCTATTCTGGCTCCGGGCGGCAGGCTGAGCCTGTGGTTAATTCTTCTTCCTGATGGGAAAATAGAGTGACTTGTGCCTGTCCCAAAACCTAGAGCTAGTCTCTCATTGGTTCCCCCTCTTCCCGTTCATCCTCAGGACAAATTGCAACGTGTACGGAACAGGAGGTTAAAGGTGCTGATTCTCCAAGGAGGGAGATTGCTAGTAAAGCGGCTGGAATGGCGAACCGGAGCACAAGGAGATGAGAAATGAGGTGCGTTTTAGAAACCTTTCCCGGTCACACGGTGTACCATCTTCTGGGTTTCTCGTGCATGTTTTCGACGTAGGAAGATGCCCTTGAACCTGGAGATTTGGGACCCATGGGATGGGTACCACGCCGTATTACTTTAAAGGGTCTGCGTTAGCTCACCCAACCTCACCAAACCTCTCAGCCCCAAGAGTGTCCACCCTTATGTCTCAATCAGCTGTGGGTCTAGATATGGTCAATCCAGGTGGCATCGCAGCCCCTGAACGAATTTTGTAAGAATTTCTCTCTCTTTCACTGTCTTTGTTTCACGGGTTTTTAAAAGTAATTGATTTTTATAATAGGGTTTAGCTGCTTTGCACTGCTGTGTTTATGCCGCTTTACACCCACTTGACTCACTTACAGAGAGATATCAATACATAGGTTTTAAGATTCTTACTAGTCAGATATATTCTTGGGCGGTGAATAGGGGGCGTTGAGTCCAGTTCACTGAGCAAGGAGTAGGTCTTGTCTATTACATATTGGGTTTATGGAACAGTATCTGAGCTAATTTGAAACCCTTGTTTTATGCATCACCCCACCTCACCTTTCCCGTTAAGCAGCCATAGTGTGTTTTCTAAACGTGCGACTCTGTTCTGTTTTGTAATTCAGTTCAAGGGTAGCGGTTTTTACATTCCCTCTGTAAGTGATATCTTATGATAAGTGTCTTTTTCTGTGAGACTTATTTCACTTAGAATCGTCGTACCTAAATCCACTCATCATGCTGCTCCTAGCCTTATGACGTTGATTTCATGGCTGAGTGATATTCCATTGTACATAAGGACCACAACTTCTTTATCCATTCTTCTCTTTCCTGGGATGTTTAAGGTGTAACGAAGTGGAGGTTCTTGTCAACAGAGCAGCCCTAAACTTTGGGGTGCCTGTGTCTTGCTGATTTTTAGTTTTCCCAATTTATACGCCCATGAGTGGAAGTGCCCTATGCTCTCTAAGCTGAGTTTTTTAGATGTTTCAGGACACACCGTACACTTCTCCAGAGTGGCTGTTGGCAATTTACAGCCCGCCCATCAGCGTAGCAAGGCTCCCATTTCTCCATGGCCTGTCCTGCATTTCTGGTTTTGACACTTTATTCAGCATGGCCCTTTTGACCGATGGGAAGCGAGACTTCTTTGTAGCGCTGATTTGCCTTTCCAGGTTGCTTGGTTGGCCAAAAAGGGCGTATGCGTTTTTTCCTGAATCTATTCAGGAAAAAACGCATACGCCCTTTTTGGCCAAGGGCATCATTGTCGAGGTTTTGCCGCTTTTCCTGTGCTTTAAAGGCGATTCGAATCTACCTCCTGAAATCGGTTTCCTGCAATTCTGCCTTGCTTTCAAATCCTCTTCGTAGCCTTCCCTCCATATATTTGTGGACGAGAGTTATCATTTCTAACTCTGCAGGTTTGTGAATTGCAGTGCCCCTGAGCTCCATTTTTCAACTCGCTTTCTTGGGAGCTGGCCGCAAAAGTGCAGGATTGCTTCAGGCCCTATTCTGGCTCCGGGCGGCAGGCTGAGCCTGTGGTTAATTCTTCTTTCTGATGGGAAAATAGAGTGACCTGTGCCTGTCCCAACACCTAGAGCTAGTCTCTCATTGGTTCCCCCTCTTCCCGTTCATCCTCAGGACAAATTGCAACGTGTACGGAACAGGAGGTTAAAGGTGCTGATTCTCCCAGGAGGGAGATTGCTAGTAAAGCGGCTGGAATGGCGAACCGGAGCACAAGGAGATGAGAAATGAGGTGCGTTTTAGAAACCTTTCCCGGTCACACGGTGTACCATCTTCTGGGTTGCTCGTGCATGTTTTCGACGTAGGAAGATGCCCTTGAACCTGGAGATTTGGGACCCATGGGATGGGTACCACGCCGTATTACTTTAAAGGGTCTGCGTTAGCTCACCCAACCTCACCAAACCTCTCAGCCCCAAGAGTGTCCACCCTTATGTCTCAATCAGCTGTGGGTCTAGATATGGTCAATCCAGGTGGCATCGCAGCCCCTGAACGAATTTTGTAAGAATTTATCTCTCTTTCACTGTCTTTGTTTGACGGGTTTTTAAAAGTAATTGATTTTTATAATGGGGTTTAGCTGCTTTGCACTGCTGTGTTTATGCCGCTTTACACCCACTTGACTCACTTACAGAGAGATATCAATACATAGGTTTTAAGATTCTTACTAGTCAGATATATTCTTGGGCGGTGAATAGGGGGCGTTGAGTCCAGTTCACTGAGCAAGGAGTAGGTCTTGTCTATTACATATTGGGTTTATGGAACGGTATCTGAGCTAATTTGAAACCCTTGTTTTATGCATCACCCCACCTCACCTTTCCCGTTAAGCAGCCATAGTGTGTTTTCTAAACGTGTGACTCTGTTCTGTTTTGTAATTCAGTTCAAGGGTAGCGGTTTTTACATTCTCTCTGTAAGTGATATCTTATGATCAGTGTCTTTTTCTGTGTGACTTATTTCACTTAGAATCGTCGTACCTAAATCCACTCATCATGCTGCTCCTAGCCTTATGACGTTGATTTCATGGCTGAGTGATATTCCATTGTACATAAGGACCACAACTTCTTTATCCATTCTTCTCTTTCCTGGGATGTTTAAGGTGTAACGAAGTGGAGGTTCTTGTCAACAGAGCAGCCCTAAACTTTGGGGTGCCTGTGTCTTGCTGATTTTTAGTTTTCCCAATTTATACGCCCATGAGTGGAAGTGCCCTATGCTCTCTAAGCTGAGTTTTTTAGATGTTTCAGGACACACCGTACACTTCTCCAGAGTGGCTGTTGGCAATTTACAGCCCGCCCATCAGCGTAGCAAGGCTCCCATTTCTCCATGGCCTGTCCTGCATTTCTGGTTTTGACACTTTATTCAGCATGGCCCTTTTGACCGATGGGAAGCGAGACTTCTTTGTAGCGCTGATTTGCCTTTCCAGGTTGCTTGGTTGGCCAAAAAGGGCGTATGCGTTTTTTCCTGAATATATTCAGGAAAAAACGCATACGCCCTTTTTGGCCAAGGGCTTCATTGTCGAGGTTTTGCCGCTTTTCCTGTGCTTTAAAGGCGATTCGAATCTACCTCCTGAAATCGGTTTCCTGCAATTCTGCCTTGCTTTCAAATCCTCTTCGTAGCCTTCCCTCCATATATTTGTGGACGAGAGTTATCATTTCTAACTCTGCAGGTTTGTGAATTGCAGTGCCCCTGAGCTCCATTTTTCAACTCGCTTTCTTGGGAGCTGGCCGCAAAAGCGCAGGATTGCTTCAGGCCCTATTCTGGCTCCGGGCGGCAGGCTGAGCCTGTGGTTAATTCTGCTTCCTGATGGGAAAATAGAGTGACCTGTGCCTGTCCCAACACCTAGAGCTAGTCTCTCATTGGTTCCCCCTCTTCCCGTTCATCCTCAGGACAAATTGCAACGTGTTCGGAACAGGAGGTTAAAGGTGCTGATTCTCCAAGGAGGGAGATTGCTAGTAAAGCGGCTGGAATGGCGAACCGGAGCACAAGGAGATGAGAAATGAGGTGCGTTTTAGAAACCTTTCCCGGTCACACGGTGTACCATCTTCTGGGTTTCTCGTGCATGTTTTCGACGTAGGACGATGCCCTTGAACCTGGAGATTTGGGACCCATGGGATGGGTACCACGCCGTATTACTTTACAGGGTCTGCGTTAGCTCACCCAACCTCACCAAACCTCTCAGCCCCAAGAGTGTCCTCCCTTATGTCTCAATCAGCTGTGGGTCTAGATATGGTCAATCCAGGTGGCATCGCAGCCCCTGAACGAATTTTGTAAGAATTTCTCTCTCTTTCACTGTCTTTGTTTGACGGGTTTTTAAAAGTAATTGATTTTTATAATAGGGTTTAGCTGCTTTGCACTGCTGTGTTTATGCCGCTTTACACCCACTTGACTCACTTACAGAGAGATATCAATACATAGGTTTTAAGATTCTTACTAGTCAGATATATTCTTGGGCGGTGAATAGGGGGCGTTGAGTCCAGTTCACTGAGCAAGGAGTAGGTCTGGTCTATTACATATTGGGTTTATGGAACGGTATCTGAGCTAATTTGAAACCCTTGTTTTATGCATCACCCCACCTCACCTTTCCCGTTAAGCAGCCATAGTGTGTTTTCTAAACGTGCGACTCTGTTCTGTTTTGTAATTCAGTTCAAAGGTAGCGGTTTTTACATTCTCTCTGTAAGTGATATCTTATGATAAGTGTCTTTTTCTGTGTGACTTATTTCACTTAGAATCGTCGTACCTAAATCCACTCATCATGCTGCTCCTAGCCTTATGACGTTGATTTCATGGCTCAGTGATATTCCATTGTACATAAGGACCACAACTTCTTTATCCATTCTTCTCTTTCCTGGGATGTTTAAGGTGTAACGAAGTGGAGGTTCTTGTCAACAGAGCAGCCCTAAACTTTGGGGTGCCTGTGTCTTGCTGATTTTTAGTTTTCCCAATTTATACGCCCATGAGTGGAAGTGCCCTATGCTCTCTAAGCTGAGTTTTTTAGATGTTTCAGGACACACCGTACACTTCTCCAGAGTGGCTGTTGGCAATTTACAGCCCGCCCATCAGCGTAGCAAGGCTCCCATTTCTCCATGGCCTGTCCTGCATTTCTGGTTTTGACACTTTATTCAGCATGGCCCTTTTGACCGATGGGAAGCGAGACTTCTTTGTAGCGCTGATTTGCCTTTCCAGGTTGCTTGGTTGGCCAAAAAGGGCGTATGCGTTTTTTCCTGAATATATTCAGGAAAAAACGCATACGCCCTTTTTGGCCAAGGGCATCATTGTCGAGGTTTTGCCGCTTTTCCTGTGCTTTAAAGGCGATTCGAATCTACCTCCTGAAATCGGTTTCCTGCAATTCTGCCTTGCTTTCAAATCCTCTTCGTTGCCTTCCCTCCATATATTTGTGGACGAGAGTTATCATTTCTAACTCTGCAGGTTTGTGAATTGCAGTGCCCCTGAGCTCCATTTTTCAACTCGCTTTCTTGGGAGCTGGCCGCAAAAGCGCAGGATTGCTTCAGGCACTATTCTGGCTCCGGGCGGCAGGCTGAGCCTGTGGTTAATTCTGCTTCCTGATGGGAAAATAGAGTGACCTCTGCCTGTCCCAACACCTAGAGCTAGTCTCTCATTGGTTCCCCCTCTTCCCGTTCATCCTCAGGACAAATTGCAACGTGTTCGGAACAGGAGGTTAAAGGTGCTGATTCTCCAAGGAGGGAGATTGCTAGTAAAGCGGCTGGAATGGCGAACCGGAGCACAAGGAGATGAGAAATGAGGTGCGTTTTAGAAACCTTTCCCGGTCACACGGTGTACCATCTTCTGGGTTTCTCGTGCATGTTTTCGACGTAGGACGATGCCCTTGAACCTGGAGATTTGGGACCCATGGGATGGGTACCACGCCGTATTACTTTACAGGGTCTGCGTTAGCTCACCCAACCTCACCAAACCTCTCAGCCCCAAGAGTGTCCTCCCTTATGTCTCAATCAGCTGTGGGTCTAGATATGGTCAATCCAGGTGGCATCGCAGCCCCTGAACGAATTTTGTAAGAATTTCTCTCTCTTTCACTGTCTTTGTTTCACGGGTTTTTAAAAGTAATTGATTTTTATAATAGGGTTTAGCTGCTTTGCACTGCTGTGTTTATGCCGCTTTACACCCACTTGACTCACTTACAGAGAGATATCAATACATAGGTTTTAAGATTCTTACTAGTCAGATATATTCTTGGGCGGTGAATAGGGGGCGTTGAGTCCAGTTCACTGAGCAAGGAGTAGGTCTGGTCTATTACATATTGGGTTTATGGAACGGTATCTGAGCTAATTTGAAACCCTTGTTTTATGCATCACCCCACCTCACCTTTCCCGTTAAGCAGCCATAGTGTGTTTTCTAAACGTGCGACTCTGTTCTGTTTTGTAATTCAGTTCAAGGGTAGCGGTTTTTACATTCCCTCTGTAAGTGATATCTTATGATAAGTGTCTTTTTCTGTGTGACTTATTTCACTTAGAATCGTCGTACCTAAATCCACTCATCATGCTGCTCCTAGCCTTATGACGTTGATTTCATGGCTCAGTGATATTCCATTGTACATAAGGACCACAACTTCTTTATCCATTCTTCTCTTTCCTGGGATGTTTAAGGTGTAACGAAGTGGAGGTTCTTGTCAACAGAGCAGCCCTAAACTTTGGGGTGCCTGTGTCTTGCTGATTTTTAGTTTTCCCAATTTATACGCCCATGAGTGGAAGTGCCCTATGCTCTCTAAGCTGAGTTTTTTAGATGTTTCAGGACACACCGTACACTTCTCCAGAGTGGCTGTTGGCAATTTACAGCCCGCCCATCAGCGTAGCAAGGCTCCCATTTCTCCATGGCCTGTCCTGCATTTCTGGTTTTGACACTTTATTCAGCATGGCCCTTTTGACCGATGGGAAGCGAGACTTCTTTGTAGCGCTGATTTGCCTTTCCAGGTTGCTTGGTTGGCCAAAAAGGGCGTATGCGTTTTTTCCTGAATATATTCAGGAAAAAACGCATACGCCCTTTTTGGCCAAGGGCATCATTGTCGAGGTTTTGCCGCTTTTCCTGTGCTTTAAAGGCGATTCGAATCTACCTCCTGAAATCGGTTTCCTGCAATTCTGCCTTGCTTTCAAATCCTCTTCGTTGCCTTCCCTCCATATATTTGTGGACGAGAGTTATCATTTCTAACTCTGCAGGTTTGTGAATTGCAGTGCCCCTGAGCTCCATTTTTCAACTCGCTTTCTTGGGAGCTGGCCGCAAAAGCGCAGGATTGCTTCAGGCCCTATTCTGGCTCCGGGCGGCAGGCTGAGCCTGTGGTTAATTCTGCTTCCTGATGGGAAAATAGAGTGACCTCTGCCTGTCCCAACACCTAGAGCTAGTCTCTCATTGGTTCCCCCTCTTCCCGTTCATCCTCAGGACAAATTGCAACGTGTTCGGAACAGGAGGTTAAAGGTGCTGATTCTCCAAGGAGGGAGATTGCTAGTAAAGCGGCTGGAATGGCGAACCGGAGCACAAGGAGATGAGAAATGAGGTGCGTTTTAGAAACCTTTCCCGGTCACACGGTGTACCATCTTCTGGGTTTCTCGTGCATGTTTTCGACGTAGGACGATGCCCTTGAACCTGGAGATTTGGGACCCATGGGATGGGTACCACGCCGTATTACTTTACAGGGTCTGCGTTAGCTCACCCAACCTCACCAAACCTCTCAGCCCCAAGAGTGTCCTCCCTTATGTCTCAATCAGCTGTGGGTCTAGATATGGTCAATCCAGGTGGCATCGCAGCCCCTGAACGAATTTTGTAAGAATTTCTCTCTCTTTCACTGTCTTTGTTTGACGGGTTTTTAAAAGTAATTGATTTTTATAATAGGGTTTAGCTGCTTTGCACTGCTGTGTTTATGCCGCTTTACACCCACTTGACTCACTTACAGAGAGATATCAATACATAGGTTTTAAGATTCTTACTAGTCAGATATATTCTTGGGCGGTGAATAGGGGGCGTTGAGTCCAGTTCACTGAGCAAGGAGTAGGTCTGGTCTATTACATATTGGGTTTATGGAACGGTATCTGAGCTAATTTGAAACCCTTGTTTTATGCATCACCCCACCTCACCTTTCCCGTTAAGCAGCCATAGTGTGTTTTCTAAACGTGCGACTCTGTTCTGTTTTGTAATTCAGTTCAAAGGTAGCGGTTTTTACATTCTCTCTGTAAGTGATATCTTATGATAAGTGTCTTTTTCTGTGTGGCTTATTTCACTTAGAATCGTCGTACCTAAATCCACTCATCATGCTGCTCCTAGCCTTATGACGTTGATTTCATGGCTGAGTGATATTCCATTGTACATAAGGACCACAACTTCTTTATCCATTCTTCTCTTTCCTGGGATGTTTAAGGTGTAACGAAGTGGAGGTTCTTGTCAACAGAGCAGCCCTAAACTTTGGGGTGCCTGTGTCTTGCTGATTTTTAGTTTTCCCAATTTATACGCCCATGAGTGGAAGTGCCCTATGCTCTCTAAGCTGAGTTTTTTAGATGTTTCAGGACACACCGTACACTTCTCCAGAGTGGCTGTTGGCAATTTACAGCCCGCCCATCAGCGTAGCAAGGCTCCCATTTCTCCATGGCCTGTCCTGCATTTCTGGTTTTGACACTTTATTCAGCATGGCCCTTTTGACCGATGGGAAGCGAGACTTCTTTGTAGCGCTGATTTGCCTTTCCAGGTTGCTTGGTTGGCCAAAAAGGGCGTATGCGTTTTTTCCTGAATATATTCAGGAAAAAACGCATACGCCCTTTTTGGCCAAGGGCATCATTGTCGAGGTTTTGCCGCTTTTCCTGTGCTTTAAAGGCGATTCGAATCTACCTCCTGAAATCGGTTTCCTGCAATTCTGCCTTGCTTTCAAATCCTCTTCGTTGCCTTCCCTCCATATATTTGTGGACGAGAGTTATCATTTCTAACTCTGCAGGTTTGTGAATTGCAGTGCCCCTGAGCTCCATTTTTCAACTCGCTTTCTTGGGAGCTGGCCGCAAAAGCGCAGGATTGCTTCAGGCCCTATTCTGGCTCCGGGCGGCAGGCTGAGCCTGTGGTTAATTCTGCTTCCTGATGGGAAAATAGAGTGACCTCTGCCTGTCCCAACACCTAGAGCTAGTCTCTCATTGGTTCCCCCTCTTCCCGTTCATCCTCAGGACAAATTGCAACGTGTTCGGAACAGGAGGTTAAAGGTGCTGATTCTCCAAGGAGGGAGATTGCTAGTAAAGCGGCTGGAATGGCGAACCGGAGCACAAGGAGATGAGAAATGAGGTGCGTTTTAGAAACCTTTCCCGGTCACACGGTGTACCATCTTCTGGGTTTCTCGTGCATGTTTTCGACGTAGGACGATGCCCTTGAACCTGGAGATTTGGGACCCATGGGATGGGTACCACGCCGTATTACTTTACAGGGTCTGCGTTAGCTCACCCAACCTCACCAAACCTCTCAGCCCCAAGAGTGTCCTCCCTTATGTCTCAATCAGCTGTGGGTCTAGATATGGTCAATCCAGGTGGCATCGCAGCCCCTGAACGAATTTTGTAAGAATTTCTCTCTCTTTCACTGTCTTTGTTTCACGGGTTTTTAAAAGTAATTGATTTTTATAATAGGGTTTAGCTGCTTTGCACTGCTGTGTTTATGCCGCTTTACACCCACTTGACTCACTTACAGAGAGATATCAATACATAGGTTTTAAGATTCTTACTAGTCAGATATATTCTTGGGCGGTGAATAGGGGGCGTTGAGTCCAGTTCACTGAGCAAGGAGTAGGTCTGGTCTATTACATATTGGGTTTATGGAACGGTATCTGAGCTAATTTGAAACCCTTGTTTTATGCATCACCCCACCTCACCTTTCCCGTTAAGCAGCCATAGTGTGTTTTCTAAACGTGCGACTCTGTTCTGTTTTGTAATTCAGTTCAAGGGTAGCGGTTTTTACATTCCCTCTGTAAGTGATATCTTATGATAAGTGTCTTTTTCTGTGTGACTTATTTCACTTAGAATCGTCGTACCTAAATCCACTCATCATGCTGCTCCTAGCCTTATGACGTTGATTTCATGGCTGAGTGATATTCCATTGTACATAAGGACCACAACTTCTTTATCCATTCTTCTCTTTCCTGGGATGTTTAAGGTGTAACGAAGTGGAGGTTCTTGTCAACAGAGCAGCCCTAAACTTTGGGGTGCCTGTGTCTTGCTGATTTTTAGTTTTCCCAATTTATACGCCCATGAGTGGAAGTGCCCTATGCTCTCTAAGCTGAGTTTTTTAGATGTTTCAGGACACACCGTACACTTCTCCAGAGTGGCTGTTGGCAATTTACAGCCCGCCCATCAGCGTAGCAAGGCTCCCATTTCTCCATGGCCTGTCCTGCATTTCTGGTTTTGACACTTTATTCAGCATGGCCCTTTTGACCGATGGGAAGCGAGACTTCTTTGTAGCGCTGATTTGCCTTTCCAGGTTGCTTGGTTGGCCAAAAAGGGCGTATGCGTTTTTTCCTGAATATATTCAGGAAAAAACGCATACGCCCTTTTTGGCCAAGGGCATCATTGTCGAGGTTTTGCCGCTTTTCCTGTGCTTTAAAGGCGATTCGAATCTACCTCCTGAAATCGGTTTCCTGCAATTCTGCCTTGCTTTCAAATCCTCTTCGTTGCCTTCCCTCCATATATTTGTGGACGAGAGTTATCATTTCTAACTCTGCAGGTTTGTGAATTGCAGTGCCCCTGAGCTCCATTTTTCAACTCGCTTTCTTGGGAGCTGGCCGCAAAAGCACAGGATTGCTTCAGGCCCTATTCTGGCTCCGGGCGGCAGGCTGAGCCTGTGGTTAATTCTGCTTCCTGATGGGAAAATAGAGTGACCTCTGCCTGTCCCAACACCTAGAGCTAGTCTCTCATTGGTTCCCCCTCTTCCCGTTCATCCTCAGGACAAATTGCAACGTGTTCGGAACAGGAGGTTAAAGGTGCTGATTCTCCAAGGAGGGAGATTGCTAGTAAAGCGGCTGGAATGGCGAACCGGAGCACAAGGAGATGAGAAATGAGGTGCGTTTTAGAAACCTTTCCCGGTCACACGGTGTACCATCTTCTGGGTTTCTCGTGCATGTTTTCGATGTAGGACGATGCCCTTGAACCTGGAGATTTGGGACCCATGGGATGGGTACCACGCCGTATTACTTTACAGGGTCTGCGTTAGCTCACCCAACCTCACCAAACCTCTCAGCCCCAAGAGTGTCCTCCCTTATGTCTCAATCAGCTGTGGGTCTAGATATGGTCAATCCAGGTGGCATCGCAGCCCCTGAACGAATTTTGTAAGAATTTCTCTCTCTTTCACTGTCTTTGTTTGACGGGTTTTTAAAAGTAATTGATTTTTATAATAGGGTTTAGCTGCTTTGCACTGCTGTGTTTATGCCGCTTTACACCCACTTGACTCACTTACAGAGAGATATCAATACATAGGTTTTAAGATTCTTACTAGTCAGATATATTCTTGGGCGGTGAATAGGGGGCGTTGAGTCCAGTTCACTGAGCAAGGAGTAGGTCTGGTCTATTACATATTGGGTTTATGGAACGGTATCTGAGCTAATTTGAAACCCTTGTTTTATGCATCACCCCACCTCACCTTTCCCGTTAAGCAGCCATAGTGTGTTTTCTAAACGTGCGACTCTGTTCTGTTTTGTAATTCAGTTCAAGGGTAGCGGTTTTTACATTCCCTCTGTAAGTGATATCTTATGATAAGTGTCTTTTTCTGTGTGACTTATTTCACTTAGAATCGTCGTACCTAAATCCACTCATCATGCTGCTCCTAGCCTTATGACGTTGATTTCATGGCTCAGTGATATTCCATTGTACATAAGGACCACAACTTCTTTATCCATTCTTCTCTTTCCTGGGATGTTTAAGGTGTAACGAAGTGGAGGTTCTTGTCAACAGAGCAGCCCTAAACTTTGGGGTGCCTGTGTCTTGCTGATTTTTAGTTTTCCCAATTTATACGCCCATGAGTGGAAGTGCCCTATGCTCTCTAAGCTGAGTTTTTTAGATGTTTCAGGACACACCGTACACTTCTCCAGAGTGGCTGTTGGCAATTTACAGCCCGCCCATCAGCGTAGCAAGGCTCCCATTTCTCCATGGCCTGTCCTGCATTTCTGGTTTTGACACTTTATTCAGCATGGCCCTTTTGACCGATGGGAAGCGAGACTTCTTTGTAGCGCTGATTTGCCTTTCCAGGTTGCTTGGTTGGCCAAAAAGGGCGTATGCGTTTTTTCCTGAATATATTCAGGAAAAAACGCATACGCCCTTTTTGGCCAAGGGCATCATTGTCGAGGTTTTGCCGCTTTTCCTGTGCTTTAAAGGCGATTCGAATCTACCTCCTGAAATCGGTTTCCTGCAATTCTGCCTTGCTTTCAAATCCTCTTCGTTGCCTTCCCTCCATATATTTGTGGACGAGAGTTATCATTTCTAACTCTGCAGGTTTGTGAATTGCAGTGCCCCTGAGCTCCATTTTTCAACTCGCTTTCTTGGGAGCTGGCCGCAAAAGCACAGGATTGCTTCAGGCCCTATTCTGGCTCCGGGCGGCAGGCTGAGCCTGTGGTTAATTCTGCTTCCTGATGGGAAAATAGAGTGACCTCTGCCTGTCCCAACACCTAGAGCTAGTCTCTCATTGGTTCCCCCTCTTCCCGTTCATCCTCAGGACAAATTGCAACGTGTTCGGAACAGGAGGTTAAAGGTGCTGATTCTCCAAGGAGGGAGATTGCTAGTAAAGCGGCTGGAATGGCGAACCGGAGCACAAGGAGATGAGAAATGAGGTGCGTTTTAGAAACCTTTCCCGGTCACACGGTGTACCATCTTCTGGGTTTCTCGTGCATGTTTTCGATGTAGGACGATGCCCTTGAACCTGGAGATTTGGGACCCATGGGATGGGTACCACGCCGTATTACTTTACAGGGTCTGCGTTAGCTCACCCAACCTCACCAAACCTCTCAGCCCCAAGAGTGTCCTCCCTTATGTCTCAATCAGCTGTGGGTCTAGATATGGTCAATCCAGGTGGCATCGCAGCCCCTGAACGAATTTTGTAAGAATTTCTCTCTCTTTCACTGTCTTTGTTTGACGGGTTTTTAAAAGTAATTGATTTTTATAATAGGGTTTAGCTGCTTTGCACTGCTGTGTTTATGCCGCTTTACACCCACTTGACTCACTTACAGAGAGATATCAATACATAGGTTTTAAGATTCTTACTAGTCAGATATATTCTTGGGCGGTGAATAGGGGGCGTTGAGTCCAGTTCACTGAGCAAGGAGTAGGTCTGGTCTATTACATATTGGGTTTATGGAACGGTATCTGAGCTAATTTGAAACCCTTGTTTTATGCATCACCCCACCTCACCTTTCCCGTTAAGCAGCCATAGTGTGTTTTCTAAACGTGCGACTCTGTTCTGTTTTGTAATTCAGTTCAAAGGTAGCGGTTTTTTCATTCTCTCTGTAAGTGATATCTTATGATAAGTGTCTTTTTCTGTGTGACTTATTTCACTTAGAATCGTCGTACCTAAATCCACTCATCATGCTGCTCCTAGCCTTATGACGTTGATTTCATGGTTGAGTGATATTCCATTGTACATAAGGACCACAACTTCTTTATCCATTCTTCTCTTTCCTGGGATGTTTAAGGTGTAACGAAGTGGAGGTTCTTGTCAACAGAGCAGCCCTAAACTTTGGGGTGCCTGTGTCTTGCTGATTTTTAGTTTTCCCAATTTATACGCCCATGAGTGGAAGTGCCCTATGCTCTCTAAGCTGAGTTTTTTAGATGTTTCAGGACACACCGTACACTTCTCCAGAGTGGCTGTTGGCAATTTACAGCCCGCCCATCAGCGTAGCAAGGCTCCCATTTCTCCATGGCCTGTCCTGCATTTCTGGTTTTGACACTTTATTCAGCATGGCCCTTTTGACCGATGGGAAGCGAGACTTCTTTGTAGCGCTGATTTGCCTTTCCAGGTTGCTTGGTTGGCCAAAAAGGGCGTATGCGTTTTTTCCTGAATCTATTCAGGAAAAAACGCATACGCCCTTTTTGGCCAAGGGCATCATTGTCGAGGTTTTGCCGCTTTTCCTGTGCTTTAAAGGCGATTCGAATCTACCTCCTGAAATCGGTTTCCTGCAATTCTGCCTTGCTTTCAAATCCTCTTCGTTGCCTTCCCTCCATATATTTGTGGACGAGAGTTATCATTTCTAACTCTGCAGGTTTGTGAATTGCAGTGCCCCTGAGCTCCATTTTTCAACTCGCTTTCTTGGGAGCTGGCCGCAAAAGCGCAGGATTGCTTCAGGCACTATTCTGGCTCCGGGCGGCAGGCTGAGCCTGTGGTTAATTCTGCTTCCTGATGGGAAAATAGAGTGACCTCTGCCTGTCCCAACACCTAGAGCTAGTCTCTCATTGGTTCCCCCTCTTCCCGTTCATCCTCAGGACAAATTGCAACGTGTTCCGAACAGGAGGTTAAAGGTGCTGATTCTCCAAGGAGGGAGATTGCTAGTAAAGCGGCTGGAATGGCGAACCGGAGCACAAGGAGATGAGAAATGAGGTGCGTTTTAGAAACCTTTCCCGGTCACACGGTGTACCATCTTCTGGGTTTCTCGTGCATGTTTTCGAAGTAGGACGATGCCCTTGAACCTGGAGATTTGGGACCCATGGGATGGGTACCACGCCGTATTACTTTACAGGGTCTGCGTTAGCTCACCCAACCTCACCAAACCTCTCAGCCCCAAGAGTGTCCTCCCTTATGTCTCAATCAGCTGTGGGTCTAGATATGGTCAATCCAGGTGGCATCGCAGCCCCTGAACGAATTTTGTAAGAATTTCTCTCTCTTTCACTGTCTTTGTTTCACGGGTTTTTAAAAGTAATTGATTTTTATAATAGGGTTTAGCTGCTTTGCACTGCTGTGTTTATGCCGCTTTACACCCACTTGACTCACTTACAGAGAGATATCAATACATAGGTTTTAAGATTCTTACTAGTCAGATATATTCTTGGGCGGTGAATAGGGGGCGTTGAGTCCAGTTCACTGAGCAAGGAGTAGGTCTGGTCTATTACATATTGGGTTTATGGAACGGTATCTGAGCTAATTTGAAACCCTTGTTTTATGCATCACCCCACCTCACCTTTCCCGTTAAGCAGCCATAGTGTGTTTTCTAAACGTGCGACTCTGTTCTGTTTTGTAATTCAGTTCAAGGGTAGCGGTTTTTACATTCCCTCTGTAAGTGATATCTTATGATAAGTGTCTTTTTCTGTGTGACTTATTTCACTTAGAATCGTCGTACCTAAATCCACTCATCATGCTGCTCCTAGCCTTATGACGTTGATTTCATGGCTGAGTGATATTCCATTGTACATAAGGACCACAACTTCTTTATCCATTCTTCTCTTTCCTGGGATGTTTAAGGTGTAACGAAGTGGAGGTTCTTGTCAACAGAGCAGCCCTAAACTTTGGGGTGCCTGTGTCTTGCTGATTTTTAGTTTTCCCAATTTATACGCCCATGAGTGGAAGTGCCCTATGCTCTCTAAGCTGAGTTTTTTAGATGTTTCAGGACACACCGTACACTTCTCCAGAGTGGCTGTTGGCAATTTACAGCCCGCCCATCAGCGTAGCAAGGCTCCCATTTCTCCATGGCCTGTCCTGCATTTCTGGTTTTGACACTTTATTCAGCATGGCCCTTTTGACCGATGGGAAGCGAGACTTCTTTGTAGCGCTGATTTGCCTTTCCAGGTTGCTTGGTTGGCCAAAAAGGGCGTATGCGTTTTTTCCTGAATATATTCAGGAAAAAACGCATACGCCCTTTTTGGCCAAGGGCATCATTGTCGAGGTTTTGCCGCTTTTCCTGTGCTTTAAAGGCGATTTGAATCTACCTCCTGAAATCGGTTTCCTGCAATTCTGCCTTGCTTTCAAATCCTCTTCGTTGCCTTCCCTCCATATATTTGTGGACGAGAGTTATCATTTCTAACTCTGCAGGTTTGTGAATTGCAGTGCCCCTGAGCTCCATTTTTCAACTCGCTTTCTTGGGAGCTGGCCGCAAAAGCACAGGATTGCTTCAGGCCCTATTCTGGCTCCGGGCGGCAGGCTGAGCCTGTGGTTAATTCTGCTTCCTGATGGGAAAATAGAGTGACCTCTGCCTGTCCCAACACCTAGAGCTAGTCTCTCATTGGTTCCCCCTCTTCCCGTTCATCCTCAGGACAAATTGCAACGTGTTCGGAACAGGAGGTTAAAGGTGCTGATTCTCCAAGGAGGGAGATTGCTAGTAAAGCGGCTGGAATGGCGAACCGGAGCACAAGGAGATGAGAAATGAGGTGCGTTTTAGAAACCTTTCCCGGTCACACGGTGTACCATCTTCTGGGTTTCTCGTGCATGTTTTCGACGTAGGACGATGCCCTTGAACCTGGAGATTTGGGACCCATGGGATGGGTACCACGCCGTATTACTTTACAGGGTCTGCGTTAGCTCACCCAACCTCACCAAACCTCTCAGCCCCAAGAGTGTCCTCCCTTATGTCTCAATCAGCTGTGGGTCTAGATACGGTCAATCCAGGTGGCATCGCAGTCCCTGAACGAATTTTGTAAGAATTTCTCTCTCTTTCACTGTCTTTGTTTGACGGGTTTTTAAAAGTAATTGATTTTTATAATAGGGTTTAGCTGCTTTGCACTGCTGTGTTTATGCCGCTTTACACCCACTTGACTCACTTACAGAGAGATATCAATACATAGGTTTTAAGATTCTTACTAGTCAGATATATTCTTGGGCGGTGAATAGGGGGCGTTGAGTCCAGTTCACTGAGCAAGGAGTAGGTCTTGTCTATTACATATTGGGTTTATGGAACGGTATCTGAGCTAATTTGAAACCCTTGTTTTATGCATCACCCCACCTCACCTTTCCCGTTAAGCAGCCATAGTGTGTTTTCTAAACGTGCGACTCTGTTCTGTTTTGTAATTCAGTTCAAAGGTAGCGGTTTTTACATTCTCTCTGTAAGTGATATCTTATGATAAGTGTCTTTTTCTGTGTGACTTATTTCACTTAGAATCGTCGTACCTAAATCCACTCATCATGCTGCTCCTAGCCTTATGACGTTGATTTCATGGCTGAGTGATATTCCATTGTACATAAGGACCACAACTTCTTTATCCATTCTTCTCTTTCCTGGGATGTTTAAGGTGTAACGAAGTGGAGGTTCTTGTCAACAGAGCAGCCCTAAACTTTGGGGTGCCTGTGTCTTGCTGATTTTTAGTTTTCCCAATTTATACGCCCATGAGTGGAAGTGCCCTATGCTCTCTAAGCTGAGTTTTTTAGATGTTTCAGGACACACCGTACACTTCTCCAGAGTGGCTGTTGGCAATTTACAGCCCGCCCATCAGTGTAGCAAGGCTCCCATTTCTCCATGGCCTGTCCTGCATTTCTGGTTTTGACACTTTATTCAGCATGGCCCTTTTGACCGATGGGAAGCGAGACTTCTTTGTAGCGCTGATTTGCCTTTCCAGGTTGCTTGGTTGGCCAAAAAGGGCGTATGCGTTTTTTCCTGAATATATTCAGGAAAAAACGCATACGCCCTTTTTGGCCAAGGGCATCATTGTCGAGGTTTTGCCGCTTTTCCTGTGCTTTAAAGGCGATTCGAATCTACCTCCTGAAATCGGTTTCCTGCAATTCTGCCTTGCTTTCAAATCCTCTTCGTTGCCTTCCCTCCATATATTTGTGGACGAGAGTTATCATTTCTAACTCTGCAGGTTTGTGAATTGCAGTGCCCCTGAGCTCCATTTTTCAACTCGCTTTCTTGGGAGCTGGCCGCAAAAGCGCAGGATTGCTTCAGGCCCTATTCTGGCTCCGGGCGGCAGGCTGAGCCTGTGGTTAATTCTGCTTCCTGATGGGAAAATAGAGTGACCTCTGCCTGTCCCAACACCTAGAGCTAGTCTCTCATTGGTTCCCCCTCTTCCCGTTCATCCTCAGGACAAATTGCAACGTGTTCGGAACAGGAGGTTAAAGGTGCTGATTCTCCAAGGAGGGAGATTGCTAGTAAAGCGGCTGGAATGGCGAACCGGAGCACAAGGAGATGAGAAATGAGGTGCGTTTTAGAAACCTTTCCCGGTCACACGGTGTACCATCTTCTGGGTTTCTCGTGCATGTTTTCGACGTAGGACGATGCCCTTGAACCTGGAGATTTGGGACCCATGGGATGGGTACCACGCCATATCACTTTACAGGGTCTGCGTTAGCTCACCCAACCTCACCAAACCTCTCAGCCCCAAGAGTGTCCTCCCTTATGTCTCAATCAGCTGTGGGTCTAGATATGGTCAATCCAGGTGGCATCGCAGCCCCTGAACGAATTTTGTAAGAATTTCTCTCTCTTTCACTGTCTTTGTTTCACGGGTTTTTAAAAGTAATTGATTTTTATAATAGGGTTTAGCTGCTTTGCACTGCTGTGTTTATGCCGCTTTACACCCACTTGACTCACTTACAGAGAGATATCAATACATAGGTTTTAAGATTCTTACTAGTCAGATATATTCTTGGGCGGTGAATAGGGGGCGTTGAGTCCAGTTCACTGAGCAAGGAGTAGGTCTGGTCTATTACATATTGGGTTTATGGAACGGTATCTGAGCTAATTTGAAACCCTTGTTTTATGCATCACCCCACCTCACCTTTCCCGTTAAGCAGCCATAGTGTGTTTTCTAAACGTGCGACTCTGTTCTGTTTTGTAATTCAGTTCAAGGGTAGCGGTTTTTACATTCCCTCTGTAAGTGATATCTTATGATAAGTGTCTTTTTCTGTGTGACTTATTTCACTTAGAATCGTCGTACCTAAATCCACTCATCATGCTGCTCCTAGCCTTATGACGTTGATTTCATGGCTGAGTGATATTCCATTGTACATAAGGACCACAACTTCTTTATCCATTCTTCTCTTTCCTGGGATGTTTAAGGTGTAACGAAGTGGAGGTTCTTGTCAACAGAGCAGCCCTAAACTTTGGGGTGCCTGTGTCTTGCTGATTTTTAGTTTTCCCAATTTATACGCCCATGAGTGGAAGTGCCCTATGCTCTCTAAGCTGAGTTTTTTAGATGTTTCAGGACACACCGTACACTTCTCCAGAGTGGCTGTTGGCAATTTACAGCCCGCCCATCAGCGTAGCAAGGCTCCCATTTCTCCATGGCCTGTCCTGCATTTCTGGTTTTGACACTTTATTCAGCATGGCCCTTTTGACCGATGGGAAGCGAGACTTCTTTGTAGCGCTGATTTGCCTTTCCAGGTTGCTTGGTTGGCCAAAAAGGGCGTATGCGTTTTTTCCTGAATATATTCAGGAAAAAACGCATACGCCCTTTTTGGCCAAGGCCATCATTGTCGAGGTTTTGCCGCTTTTCCTGTGCTTTAAAGGCGATTCGAATCTACCTCCTGAAATCGGTTTCCTGCAATTCTGCCTTGCTTTCAAATCCTCTTCGTTGCCTTCCCTCCATATATTTGTGGACGAGAGTTATCATTTCTAACTCTGCAGGTTTGTGAATTGCAGTGCCCCTGAGCTCCATTTTTCAACTCGCTTTCTTGGGAGCTGGCCGCAAAAGCGCAGGATTGCTTCAGGCCCTATTCTGGCTCCGGGCGGCAGGCTGAGCCTGTGGTTAATTCTGCTTCCTGATGGGAAAATAGAGTGACCTCTGCCTGTCCCAACACCTAGAGCTAGTCTCTCATTGGTTCCCCCTCTTCCCGTTCATCCTCAGGACAAATTGCAACGTGTTCGGAACAGGAGGTTAAAGGTGCTGATTCTCCAAGGAGGGAGATTGCTAGTAAAGCGGCTGGAATGGCGAACCGGAGCACAAGGAGATGAGAAATGAGGTGCGTTTTAGAAACCTTTCCCGGTCACACGGTGTACCATCTTCTGGGTTTCTCGTGCATGTTTTCGACGTAGGACGATGCCCTTGAACCTGGAGATTTGGGACCCATGGGATGGGTACCACGCCGTATTACTTTACAGGGTCTGCGTTAGCTCACCCAACCTCACCAAACCTCTCAGCCCCAAGAGTGTCCTCCCTTATGTCTCAATCAGCTGTGGGTCTAGATATGGTCAATCCAGGTGGCATCGCAGCCCCTGAACGAATTTTGTAAGAATTTCTCTCTCTTTCACTGTCTTTGTTTCACGGGTTTTTAAAAGTAATTGATTTTTATAATAGGGTTTAGCTGCTTTGCACTGCTGTGTTTATGCCGCTTTACACCCACTTGACTCACTTACAGAGAGATATCAATACATAGGTTTTAAGATTCTTACTAGTCAGATATATTCTTGGGCGGTGAATAGGGGGCGTTGAGTCCAGTTCACTGAGCAAGGAGTAGGTCTGGTCTATTACATATTGGGTTTATGGAACGGTATCTGAGCTAATTTGAAACCCTTGTTTTATGCATCACCCCACCTCACCTTTCCCGTTAAGCAGCCATAGTGTGTTTTCTAAACGTGCGACTCTGTTCTGTTTTGTAATTCAGTTCAAGGGTAGCGGTTTTTACATTCCCTCTGTAAGTGATATCTTATGATAAGTGTCTTTTTCTGTGTGACTTATTTCACTTAGAATCGTCGTACCTAAATCCACTCATCATGCTGCTCCTAGCCTTATGACGTTGATTTCATGGCTCAGTGATATTCCATTGTACATAAGGACCACAACTTCTTTATCCATTCTTCTCTTTCCTGGGATGTTTAAGGTGTAACGAAGTGGAGGTTCTTGTCAACAGAGCAGCCCTAAACTTTGGGGTGCCTGTGTCTTGCTGATTTTTAGTTTTCCCAATTTATACGCCCATGAGTGGAAGTGCCCTATGCTCTCTAAGCTGAGTTTTTTAGATGTTTCAGGACACACCGTACACTTCTCCAGAGTGGCTGTTGGCAATTTACAGCCCGCCCATCAGCGTAGCAAGGCTCCCATTTCTCCATGGCCTGTCCTGCATTTCTGGTTTTGACACTTTATTCAGCATGGCCCTTTTGACCGATGGGAAGCGAGACTTCTTTGTAGCGCTGATTTGCCTTTCCAGGTTGCTTGGTTGGCCAAAAAGGGCGTATGCGTTTTTTCCTGAATATATTCAGGAAAAAACGCATACGCCCTTTTTGGCCAAGGGCATCATTGTCGAGGTTTTGCCGCTTTTCCTGTGCTTTAAAGGCGATTCGAATCTACCTCCTGAAATCGGTTTCCTGCAATTCTGCCTTGCTTTCAAATCCTCTTCGTTGCCTTCCCTCCATATATTTGTGGACGAGAGTTATCATTTCTAACTCTGCAGGTTTGTGAATTGCAGTGCCCCTGAGCTCCATTTTTCAACTCGCTTTCTTGGGAGCTGGCCGCAAAAGCACAGGATTGCTTCAGGCCCTATTCTGGCTCCGGGCGGCAGGCTGAGCCTGTGGTTAATTCTGCTTCCTGATGGGAAAATAGAGTGACCTCTGCCTGTCCCAACACCTAGAGCTAGTCTCTCATTGGTTCCCCCTCTTCCCGTTCATCCTCAGGACAAATTGCAACGTGTTCGGAACAGGAGGTTAAAGGTGCTGATTCTCCAAGGAGGGAGATTGCTAGTAAAGCGGCTGGAATGGCGAACCGGAGCACAAGGAGATGAGAAATGAGGTGCGTTTTAGAAACCTTTCCCGGTCACACGGTGTACCATCTTCTGGGTTTCTCGTGCATGTTTTCGATGTAGGACGATGCCCTTGAACCTGGAGATTTGGGACCCATGGGATGGGTACCACACCGTATTACTTTACAGGGTCTGCGTTAGCTCACCCAACCTCACCAAACCTCTCAGCCCCAAGAGTGTCCTCCCTTATGTCTCAATCAGCTGTGGGTCTAGATATGGTCAATCCAGGTGGCATCGCAGCCCCTGAACGAATTTTGTAAGAATTTCTCTCTCTTTCACTGTCTTTGTTTGACGGGTTTTTAAAAGTAATTGATTTTTATAATAGGGTTTAGCTGCTTTGCACTGCTGTGTTTATGCCGCTTTACACCCACTTGACTCACTTACAGAGAGATATCAATACATAGGTTTTAAGATTCTTACTAGTCAGATATATTCTTGGGCGGTGAATAGGGGGCGTTGAGTCCAGTTCACTGAGCAAGGAGTAGGTCTGGTCTATTACATATTGGGTTTATGGAACGGTATCTGAGCTAATTTGAAACCCTTGTTTTATGCATCACCCCACCTCACCTTTCCCGTTAAGCAGCCATAGTGTGTTTTCTAAACGTGCGACTCTGTTCTGTTTTGTAATTCAGTTCAAAGGTAGCGGTTTTTTCATTCTCTCTGTAAGTGATATCTTATGATAAGTGTCTTTTTCTGTGT
The DNA here is from genome assembly GCF_965194805.1 of Balaenoptera borealis. Lineage (NCBI taxonomy): Eukaryota > Metazoa > Chordata > Mammalia > Artiodactyla > Balaenopteridae > Balaenoptera > Balaenoptera borealis. The sequence goes on from NW_028123536.1 coordinate 152,269, forward strand.
GACTTATTTCACTTAGAATCGTCGTACCTAAATCCACTCATCATGCTGCTCCTAGCCTTATGACGTTGATTTCATGGTTGAGTGATATTCCATTGTACATAAGGACCACAACTTCTTTATCCATTCTTCTCTTTCCTGGGATGTTTAAGGTGTAACGAAGTGGAGGTTCTTGTCAACAGAGCAGCCCTAAACTTTGGGGTGCCTGTGTCTTGCTGATTTTTAGTTTTCCCAATTTATACGCCCATGAGTGGAAGTGCCCTATGCTCTCTAAGCTGAGTTTTTTAGATGTTTCAGGACACACCGTACACTTCTCCAGAGTGGCTGTTGGCAATTTACAGCCCGCCCATCAGCGTAGCAAGGCTCCCATTTCTCCATGGCCTGTCCTGCATTTCTGGTTTTGACACTTTATTCAGCATGGCCCTTTTGACCGATGGGAAGCGAGACTTCTTTGTAGCGCTGATTTGCCTTTCCAGGTTGCTTGGTTGGCCAAAAAGGGCGTATGCGTTTTTTCCTGAATATATTCAGGAAAAAACGCATACGCCCTTTTTGGCCAAGGGCATCATTGTCGAGGTTTTGCCGCTTTTCCTGTGCTTTAAAGGCGATTCGAATCTACCTCCTGAAATCGGTTTCCTGCAATTCTGCCTTGCTTTCAAATCCTCTTCGTTGCCTTCCCTCCATATATTTGTGGACGAGAGTTATCATTTCTAACTCTGCAGGTTTGTGAATTGCAGTGCCCCTGAGCTCCATTTTTCAACTCGCTTTCTTGGGAGCTGGCCGCAAAAGCGCAGGATTGCTTCAGGCCCTATTCTGGCTCCGGGCGGCAGGCTGAGCCTGTGGTTAATTCTGCTTCCTGATGGGAAAATAGAGTGACCTCTGCCTGTCCCAACACCTAGAGCTAGTCTCTCATTGGTTCCCCCTCTTCCCGTTCATCCTCAGGACAAATTGCAACGTGTTCGGAACAGGAGGTTAAAGGTGCTGATTCTCCAAGGAGGGAGATTGCTAGTAAAGCGGCTGGAATGGCGAACCGGAGCACAAGGAGATGAGAAATGAGGTGCGTTTTAGAAACCTTTCCCGGTCACACGGTGTACCATCTTCTGGGTTTCTCGTGCATGTTTTCGAAGTAGGACGATGCCCTTGAACCTGGAGATTTGGGACCCATGGGATGGGTACCACGCCGTATTACTTTACAGGGTCTGCGTTAGCTCACCCAACCTCACCAAACCTCTCAGCCCCAAGAGTGTCCTCCCTTATGTCTCAATCAGCTGTGGGTCTAGATATGGTCAATCCAGGTGGCATCGCAGCCCCTGAACGAATTTTGTAAGAATTTCTCTCTCTTTCACTGTCTTTGTTTCACGGGTTTTTAAAAGTAATTGATTTTTATAATAGGGTTTAGCTGCTTTGCACTGCTGTGTTTATGCCGCTTTACACCCACTTGACTCACTTACAGAGAGATATCAATACATAGGTTTTAAGATTCTTACTAGTCAGATATATTCTTGGGCGGTGAATAGGGGGCGTTGAGTCCAGTTCACTGAGCAAGGAGTAGGTCTGGTCTATTACATATTGGGTTTATGGAACGGTATCTGAGCTAATTTGAAACCCTTGTTTTATGCATCACCCCACCTCACCTTTCCCGTTAAGCAGCCATAGTGTGTTTTCTAAACGTGTGACTCTGTTCTGTTTTGTAATTCAGTTCAAGGGTAGCGGTTTTTACATTCCCTCTGTAAGTGATATCTTATGATAAGTGTCTTTTTCTGTGTGACTTATTTCACTTAGAATCGTCGTACCTAAATCCACTCATCATGCTGCTCCTAGCCTTATGACGTTGATTTCATGGCTGAGTGATATTCCATTGTACATAAGGACCACAACTTCTTTATCCATTCTTCTCTTTCCTGGGATGTTTAAGGTGTAACGAAGTGGAGGTTCTTGTCAACAGAGCAGCCCTAAACTTTGGGGTGCCTGTGTCTTGCTGATTTTTAGTTTTCCCAATTTATACGCCCATGAGTGGAAGTGCCCTATGCTCTCTAAGCTCAGTTTTTTAGATGTTTCAGGACACACCGTACACTTCTCCAGAGTGGCTGTTGGCAATTTACAGCCCGCCCATCAGCGTAGCAAGGCTCCCATTTCTCCATGGCCTGTCCTGCATTTCTGGTTTTGACACTTTATTCAGCATGGCCCTTTTGACCGATGGGAAGCGAGACTTCTTTGTAGCGCTGATTTGCCTTTGCAGGTTGCTTGGTTGGCCAAAAAGGGCGTATGCGTTTCTTCCTGAATATATTCAGGAAAAAACGCATACGCCCTTTTTGGCCAAGGGCATCATTGTCGAGGTTTTGCCGCTTTTCCTGTGCTTTAAAGGCGATTTGAATCTACCTCCTGAAATCGGTTTCCTGCAATTCTGCCTTGCTTTCAAATCCTCTTCGTTGCCTTCCCTCCATATATTTGTGGACGAGAGTTATCATTTCTAACTCTGCAGGTTTGTGAATTGCACTGCCCCTGAGCTCCATTTTTCAACTCGCTTTCTTGGGAGCTGGCCGCAAAAGCACAGGATTGCTTCAGGCCCTATTCTGGCTCCGGGCGGCAGGCTGAGCCTGTGGTTAATTCTGCTTCCTGATGGGAAAATAGAGTGACCTCTGCCTGTCCCAACACCTAGAGCTAGTCTCTCATTGGTTCCCCCTCTTCCCGTTCATCCTCAGGACAAATTGCAACGTGTTCGGAACAGGAGGTTAAAGGTGCTGATTCTCCAAGGAGGGAGATTGCTAGTAAAGCGGCTGGAATGGCGAACCGGAGCACAAGGAGATGAGAAATGAGGTGCGTTTTAGAAACCTTTCCCGGTCACACGGTGTACCATCTTCTGGGTTTCTCGTGCATGTTTTCGACGTAGGACGATGCCCTTGAACCTGGAGATTTGGGACCCATGGGATGGGTACCACGCCGTATTACTTTACAGGGTCTGCGTTAGCTCACCCAACCTCACCAAACCTCTCAGCCCCAAGAGTGTCCTCCCTTATGTCTCAATCAGCTGTGGGTCTAGATACGGTCAATCCAGGTGGCATCGCAGCCCCTGAACGAATTTTGTAAGAATTTCTCTCTCTTTCACTGTCTTTGTTTGACGGGTTTTTAAAAGTAATTGATTTTTATAATAGGGTTTAGCTGCTTTGCACTGCTGTGTTTATGCCGCTTTACACCCACTTGACTCACTTACAGAGAGATATCAATACATAGGTTTTAAGATTCTTACTAGTCAGATATATTCTTGGGCGGTGAATAGGGGGCGTTGAGTCCAGTTCACTGAGCAAGGAGTAGGTCTTGTCTATTACATATTGGGTTTATGGAACGGTATCTGAGCTAATTTGAAACCCTTGTTTTATGCATCACCCCACCTCACCTTTCCCGTTAAGCAGCCATAGTGTGTTTTCTAAACGTGCGACTCTGTTCTGTTTTGTAATTCAGTTCAAAGGTAGCGGTTTTTACATTCTCTCTGTAAGTGATATCTTATGATAAGTGTCTTTTTCTGTGTGACTTATTTCACTTAGAATCGTCGTACCTAAATCCACTCATCATGCTGCTCCTAGCCTTATGACGTTGATTTCATGGCTGAGTGATATTCCATTGTACATAAGGACCACAACTTCTTTATCCATTCTTCTCTTTCCTGGGATGTTTAAGGTGTAACGAAGTGGAGGTTCTTGTCAACAGAGCAGCCCTAAACTTTGGGGTGCCTGTGTCTTGCTGATTTTTAGTTTTCCCAATTTATACGCCCATGAGTGGAAGTGCCCTATGCTCTCTAAGCTGAGTTTTTTAGATGTTTCAGGACACACCGTACACTTCTCCAGAGTGGCTGTTGGCAATTTACAGCCCGCCCATCAGTGTAGCAAGGCTCCCATTTCTCCATGGCCTGTCCTGCATTTCTGGTTTTGACACTTTATTCAGCATGGCCCTTTTGACCGATGGGAAGCGAGACTTCTTTGTAGCGCTGATTTGCCTTTCCAGGTTGCTTGGTTGGCCAAAAAGGGCGTATGCGTTTTTTCCTGAATATATTCAGGAAAAAACGCATACGCCCTTTTTGGCCAAGGGCATCATTGTCGAGGTTTTGCCGCTTTTCCTGTGCTTTAAAGGCGATTCGAATCTACCTCCTGAAATCGGTTTCCTGCAATTCTGCCTTGCTTTCAAATCCTCTTCGTTGCCTTCCCTCCATATATTTGTGGACGAGAGTTATCATTTCTAACTCTGCAGGTTTGTGAATTGCAGTGCCCCTGAGCTCCATTTTTCAACTCGCTTTCTTGGGAGCTGGCCGCAAAAGCGCAGGATTGCTTCAGGCCCTATTCTGGCTCCGGGCGGCAGGCTGAGCCTGTGGTTAATTCTGCTTCCTGATGGGAAAATAGAGTGACCTCTGCCTGTCCCAACACCTAGAGCTAGTCTCTCATTGGTTCCCCCTCTTCCCGTTCATCCTCAGGACAAATTGCAACGTGTTCGGAACAGGAGGTTAAAGGTGCTGATTCTCCAAGGAGGGAGATTGCTAGTAAAGCGGCTGGAATGGCGAACCGGAGCACAAGGAGATGAGAAATGAGGTGCGTTTTAGAAACCTTTCCCGGTCACACGGTGTACCATCTTCTGGGTTTCTCGTGCATGTTTTCGACGTAGGACGATGCCCTTGAACCTGGAGATTTGGGACCCATGGGATGGGTACCACGCCATATCACTTTACAGGGTCTGCGTTAGCTCACCCAACCTCACCAAACCTCTCAGCCCCAAGAGTGTCCTCCCTTATGTCTCAATCAGCTGTGGGTCTAGATATGGTCAATCCAGGTGGCATCGCAGCCCCTGAACGAATTTTGTAAGAATTTCTCTCTCTTTCACTGTCTTTGTTTCACGGGTTTTTAAAAGTAATTGATTTTTATAATAGGGTTTAGCTGCTTTGCACTGCTGTGTTTATGCCGCTTTACACCCACTTGACTCACTTACAGAGAGATATCAATACATAGGTTTTAAGATTCTTACTAGTCAGATATATTCTTGGGCGGTGAATAGGGGGCGTTGAGTCCAGTTCACTGAGCAAGGAGTAGGTCTGGTCTATTACATATTGGGTTTATGGAACGGTATCTGAGCTAATTTGAAACCCTTGTTTTATGCATCACCCCACCTCACCTTTCCCGTTAAGCAGCCATAGTGTGTTTTCTAAACGTGCGACTCTGTTCTGTTTTGTAATTCAGTTCAAGGGTAGCGGTTTTTACATTCCCTCTGTAAGTGATATCTTATGATAAGTGTCTTTTTCTGTGTGACTTATTTCACTTAGAATCGTCGTACCTAAATCCACTCATCATGCTGCTCCTAGCCTTATGACGTTGATTTCATGGCTGAGTGATATTCCATTGTACATAAGGACCACAACTTCTTTATCCATTCTTCTCTTTCCTGGGATGTTTAAGGTGTAACGAAGTGGAGGTTCTTGTCAACAGAGCAGCCCTAAACTTTGGGGTGCCTGTGTCTTGCTGATTTTTAGTTTTCCCAATTTATACGCCCATGAGTGGAAGTGCCCTATGCTCTCTAAGCTGAGTTTTTTAGATGTTTCAGGACACACCGTACACTTCTCCAGAGTGGCTGTTGGCAATTTACAGCCCGCCCATCAGCGTAGCAAGGCTCCCATTTCTCCATGGCCTGTCCTGCATTTCTGGTTTTGACACTTTATTCAGCATGGCCCTTTTGACCGATGGGAAGCGAGACTTCTTTGTAGCGCTGATTTGCCTTTCCAGGTTGCTTGGTTGGCCAAAAAGGGCGTATGCGTTTTTTCCTGAATATATTCAGGAAAAAACGCATACGCCCTTTTTGGCCAAGGCCATCATTGTCGAGGTTTTGCCGCTTTTCCTGTGCTTTAAAGGCGATTCGAATCTACCTCCTGAAATCGGTTTCCTGCAATTCTGCCTTGCTTTCAAATCCTCTTCGTAGCCTTCCCTCCATATATTTGTGGACGAGAGTTATCATTTCTAACTCTGCAGGTTTGTGAATTGCAGTGCCCCTGAGCTCCATTTTTCAACTCGCTTTCTTGGGAGCTGGCCGCAAAAGCGCAGGATTGCTTCAGGCCCTATTCTGGCTCCGGGCGGCAGGCTGAGCCTGTGGTTAATTCTGCTTCCTGATGGGAAAATAGAGTGACCTCTGCCTGTCCCAACACCTAGAGCTAGTCTCTCATTGGTTCCCCCTCTTCCCGTTCATCCTCAGGACAAATTGCAACGTGTTCGGAACAGGAGGTTAAAGGTGCTGATTCTCCAAGGAGGGAGATTGCTAGTAAAGCGGCTGGAATGGCGAACCGGAGCACAAGGAGATGAGAAATGAGGTGCGTTTTAGAAACCTTTCCCGGTCACACGGTGTACCATCTTCTGGGTTTCTCGTGCATGTTTTCGACGTAGGACGATGCCCTTGAACCTGGAGATTTGGGACCCATGGGATGGGTACCACGCCGTATTACTTTACAGGGTCTGCGTTAGCTCACCCAACCTCACCAAACCTCTCAGCCCCAAGAGTGTCCTCCCTTATGTCTCAATCAGCTGTGGGTCTAGATATGGTCAATCCAGGTGGCATCGCAGCCCCTGAACGAATTTTGTAAGAATTTCTCTCTCTTTCACTGTCTTTGTTTCACGGGTTTTTAAAAGTAATTGATTTTTATAATAGGGTTTAGCTGTTTTGCACTGCTGTGTTTATGCCGCTTTACACCCACTTGACTCACTTACAGAGAGATATCAATACATAGGTTTTAAGATTCTTACTAGTCAGATATATTCTCGGGCGGTGAATAGGGGGCGTTGAGTCCAGTTCACTGAGCAAGGAGTAGGTCTGGTCTATTACATATTGATTTTATGGAACGGTATCTGAGCTAATTTGAAACCCTTGTTTTATGCATCACCCCACCTCACCTTTCCCGTTAAGCAGCCATAGTGTGTTTTCTAAACGTGCGACTCTGTTCTGTTTTGTAATTCAGTTCAAGGGTAGCGGTTTTTACATTCCCTCTGTAAGTGATATCTTATGATAAGTGTCTTTTTCTGTGTGACTTATTTCACTTAGAATCGTCGTACCTAAATCCACTCATCATGCTGCTCCTAGCCTTATGACGTTGATTTCATGGCTGAGTGATATTCCATTGTACATAAGGACCACAACTTCTTTATCCATTCTTCTCTTTCCTGGGATGTTTAAGGTGTAACGAAGTGGAGGTTCTTGTCAACAGAGCAGCCCTAAACTTTGGGGTGCCTGTGTCTTGCTGATTTTTAGTTTTCCCAATTTATACGCCCATGAGTGGAAGTGCCCTATGCTCTCTAAGCTGAGTTTTTTAGATGTTTCAGGACACACCGTACACTTCTCCAGAGTGGCTGTTGGCAATTTACAGCCCGCCCATCAGCGTAGCAAGGCTCCCATTTCTCCATGGCCTGTCCTGCATTTCTGGTTTTGACACTTTATTCAGCATGGCCCTTTTGACCGATGGGAAGCGAGACTTCTTTGTAGCACTGATTTGCCTTTCCAGGTTGCTTGGTTGGCCAAAAAGGGCGTATGCGTTTTTTCCTGAATATATTCAGGAAAAAACGCATACGCCCTTTTTGGCCAAGGGCATCATTGTCGAGGTTTTGCCGCTTTTCCTGTGCTTTAAAGGCGATTCGAATCTACCTCCTGAAATCGGTTTCCTGCAATTCTGCCTTGCTTTCAAATCCTCTTCGTTGCCTTCCCTCCATATATTTGTGGACGAGAGTTATCATTTCTAACTCTGCAGGTTTGTGAATTGCAGTGCCCCTGAGCTCCATTTTTCAACTCGCTTTCTTGGGAGCTGGCCGCAAAAGCGCAGGATTGCTTCAGGCCCTATTCTGGCTCCGGGCGGCAGGCTGAGCCTGTGGTTAATTCTGCTTCCTGATGGGAAAATAGAGTGACCTCTGCCTGTCCCAACACCTAGAGCTAGTCTCTCATTGGTTCCCCCTCTTCCCGTTCATCCTCAGGACAAATTGCAACGTGTTCGGAACAGGAGGTTAAAGGTGCTGATTCTCCAAGGAGGGAGATTGCTAGTAAAGCGGCTGGAATGGCGAACCGGAGCACAAGGAGATGAGAAATGAGGTGCGTTTTAGAAACCTTTCCCGGTCACACGGTGTACCATCTTCTGGGTTTCTCGTGCATGTTTTCGACGTAGGACGATGCCCTTGAACCTGGAGATTTGGGACCCATGGGATGGGTACCACGCCATATCACTTTACAGGGTCTGCGTTAGCTCACCCAACCTCACCAAACCTCTCAGCCCCAAGAATGTCCTCCCTTATGTCTCAATCAGCTGTGGGTCTAGATATGGTCAATCCAGGTGGCATCGCAGCCCCTGAACGAATTTTGTAAGAATTTCTCTCTCTTTCACTGTCTTTGTTTCACGGGTTTTTAAAAGTAATTGATTTTTATAATAGGGTTTAGCTGCTTTGCACTGCTGTGTTTATGCCGCTTTACACCCACTTGACTCACTTACAGAGAGATATCAATACATAGGTTTTAAGATTCTTACTAGTCAGATATATTCTTGGGCGGTGAATAGGGGGCGTTGAGTCCAGTTCACTGAGCAAGGAGTAGGTCTGGTCTATTACATATTGGGTTTATGGAACGGTATCTGAGCTAATTTGAAACCCTTGTTTTATGCATCACCCCACCTCACCTTTCCCGTTAAGCAGCCATAGTGTGTTTTCTAAACGTGCGACTCTGTTCTGTTTTGTAATTCAGTTCAAGGGTAGCGGTTTTTACATTCCCTCTGTAAGTGATATCTTATGATAAGTGTCTTTTTCTGTGTGACTTATTTCACTTAGAATCGTCGTACCTAAATCCACTCATCATGCTGCTCCTAGCCTTATGACGTTGATTTCATGGCTGAGTGATATTCCATTGTACATAAGGACCACAACTTCTTTATCCATTCTTCTCTTTCCTGGGATGTTTAAGGTGTAACGAAGTGGAGGTTCTTGTCAACAGAGCAGCCCTAAACTTTGGGGTGCCTGTGTCTTGCTGATTTTTAGTTTTCCCAATTTATACGCCCATGAGTGGAAGTGCCCTATGCTCTCTAAGCTGAGTTTTTTAGATGTTTCAGGACACACCGTACACTTCTCCAGAGTGGCTGTTGGCAATTTACAGCCCGCCCATCAGCGTAGCAAGGCTCCCATTTCTCCATGGCCTGTCCTGCATTTCTGGTTTTGACACTTTATTCAGCATGGCCCTTTTGACCGATGGGAAGCGAGACTTCTTTGTAGCGCTGATTTGCCTTTCCAGGTTGCTTGGTTGGCCAAAAAGGGCGTATGCGTTTTTTCCTGAATATATTCAGGAAAAAACGCATACGCCCTTTTTGGCCAAGGGCATCATTGTCGAGGTTTTGCCGCTTTTCCTGTGCTTTAAAGGCGATTCGAATCTACCTCCTGAAATCGGTTTCCTGCAATTCTGCCTTGCTTTCAAATCCTCTTCGTTGCCTTCCCTCCATATATTTGTGGACGAGAGTTATCATTTCTAACTCTGCAGGTTTGTGAATTGCAGTGCCCCTGAGCTCCATTTTTCAACTCGCTTTCTTGGGAGCTGGCCGCAAAAGCGCAGGATTGCTTCAGGCCCTATTCTGGCTCCGGGCGGCAGGCTGAGCCTGTGGTTAATTCTGCTTCCTGATGGGAAAATAGAGTGACCTCTGCCTGTCCCAACACCTAGAGCTAGTCTCTCATTGGTTCCCCCTCTTCCCGTTCATCCTCAGGACAAATTGCAACGTGTACGGAACAGGAGGTTAAAGGTGCTGATTCTCCAAGGAGGGAGATTGCTAGTAAAGCGGCTGGAATGGCGAACCGGAGCACAAGGAGATGAGAAATGAGGTGCGTTTTAGAAACCTTTCCCGGTCACACGGTGTACCATCTTCTGGGTTGCTCGTGCATGTTTTCGACGTAGGAAGATGCCCTGGAACCTGGAGATTTGGGACCCATGGGATGGGTACCACGCCGTATTACTTTACAGGGTCTGCGTTAGCTCACCCAACCTCACCAAACCTCTCAGCCCCAAGAGTGTCCTCCCGTATGTCTCAATCAGCTGTGGGTCTAGATATGGTCAATCCAGGTGGCATCGCAGCCCCTGAACGAATTTTGTAAGAATTTCTCTCTCTTTCACTGTCTTTGTTTCACGGGTTTTTAAAAGTAATTGATTTTTATAATAGGGTTTAGCTGCTTTGCACTGCTGTGTTTATGCCGCTTTACACCCACTTGACTCACTTACAGAGAGATATCAATACATAGGTTTTAAGATTCTTACTAGTCAGATATATTCTTGGGCGGTGAATAGGGGGCGTTGAGTCCAGTTCACTGAGCAAGGAGTAGGTCTGGTCTATTACATATTGGGTTTATGGAACGGTATCTGAGCTAATTTGAAACCCTTGTTTTATGCATCACCCCACCTCACCTTTCCCGTTAAGCAGCCATAGTGTGTTTTCTAAACGTGCGACTCTGTTCTGTTTTGTAATTCAGTTCAAGGGTAGCGGTTTTTACATTCCCTCTGTAAGTGATATCTTATGATAAGTGTCTTTTTCTGTGTGACTTATTTCACTTAGAATCGTCGTACCTAAATCCACTCATCATGCTGCTCCTAGCCTTATGACGTTGATTTCATGGCTGAGTGATATTCCATTGTACATAAGGACCACAACTTCTTTATCCATTCTTCTCTTTCCTGGGATGTTTAAGGTGTAACGAAGTGGAGGTTCTTGTCAACAGAGCAGCCCTAAACTTTGGGGTGCCTGTGTCTTGCTGATTTTTAGTTTTCCCAATTTATACGCCCATGAGTGGAAGTGCCCTATGCTCTCTAAGCTGAGTTTTTTAGATGTTTCAGGACACACCGTACACTTCTCCAGAGTGGCTGTTGGCAATTTACAGCCCGCCCATCAGCGTAGCAAGGCTCCCATTTCTCCATGGCCTGTCCTGCATTTCTGGTTTTGACACTTTATTCAGCATGGCCCTTTTGACCGATGGGAAGCGAGACTTCTTTGTAGCGCTGATTTGCCTTTCCAGGTTGCTTGGTTGGCCAAAAAGGGCGTATGCGTTTTTTCCTGAATATATTCAGGAAAAAACGCATACGCCCTTTTTGGCCAAGGGCATCATTGTCGAGGTTTTGCCGCTTTTCCTGTGCTTTAAAGGCGATTCGAATCTACCTCCTGAAATCGGTTTCCTGCAATTCTGCCTTGCTTTCAAATCCTCTTCGTTGCCTTCCCTCCATATATTTGTGGACGAGAGTTATCATTTCTAACTCTGCAGGTTTGTGAATTGCAGTGCCCCTGAGCTCCATTTTTCAACTCGCTTTCTTGGGAGCTGGCCGCAAAAGCGCAGGATTGCTTCAGGCCCTATTCTGGCTCCGGGCGGCAGGCTGAGCCTGTGGTTAATTCTGCTTCCTGATGGGAAAATAGAGTGACCTCTGCCTGTCCCAACACCTAGAGCTAGTCTCTCATTGGTTCCCCCTCTTCCCGTTCATCCTCAGGACAAATTGCAACGTGTTCGGAACAGGAGGTTAAAGGTGCTGATTCTCCAAGGAGGGAGATTGCTAGTAAAGCGGCTGGAATGGCGAACCGGAGCACAAGGAGATGAGAAATGAGGTGCGTTTTAGAAACCTTTCCCGGTCACACGGTGTACCATCTTCTGGGTTTCTCGTGCATGTTTTCGACGTAGGACGATGCCCTTGACCCTGGAGATTTGGGACCCATGGGATGGGTACCATGCCGTATTACTTTACAGGGTCTGCGTTAGCTCACCCAACCTCACCAAACCTCTCAGCCCCAAGAGTGTCCTCCCTTATGTCTCAATCAGCTGTGGGTCTAGATATGGTCAATCCAGGTGGCATCGCAGACCCTGAACGAATTTTGTAAGAATTTCTCTCTCTTTCACTGTCTTTGTTTCACGGGTTTTTAAAAGTAATTGATTTTTATAATAGGGTTTAGCTGCTTTGCACTGCTGTGTTTATGCCGCTTTACACCCACTTGACTCACTTACAGAGAGATATCAATACATAGGTTTTAAGATTCTTACTAGTCAGATATATTCTTGGGCGGTGAATAGGGGGCGTTGAGTCCAGTTCACTGAGCAAGGAGTAGGTCTGGTCTATTACATATTGGGTTTATGGAACGGTATCTGAGCTAATTTGAAACCCTTGTTTTATGCATCACCCCACCTCACCTTTCCCGTTAAGCAGCCATAGTGTGTTTTCTAAACGTGCGACTCTGTTCTGTTTTGTAATTCAGTTCAAGGGTAGCGGTTTTTACATTCCCTCTGTAAGTGATATCTTATGATAAGTGTCTTTTTCTGTGTGACTTATTTCACTTAGAATCGTCGTACCTAAATCCACTCATCATGCTGCTCCTAGCCTTATGACGTTGATTTCATGGCTGAGTGATATTCCATTGTACATAAGGACCACAACTTCTTTATCCATTCTTCTCTTTCCTGGGATGTTTAAGGTGTAATGAAGTGGAGGTTCTTGTCAACAGAGCAGCCCTAAACTTTGGGGTGCCTGTGTCTTGCTGATTTTTAGTTTTCCCAATTTATACGCCCATGAGTGGAAGTGCCCTATGCTCTCTAAGCTGAGTTTTTTAGATGTTTCAGGACACACCGTACACTTCTCCAGAGTGGCTGTTGGCAATTTACAGCCCGCCCATCAGCGTAGCAAGGCTCCCATTTCTCCATGGCCTGTCCTGCATTTCTGGTTTTGACACTTTATTCAGCATGGCCCTTTTGACCGATGGGAAGCGAGACTTCTTTGTAGCGCTGATTTGCCTTTCCAGGTTGCTTGGTTGGCCAAAAAGGGCGTATGCGTTTTTTCCTGAATATATTCAGGAAAAAACGCATACGCCCTTTTTGGCCAAGGGCATCATTGTCGAGGTTTTGCCGCTTTTCCTGTGCTTTAAAGGCGATTCGAATCTACCTCCTGAAATCGGTTTCCTGCAATTCTGCCTTGCTTTCAAATCCTCTTCGTTGCCTTCCCTCCATATATTTGTGGACGAGAGTTATCATTTCTAACTCTGCAGGTTTGTGAATTGCAGTGCCCCTGAGCTCCATTTTTCAACTCGCTTTCTTGGGAGCTGGCCGCAAAAGCGCAGGATTGCTTCAGGCCCTATTCTGGCTCCGGGCGGCAGGCTGAGCCTGTGGTTAATTCTGCTTCCTGATGGGAAAATAGAGTGACCTCTGCCTGTCCCAACACCTAGAGCTAGTCTCTCATTGGTTCCCCCTCTTCCCGTTCATCCTCAGGACAAATTGCAACGTGTTCGGAACAGGAGGTTAAAGGTGCTGATTCTCCAAGGAGGGAGATTGCTAGTAAAGCGGCTGGAATGGCGAACCGGAGCACAAGGAGATGAGAAATGAGGTGCGTTTTAGAAACCTTTCCCGGTCACATGGTGTACCATCTTCTGGGTTTCTCGTGCATGTTTTCGACGTAGGACGATGCCCTTGAACCTGGAGATTTGGGACCCATGGGATGGGTACCACGCCGTATTACTTTACAGGGTCTGCGTTAGCTCACCCAACCTCACCAAACCTCTCAGCCCCAAGAGTGTCCTCCCTTATGTCTCAATCAGCTGTGGGTCTAGATATGGTCAATCCAGGTGGCATTGCAGCCCCTGAACGAATTTTGTAAGAATTTCTCTCTCTTTCACTGTCTTTGTTTCACGGGTTTTTAAAAGTAATTGATTTTTATAATAGGGTTTAGCTGCTTTGCACTGCTGTGTTTATGCCGCTTTACACCCACTTGACTCACTTACAGAGAGATATCAATACATAGGTTTTAAGATTCTTACTAGTCAGATATATTCTTGGGCGGTGAATAGGGGGCGTTGAGTCCAGTTCACTGAGCAAGGAGTAGGTCTTGTCTATTACATATTGGGTTTATGGAACGGTATCTGAGCTAATTTGAAACCCTTGTTTTATGCATCACCCCACCTCACCTTTCCCGTTAAGCAGCCATAGTGTGTTTTCTAAACGTGCGACTCTGTTCTGTTTTGTAATTCAGTTCAAGGGTAGCGGTTTTTACATTCCCTCTGTAAGTGATATCTTATGATAAGTGTCTTTTTCTGTGTGACTTATTTCACTTAGAATCGTCGTACCTAAATCCACTCATCATGCTGCTCCTAGCCTTATGACGTTGATTTCATGGCTGAGTGATATTCCATTGTACATAAGGACCACAACTTCTTTATCCATTCTTCTCTTTCCTGGGATGTTTAAGGTGTAACGAAGTGGAGGTTCTTGTCAACAGAGCAGCCCTAAACTTTGGGGTGCCTGTGTCTTGCTGATTTTTAGCTTTCCCAATTTATACGCCCATGAGTGGAAGTGCCCTATGCTCTCTAAGCTGAGTTTTTTAGATGTTTCAGGACACACCGTACACTTCTCCAGAGTGGCTGTTGGCAATTTACAGCCCGCCCATCAGCGTAACAAGGCTCCCATTTCTCCATGGCCTGTCCTGCATTTCTGGTTTTGACACTTTATTCAGCATGGCCCTTTTGACCGATGGGAAGCGAGACTTCTTTGTAGCGCTGATTTGCCTTTGCAGGTTGCTTGGTTGGCCAAAAAGGGCGTATGCGTTTCTTCCTGAATATATTCAGGAAAAAACGCATACGCCCTTTTTGGCCAAGGGCATCATTGTCGAGGTTTTGCCGCTTTTCCTGTGCTTTAAAGGCGATTCGAATCTACCTCCTGAAATCGGTTTCCTGCAATTCTGCCTTGCTTTCAAATCCTCTTCGTAGCCTTCCCTCCATATATTTGTGGACGAGAGTTATCATTTCTAACTCTGCAGGTTTGTGAATTGCAGTGCCCCTGAGCTCCATTTTTCAACTCGCTTTCTTGGGAGCTGGCCGCAAAAGCGCAGGATTGCTTCAGGCCCTATTCTGGCTCCGGGCGGCAGGCTGAGCCTGTGGTTAATTCTGCTACCTGATGGGAAAATAGAGTGACCTGTGCCTGTCCCAACACCTAGAGCTAGTCTCTCATTGGTTCCCCCTCTTCCCGTTCATCCTCAGGACAAATTGCAACGTGTACGGAACAGGAGGTTAAAGGCGCTGATTCTCCAAGGAGGGAGATTGCTAGTAAAGCGGCTGGAATGGCGAACCGGAGCACAAGGAGATGAGAAATGAGGTGCGTTTTAGAAACCTTTCCCGGTCACATGGTGTACCATCTTCTGGGTTTCTCGTGCATGTTTTCGACGTAGGACGATGCCCTTGAACCTGGAGATTTGGGACCCATGGGATGGGTACCACGCCGTATTACTTTACAGGGTCTGCGTTAGCTCACCCAACCTCACCAAACCTCTCAGCCCCAAGAGTGTCCTCCCTTATGTCTCAATCAGCTGTGGGTCTAGATATGGTCAATCCAGGTGGCATTGCAGCCCCTGAACGAATTTTGTAAGAATTTCTCTCTCTTTCACTGTCTTTGTTTCACGGGTTTTTAAAAGTAATTGATTTTTATAATAGGGTTTAGCTGCTTTGCACTGCTGTGTTTATGCCGCTTTACACCCACTTGACTCACTTACAGAGAGATATCAATACATAGGTTTTAAGATTCTTACTAGTCAGATATATTCTTGGGCGGTGAATAGGGGGCGTTGAGTCCAGTTCACTGAGCAAGGAGTAGGTCTTGTCTATTACATATTGGGTTTATGGAACGGTATCTGAGCTAATTTGAAACCCTTGTTTTATGCATCACCCCACCTCACCTTTCCCGTTAAGCAGCCATAGTGTGTTTTCTAAACGTGCGACTCTGTTCTGTTTTGTAATTCAGTTCAAGGGTAGCGGTTTTTACATTCCCTCTGTAAGTGATATCTTATGATAAGTGTCTTTTTCTGTGTGACTTATTTCACTTAGAATCGTCGTACCTAAATCCACTCATCATGCTGCTCCTAGCCTTATGACGTTGATTTCATGGCTGAGTGATATTCCATTGTACATAAGGACCACAACTTCTTTATCCATTCTTCTCTTTCCTGGGATGTTTAAGGTGTAACGAAGTGGAGGTTCTTGTCAACAGAGCAGCCCTAAACTTTGGGGTGCCTGTGTCTTGCTGATTTTTAGCTTTCCCAATTTATACGCCCATGAGTGGAAGTGCCCTATGCTCTCTAAGCTGAGTTTTTTAGATGTTTCAGGACACACCGTACACTTCTCCAGAGTGGCTGTTGGCAATTTACAGCCCGCCCATCAGCGTAGCAAGGCTCCCATTTCTCCATGGCCTGTCCTGCATTTCTGGTTTTGACACTTTATTCAGCATGGCCCTTTTGACCGATGGGAAGCGAGACTTCTTTGTAGCGCTGATTTGCCTTTCCAGGTTGCTTGGTTGGCCAAAAAGGGCGTATGCGTTTTTTCCTGAATATATTCAGGAAAAAACGCATACGCCCTTTTTGGCCAAGGGCATCATTGTCGAGGTTTTGCCGCTTTTCCTGTGCTTTAAAGGCGATTCGAATCTACCTCCTGAAATCGGTTTCCTGCAATTCTGCCTTGCTTTCAAATCCTCTTCGTAGCCTTCCCTCCATATATTTGTGGACGAGAGTTATCATTTCTAACTCTGCAGGTTTGTGAATTGCAGTGCCCCTGAGCTCCATTTTTCAACTCGCTTTCTTGGGAGCTGGCCGCAAAAGCGCAGGATTGCTTCAGGCCCTATTCTGGCTCCGGGCGGCAGGCTGAGCCTGTGGTTAATTCTGCTACCTGATGGGAAAATAGAGTGACCTGTGCCTGTCCCAACACCTAGAGCTAGTCTCTCATTGGTTCCCCCTCTTCCCGTTCATCCTCAGGACAAATTGCAACGTGTACGGAACAGGAGGTTAAAGGCGCTGATTCTCCAAGGAGGGAGATTGCTAGTAAAGCGGCTGGAATGGCGAACCGGAGCACAAGGAGATGAGAAATGAGGTGCGTTTTAGAAACCTTTCCCGGTCACACGGTGTACCATCTTCTGGGTTTCTCGTGCATGTTTTCGACGTAGGAAGATGCCCTTGACCCTGGAGATTTGGGACCCATGGGATGGGTACCACGCCGTATTACTTTACAGGGTCTGCGTTAGCTCACCCAACCTCACCAAACCTCTCAGCCCCAAGAGTGTCCACCCTTATGTCTCAATCAGCTGTGGGTCTAGATATGGTCAATCCAGGTGGCATCGCAGCCCCTGAACGAATTTTGTAAGAATTTCTCTCTCTTTCACTGTCTTTGTTTCACGGGTTTTTAAAAGTAATTGATTTTTATAATAGGGTTTAGCTGCTTTGCACTGCTGTGTTTATGCCGCTTTTCACCCACTTGACTCACTTACAGATAGATATCAATACATAGGTTTTAAGATTCTTACTAGTCAGATATATTCTTGGGCGGTGAATAGGGGGCGTTGAGTCCAGTTTACTGAGCAAGGAGTAGGTCTTGTCTATTACATATTGGGTTTATGGAACGGTATCTGAGCTAATTTGAAACCCTTGTTTTATGCATCACCCCACCTCACCTTTCCCGTTAAGCAGCCATAGTGTGTTTTCTAAACGTGCGACTCTGTTCTGTTTTGTAATTCAGTTCAAGGGTAGCGGTTTTTACATTCTCTCTGTAAGTGATATCTTATGATAAGTGTCTTTTTCTGTGTGACTTATTTCACTTAGAATCGTCGTACCTAAATCCACTCATCATGCTGCTCCTAGCCTTATGACGTTGATTTCATGGCTGAGTGATATTCCATTGTACATAAGGACCACAACTTCTTTATCCATTCTTCTCTTTCCTGGGATGTTTAAGGTGTAACGAAGTGGAGGTTCTTGTCAACAGAGCAGCCCTAAACTTTGGGGTGCCTGTGTCTTGCTGATTTTTAGTTTTCCCAATTTATACGCCCATGAGTGGAAGTGCCCTATGCTCTCTAAGCTGAGTTTTTTAGATGTTTCAGGACACACCGTACACTTCTCCAGAGTGGCTGTTGGCAATTTACAGCCCGCCCATCAGCGTAGCAAGGCTCCCATTTCTCCATGGCCTGTCCTGCATTTCTGGTTTTGACACTTTATTCAGCATGGCCCTTTTGACCGATGGGAAGCGAGACTTCTTTGTAGCACTGATTTGCCTTTCCAGGTTGCTTGGTTGGCCAAAAAGGGCGTATGCGTTTTTTCCTGAATATATTCAGGAAAAAACGCATACGCCCTTTTTGGCCAAGGGCATCATTGTCGAGGTTTTGCCGCTTTTCCTGTGCTTTAAAGGCGATTCGAATCTACCTCCTGAAATCGGTTTCCTGCAATTCTGCCTTGCTTTCAAATCCTCTTCGTAGCCTTCCCTCCATATATTTGTGGACGAGAGTTATCATTTCTAACTCTGCAGGTTTGTGAATTGCAGTGCCCCTGAGCTCCATTTTTCAACTCGCTTTCTTGGGAGCTGGCCGCAAAAGCGCAGGATTGCTTCAGGCCCTATTCTGGCTCCGGGCGGCAGGCTGAGCCTGTGGTTAATTCTGCTACCTGATGGGAAAATAGAGTGACCTGTGCCTGTCCCAACACCTAGAGCTAGTCTCTCATTGGTTCCCCCTCTTCCCGTTCATCCTCAGGACAAATTGCAACGTGTACGGAACAGGAGGTTAAAGGCGCTGATTCTCCAAGGAGGGAGATTGCTAGTAAAGCGGCTGGAATGGCGAACCGGAGCACAAGGAGATGAGAAATGAGGTGCGTTTTAGAAACCTTTCCCGGTCACACGGTGTACCATCTTCTGGGTTTCTCGCGCATGTTTTCGACGTAGGAAGATGCCCTTGACCCTGGAGATTTGGGACCCATGGGATGGGTACCACGCCGTATTACTTTACAGGGTCTGCGTTAGCTCACCCAACCTCACCAAACCTCTCAGCCCCAAGAGTGTCCACCCTTATGTCTCAATCAGCTGTGGGTCTAGATATGGTCAATCCAGGTGGCATCGCAGCCCCTGAACGAATTTTGTAAGAATTTCTCTCTCTTTCACTGTCTTTGTTTCATGGGTTTTTAAAAGTAATTGATTTTTATAATGGGGTTTAGCTGCTTTGCACTGCTGTGTTTATGCCGCTTTTCACCCACTTGACTCACTTACAGATAGATATCAATACATAGGTTTTAAGATTCTTACTAGTCAGATATATTCTTGGGCGGTGAATAGGGGGCGTTGAGTCCAGTTCACTGAGCAAGGAGTAGGTCTTGTCTATTACATATTGGGTTTATGGAACGGTATCTGAGCTAATTTGAAACCCTTGTTTTATGCATCACCCCACCTCACCTTTCCCGTTAAGCAGCCATAGTGTGTTTTCTAAACGTGCGACTCTGTTCTGTTTTGTAATTCAGTTCAAGGGTAGCGGTTTTTACATTCTCTCTGTAAGTGATATCTTATGATAAGTGTCTTTTTCTGTGTGACTTATTTCACTTAGAATCGTCGTACCTAAATCCACTCATCATGCTGCTCCTAGCCTTATGACGTTGATTTCATGGCTGAGTGATATTCCATTGTACATAAGGACCACAACTTCTTTATCCATTCTTCTCTTTCCTGGGATGTTTAAGGTGTAACGAAGTGGAGGTTCTTGTCAACAGAGCAGCCCTAAACTTTGGGGTGCCTGTGTCTTGCTGATTTTTAGTTTTCCCAATTTATACGCCCATGAGTGGAAGTGCCCTATGCTCTCTAAGCTGAGTTTTTTAGATGTTTCAGGACACACCGTACACTTCTCCAGAGTGGCTGTTGGCAATTTACAGCCCGCCCATCAGCGTAGCAAGGCTCCCATTTCTCCATGGCCTGTCCTGCATTTCTGGTTTTGACACTTTATTCAGCATGGCCCTTTTGACCGATGGGAAGCGAGACTTCTTTGTAGCACTGATTTGCCTTTCCAGGTTGCTTGGTTGGCCAAAAAGGGCGTATGCGTTTTTTCCTGAATATATTCAGGAAAAAACGCATACGCCCTTTTTGGCCAAGGGCATCATTGTCGAGGTTTTGCCGCTTTTCCTGTGCTCTAAAGGCGATTCGAATCTACCTCCTGAAATCTGTTTCCTGCAATTCTACCTTGCTTTCAAATCCTCTTCGTAGCCTTCCCTCCATATATTTGTGGACGAGAGTTATCATTTCTAACTCTGCAGGTTTGTGAATTGCAGTGCCCCTGAGCTCCATTTTTCAACTCGCTTTCTTGGGAGCTGGCCGCAAAAGCGCAGGATTGCTTCAGGCCCTATTCTGGCTCCGGGCGGCAGGCTGAGCCTGTGGTTAATTCTTCTTCCTGATGGGAAAATAGAGTGACCTCTGCCTGTCCCAACACCTAGAGCTAGTCTCTCATTGGTTCCCCCTCTTCCCGTTCATCCTCAGGACAAATTGCAACGTGTACGGAACAGGAGGTTAAAGGTGCTGATTCTCCCAAGAGGGAGATTGCTAGTAAAGCGGCTGGAATGGCGAACCGGAGCACAAGGAGATGAGAAATGAGGTGCGTTTTAGAAACCTTTCCCGGTCACACGGTGTACCATCTTCTGGGTTTCTCATGCATGTTTTCGATGTAGGAAGATGCCCTTGAACCTGGAGATTTGGGACCCATGGGATGGGTACCACGCCGTATTACTTTACAGGGTCTGCGTTAGCTCACCCAACCTCACCAAACCTCTCAGCCCCAAGAGTGTCCACCCTTATGTCTCAGTCAGCTGTGGGTCTAGATATGGTCAATCCAGGTGGCATCGCAGCCCCTGAACGAATTTTGTAAGAATTTATCTCTCTTTCACTGTCTTTGTTTGACGGGTTTTTAAAAGTAATTGATTTTTATAATGGGGTTTAGCTGCTTTGCACTGCTGTGTTTATGCCGCTTTACACCCACTTGACTCACTTACAGAGAGATATCAATACATAGGTTTTAAGATTCTTACTAGTCAGATATATTCTTGGGCGGTGAATAGGGGGCGTTGAGTCCAGTTCACTGAGCAAGGAGTAGGTCTTGTCTATTACATATTGGGTTTATGGAACGGTATCTGAGCTAATTTGAAACCCTTGTTTTATGCATCACCCCACCTCACCTTTTCCGTTAAGCAGCCATAGTGTGTTTTCTAAACGTGCGACTCTGTTCTGTTTTGTAATTCAGTTCAAGGGTAGCGGTTTTTACATTCTCTCTGTAAGTGATATCTTATGATAAGTGTCTTTTTCTGTGTGACTTATTTCACTTAGAATCGTCGTACCTAAATCCACTCATCATGCTGCTCCTAGCCTTATGACGTTGATTTCATGGCTGAGTGATATTCCATTGTACATAAGGACCACAACTTCTTTATCCATTCTTCTCTTTCCTGGGATGTTTAAGTTGTAACGAAGTGGAGGTTCTTGTCAACAGAGCAGCCCTAAACTTTGGGGTGCCTGTGTCTTGCTGATTTTTAGTTTTCCCAATTTATACGCCCATGAGTGGAAGTGCCCTATGCTGTCTAAGCTGAGTTTTTTAGATGTTTCAGGACACACCGTACACTTCTCCAGAGTGGCTGTTGGCAATTTACAGCCCGCCCATCAGCGTAGCAAGGCTCCCATTTCTCCATGGCCTGTCCTGCATTTCTGGTTTTGACACTTTATTCAGCATGGCCCTTTTGACCGATGGGAAGTGAGACTTCTTTGTAGCGCTGATTTGCCTTTCCAGGTTGCTTGGTTGGCCAAAAAGGGCGTATGCGTTTTTTCCTGAATATATTCAGGAAAAAACGCATACGCGCTTTTTGGCCAAGGGCATCATTGTCGAGGTTTTGCCGCTTTTCCTGTGCTCTAAAGGCGATTCGAATCTACCTCCTGAAATCTGTTTCCTGCAATTCTGCCTTGCTTTCAAATCCTCATCGTTGCCTTCCTTCCATATATTTGTGGACGAGAGTTATCATTTCTACCTCTGCAGTTTTGTGAATTGCAGTGCCCCTGAGCTCCATTTTTTAACTCGTTTTCTTGGGAGCTGGCCGCAAAAGCGCAGGATTACTTCAGGCCCTATTCTGGCTCCGGGCGGCAGGCTGAGCCTGTGGTTAATTCTTCTTCCTGATGGGAAAATAGAGTGACTTGTGCCTGTCCCAAAACCTAGAGCTAGTCTCTCATTGGTTCCCCCTCTTCCCGTTCATCCTCAGGACAAATTGCAACGTGTACGGAACAGGAGGTTAAAGGTGCTGATTCTCCAAGGAGGGAGATTGCTAGTAAAGCGGCTGGAATGGCGAACCGGAGCACAAGGAGATGAGAAATGAGGTGCGTTTTAGAAACCTTTCCCGGTCACACGGTGTACCATCTTCTGGGTTGCTCGTGCATGTTTTCGACGTAGGAAGATGCCCTGGAACCTGGAGATTTGGGACCCATGGGATGGGTACCACGCCGTATTACTTTACAGGGTCTGCGTTAGCTCACCCAACCTCACCAAACCTCTCAGCCCCAAGAGTGTCCACCCTTATGTCTCAATCAGCTGTGGGTCTAGATATGGTCAATCCAGGTGGCATCGCAGCCCTTGAACGAATTTTGTAAGAATTTCTCTCTCTTTCACTGTCTTTGTTTGACGGGTTTTTAAAAGTAATTGATTTTTATAATAGGGTTTAGCTGCTTTGCACTGCTGTGTTTATGCCGCTTTTCACCCACTTGACTCACTTACAGATAGATATCAATACATAGGTTTTAAGATTCTTACTAGTCAGATATATTCTTGGGCGGTGAATAGGGGGCGTTGAGTCCAGTTCACTGAGCAAGGAGTAGGTCTTGTCTATTACATATTGGGTTTATGGAACGGTATCTGAGCTAATTTGAAACCCTTGTTTTATGCATCACCCCACCTCACCTTTCCCGTTAAGCAGCCATAGTGTGTTTTCTAAACGTGCGACTCTGTTCTGTTTTGTAATTCAGTTCAAGGGTAGCGGTTTTTACATTCTCTCTGTAAGTGATATCTTATGATAAGTGTCTTTTTCTGTGTGACTTATTTCACTTAGAATCGTCGTACCTAAATCCACTCATCATGCTGCTCCTAGCCTTATGACGTTGATTTCATGGCTGAGTGATATTCCATTGTACATAAGGACCACAACTTCTTTATCCATTCTTCTCTTTCCTGGGATGTTTAAGGTGTAACGAAGTGGAGGTTCTTGTCAACAGAGCAGCCCTAAACTTTGGGGTGCCTGTGTCTTGCTGATTTTTAGTTTTCCCAATTTATACGCCCATGAGTGGAAGTGCCCTATGCTCTCTAAGCTGAGTTTTTTAGATGTTTCAGGACACACCGTACACTTCTCCAGAGTGGCTGTTGGCAATTTACAGCCCGCCCATCAGCGTAGCAAGGCTCCCATTTCTCCATGGCCTGTCCTGCATTTCTGGTTTTGACACTTTATTCAGCATGGCCCTTTTGACCGATGGGAAGCGAGACTTCTTTGTAGTGCTGATTTGCCTTTCCAGGTTGCTTGGTTGGCCAAAAAGGGCGTATGCGTTTTTTCCTGAATATATTCAGGAAAAAACGCATACGCCCTTTTTGGCCAAGGGCATCATTGTCGAGGTTTTGCCGCTTTTCCTGTGCTTTAAAGGCGATTCGAATCTACCTCCTGAAATCGGTTTCCTGCAATTCTGCCTTGCTTTCAAATCCTCTTCGTTGCCTTCCCTCCATATATTTGTGGACGAGAGTTATCATTTCTAACTCTGCAGGTTTGTGAATTGCAGTGCCCCTGAGCTCCATTTTTCAACTCGCTTTCTTGGGAGCTGGCCGCAAAAGCGCAGGATTGCTTCAGGCCCTATTCTGGCTCCGGGCGGCAGGCTGAGCCTGTGGTTAATTCTGCTTCCTGATGGGAAAATAGAGTGACCTGTGCCTGTCCCAACACCTAGAGCTAGTCTCTCATTGGTTCCCCCTCTTCCCGTTCATCCTCAGGACAAATTGCAACGTGTACGGAACAGGAGGTTAAAGGTGCTGATTCTCCCAGGAGGGAGATTGCTAGTAAAGCGGCTGGAATGGCGAACCGGAGCACAAGGAGATGAGAAATGAGGTGCGTTTTAGAAACCTTTCCCGGTCACACGGTGTACCATCTTCTGGGTTTCTCATGCATGTTTTCGATGTAGGAAGATGCCCTTGAACCTGGAGATTTGGGACCCATGGGATGGGTACCACGCCGTATTACTTTACAGGGTCTGCGTTAGCTCACCCAACCTCACCAAACCTCTCAGCCCCAAGAGTGTCCACCCTTATGTCTCAGTCAGCTGT
Source organism: Balaenoptera borealis (assembly GCF_965194805.1). Taxonomy (NCBI): domain Eukaryota; kingdom Metazoa; phylum Chordata; class Mammalia; order Artiodactyla; family Balaenopteridae; genus Balaenoptera; species Balaenoptera borealis. The sequence continues at coordinate 176,415 of NW_028123536.1, forward strand.
GGGTCTAGATATGGTCAATCCAGGTGGCATCGCAGCCCCTGAACGAATTTTGTAAGAATTTCTCTCTCTTTCACTGTCTTTGTTTGACGGGTTTTTAAAAGTAATTGATTTTTATAATGGGGTTTAGCTGCTTTGCACTGCTGTGTTTATGCCGCTTTACACCCACTTGACTCACTTACAGAGAGATATCAATACATAGGTTTTAAGATTCTTACTAGTCAGATATATTCTTGGGCGGTGAATAGGGGGCGTTGAGTCCAGTTCACTGAGCAAGGAGTAGGTCTTGTCTATTACATATTGGGTTTATGGAACGGTATCTGAGCTAATTTGAAACCCTTGTTTTATGCATCACCCCACCTCACCTTTCCCGTTAAGCAGCCATAATGTGTTTTCTAAACGTGCGACTCTGTTCTGTTTTGTAATTCAGTTCAAGGGTAGCGGTTTTTACATTCCCTCTGTAAGTGATATCTTATGATAAGTGTCTTTTTCTGTGTGACTTATTTCACTTAGAATCGTCGTACCTAAATCCACTCATCATGCTGCTCCTAGCCTTATGACGTTGATTTCATGGCTGAGTGATATTCCATTGTACATAAGGACCACAACTTCTTTATCCATTCTTCTCTTTCCTGGGATGTTTAAGGTGTAACGAAGTGGAGGTTCTTGTCAACAGAGCAGCCCTAAACTTTGGGGTGCCTGTGTCTTGCTGATTTTTAGTTTTCCCAATTTATACGCCCATGAGTGGAAGTGCCCTATGCTCTCTAAGCTGAGTTTTTTAGATGTTTCAGGACACACCGTACACTTCTCCAGAGTGGCTGTTGGCAATTTACAGCCCGCCCATCAGCGTAGCAAGGCTCCCATTTCTCCATGGCCTGTCCTGCATTTCTGGTTTTGACACTTTATTCAGCATGGCCCTTTTGACCGATGGGAAGCGAGACTTCTTTGTAGCGCTGATTTGCCTTTCCAGGTTGCTTGGTTGGCCAAAAAGGGCGTATGCGTTTTTTCCTGAATATATTCAGGAAAAAACGCATACGCCCTTTTTGGCCAAGGGCATCATTGTCGAGGTTTTGCCGCTTTTCCTGTGCTTTAAAGGCGATTCGAATCTACCTCCTGAAATCGGTTTCCTGCAATTCTGCCTTGCTTTCAAATCCTCTTCGTTGCCTTCCCTCCATATATTTGTGGACGAGAGTTATCATTTCTAACTCTGCAGGTTTGTGAATTGCAGTGCCCCTGAGCTCCATTTTTCAACTCGCTTTCTTGGGAGCTGGCCGCAAAAGCGCAGGATTGCTTCAGGCCCTATTCTGGCTCCGGGCAGCAGGCTGAGCCTGTGGTTAATTCTGCTTCCTGATGGGAAAATAGAGTGACCTGTGCCTGTCCCAACACCTAGAGCTAGTCTCTCATTGGTTCCCCCTCTTCCCGTTCATCCTCAGGACAAATTGCAACGTGTACGGAACAGGAGGTTAAAGGTGCTGATTCTCCAAGGAGGGAGATTGCTAGTAAAGCGGCTGGAATGGCGAACCGGAGCACAAGGAGATGAGAAATGAGGTGCGTTTTAGAAACCTTTCCCGGTCACACGGTGTACCATCTTCTGGGTTTCTCATGCATGTTTTCGATGTAGGAAGATGCCCTTGAACCTGGAGATTTGGGACCCATGGGATGGGTACCACGCCGTATTACTTTACAGGGTCTGCGTTAGCTCACCCAACCTCACCAAACCTCTCAGCCCCAAGAGTGTCCACCCTTATGTCTCAGTCAGCTGTGGGTCTAGATATGGTCAATCCAGGTGGCATCGCAGCCCCTGAACGAATTTTGTAAGAATTTATCTCTCTTTCACTGTCTTTGTTTGACGGGTTTTTAAAAGTAATTGATTTTTATAATGGGGTTTAGCTGCTTTGCACTGCTGTGTTTATGCCGCTTTACACCCACTTGACTCACTTACAGAGAGATATCAATACATAGGTTTTAAGATTCTTACTAGTCAGATATATTCTTGGGCGGTGAATAGGGGGCGTTGAGTCCAGTTCACTGAGCAAGGAGTAGGTCTTGTCTATTACATATTGGGTTTATGGAACGGTATCTGAGCTAATTTGAAACCCTTGTTTTATGCATCACCCCACCTCACCTTTCCCGTTAAGCAGCCATAGTGTGTTTTCTAAACGTGCGACTCTGTTCTGTTTTGTAATTCAGTTCAAGGGTAGCGGTTTTTACATTCTCTCTGTAAGTGATATCTTATGATAAGTGTCTTTTTCTGTGTGACTTATTTCACTTAGAATCGTCGTACCTAAATCCACTCATCATGCTGCTCCTAGCCTTATGACGTTGATTTCATGGCTGAGTGATATTCCATTGTACATAAGGACCACAACTTCTTTATCCATTCTTCTCTTTCCTGGGATGTTTAAGGTGTAACGAAGTGGAGGTTCTTGTCAACAGAGCAGCCCTAAACTTTGGGGTGCCTGTGTCTTGCTGATTTTTAGTTTTCCCAATTTATACACCCATGAGTGGAAGTGCCCTATGCTCTCTAAGCTGAGTTTTTTAGATGTTTCAGGACACACCGTACACTTCTCCAGAGTGGCTGTTGGCAATTTACAGCCCGCCCATCAGCGTAGCAAGGCTCCCATTTCTCCATGGCCTGTCCTGCATTTCTGGTTTTGACACTTTATTCAGCATGGCCCTTTTGACCGATGGGAAGTGAGACTTCTTTGTAGCGCTGATTTGCCTTTCCAGGTTGCTTGGTTGGCCAAAAAGGGCGTATGCGTTTTTTCCTGAATATATTCAGGAAAAAACGCATACGCCCTTTTTGGCCAAGGGCATCATTGTCGAGGTTTTGCCGCTTTTCCTGTGCTCTAAAGGCGATTCGAATCTACCTCCTGAAATCTGTTTCCTGCAATTCTGCCTTGCTTTCAAATCCTCATCGTTGCCTTCCTTCCATATATTTGTGGACGAGAGTTATCATTTCTACCTCTGCAGTTTTGTGAATTGCAGTGCCCCTGAGCTCCATTTTTTAACTCGTTTTCTTGGGAGCTGGCTGCAAAAGCGCAGGATTGCTTCAGGCCGTATTCTGGCTCCGGGCGGCAGGCTGAGCCTGTGGTTAATTCTTCTTCCTGATGGGAAAATAGAGTGACTTGTGCCTGTCCCAAAACCTAGAGCTAGTCTCTCATTGGTTCCCCCTCTTCCCGTTCATCCTCAGGACAAATTGCAACGTGTACGGAACAGGAGGTTAAAGGTGCTGATTCTCCAAGGAGGGAGATTGCTAGTAAAGCGGCTGGAATGGCGAACCGGAGCACAAGGAGATGAGAAATGAGGTGCGTTTTAGAAACCTTTCCCGGTCACACGGTGTACCATCTTCTGGGTTGCTCGTGCATGTTTTCGACGTAGGAAGATGCCCTTGAACCTGGAGATTTGGGACCCATGGGATGGGTACCACGCCGTATTACTTTACAGGGTCTGCGTTAGCTCACCCAACCTCACCAAACCTCTCAGCCCCAAGAGTGTCCACCCTTATGTCTCAATCAGCTGTGGGTCTAGATATGGTCAATCCAGGTGGCATCGCAGCCCTTGAACGAATTTTGTAAGAATTTCTCTCTCTTTCACTGTCTTTGTTTCACGGGTTTTTAAAAGTAATTGATTTTTATAATAGGGTTTAGCTGCTTTGCACTGCTGTGTTTATGCCGCTTTTCACCCACTTGACTCACTTACAGATAGATATCAATACATAGGTTTTAAGATTCTTACTAGTCAGATATATTCTTGGGCGGTGAATAGGGGGCGTTGAGTCCAGTTCACTGAGCAAGGAGTAGGTCTTGTCTATTACATATTGGGTTTATGGAACGGTATCTGAGCTAATTTGAAACCCTTGTTTTATGCATCACCCCACCTCACCTTTCCCGTTAAGCAGCCATAGTGTGTTTTCTAAACGTGCGACTCTGTTCTGTTTTGTAATTCAGTTCAAGGGTAGCGGTTTTTACATTCTCTCTGTAAGTGATATCTTATGATAAGTGTCTTTTTCTGTGTGACTTATTTCACTTAGAATCGTCGTACCTAAATCCACTCATCATGCTGCTCCTAGCCTTATGACGTTGATTTCATGGCTGAGTGATATTCCATTGTACATAAGGACCACAACTTCTTTATCCATTCTTCTCTTTCCTGGGATGTTTAAGGTGTAACGAAGTGGAGGTTCTTGTCAACAGAGCAGCCCTAAACTTTGGGGTGCCTGTGTCTTGCTGATTTTTAGTTTTCCCAATTTATACGCCCATGAGTGGAAGTGCCCTATGCTCTCTAAGCTGAGTTTTTTAGATGTTTCAGGACACACCGTACACTTCTCCAGAGTGGCTGTTGGCAATTTACAGCCCGCCCATCAGCGTAGCAAGGCTCCCATTTCTCCATGGCCTGTCCTGCATTTCTGGTTTTGACACTTTATTCAGCATGGCCCTTTTGACCGATGGGAAGCGAGACTTCTTTGTAGCGCTGATTTGCCTTTCCAGGTTGCTTGGTTGGCCAAAAAGGGCGTATGCGTTTTTTCCTGAATATATTCAGGAAAAAACGCATACGCCCTTTTTGGCCAAGGGCATCATTGTCGAGGTTTTGCCGCTTTTCCTGTGCTTTAAAGGCGATTCGAATCTACCTCCTGAAATCGGTTTCCTGCAATTCTGCCTTGCTTTCAAATCCTCTTCGTTGCCTTCCCTCCATATATTTGTGGACGAGAGTTATCATTTCTAACTCTGCAGGTTTGTGAATTGCAGTGCCCCTGAGCTCCATTTTTCAACTCGCTTTCTTGGGAGCTGGCCGCAAAAGCGCAGGATTGCTTCAGGCCCTATTCTGGCTCCGGGCGGCAGGCTGAGCCTGTGGTTAATTCTGCTTCCTGATGGGAAAATAGAGTGACCTCTGCCTGTCCCAACACCTAGAGCTAGTCTCTCATTGGTTCCCCCTCTTCCCGTTCATCCTCAGGACAAATTGCAACGTGTACGGAACAGGAGGTTAAAGGTGCTGATTCTCCAAGGAGGGAGATTGCTAGTAAAGCGGCTGGAATGGCGAACCGGAGCACAAGGAGATGAGAAATGAGGTGCGTTTTAGAAACCTTTCCCGGTCACACGGTGTACCATCTTCTGGGTTTCTCATGCATGTTTTCGATGTAGGAAGATGCCCTTGAACCTGGAGATTTGGGACCCATGGGATGGGTACCACGCCGTATTACTTTACAGGGTCTGCGTTAGCTCACCCAACCTCACCAAACCTCTCAGCCCCAAGAGTGTCCACCCTTATGTCTCAGTCAGCTGTGGGTCTAGATATGGTCAATCCAGGTGGCATCGCAGCCCCTGAACGAATTTTGTAAGAATTTATCTCTCTTTCACTGTCTTTGTTTGACGGGTTTTTAAAAGTAATTGATTTTTATAATGGGGTTTAGCTGCTTTGCACTGCTGTGTTTATGCCGCTTTACACCCACTTGACTCACTTACAGAGAGATATCAATACATAGGTTTTAAGATTCTTACTAGTCAGATATATTCTTGGGCGGTGAATAGGGGGCGTTGAGTCCAGTTCACTGAGCAAGGAGTAGGTCTTGTCTATTACATATTGGGTTTATGGAACGGTATCTGAGCTAATTTGAAACCCTTGTTTTATGCATCACCCCACCTCACCTTTCCCGTTAAGCAGCCATAATGTGTTTTCTAAACGTGTGACTCTGTTCTGTTTTGTAATTCAGTTCAAGGGTAGCGGTTTTTACATTCCCTCTGTAAGTGATATCTTATGATAAGTGTCTTTTTCTGTGTGACTTATTTCACTTAGAATCGTCGTACCTAAATCCACTCATCATGCTGCTCCTAGCCTTATGACGTTGATTTCATGGCTGAGTGATATTCCATTGTACATAAGGACCACAACTTCTTCTCTTTCCTGGGATGTTTAAGGTGTAACGAAGTGGAGGTTCTTGTCAACAGAGCAGCCCTAAACTTTGGGGTGCCTGTGTCTTGCTGATTTTTAGTTTTCCCAATTTATACGCCCATGAGTGGAAGTGCCCTATGCTCTCTAAGCTGAGTTTTTTAGATGTTTCAGGACACACCGTACACTTCTCCAGAGTGGCTGTTGGCAATTTACAGCCCGCCCATCAGCGTAGCAAGGCTCCCATTTCTCCATGGCCTGTCCTGCATTTCTGGTTTTGACACTTTATTCAGCATGGCCCTTTTGACCGATGGGAAGCGAGACTTCTTTGTAGCACTGATTTGCCTTTCCAGGTTGCTTGGTTGGCCAAAAAGGGCGTATGCGTTTTTTCCTGAATATATTCAGGAAAAAACGCATACGCCCTTTTTGGCCAAGGGCATCATTGTCGAGGTTTTGCCGCTTTTCCTGTGCTTTAAAGGCGATTCGAATCTACCTCCTGAAATCGGTTTCCTGCAATTCTGCCTTGCTTTCAAATCCTCTTCGTAGCCTTCCCTCCATATATTTGTGGACGAGAGTTATCATTTCTAACTCTGCAGGTTTGTGAATTGCAGTGCCCCTGAGCTCCATTTTTCAACTCGCTTTCTTGGGAGCTGGCCGCAAAAGCGCAGGATTGCTTCAGGCCCTATTCTGGCTCCGGGCGGCAGGCTGAGCCTGTGGTTAATTCTGCTACCTGATGGGAAAATAGAGTGACCTGTGCCTGTCCCAACACCTAGAGCTAGTCTCTCATTGGTTCCCCCTCTTCCCGTTCATCCTCAGGACAAATTGCAACGTGTACGGAACAGGAGGTTAAAGGCGCTGATTCTCCAAGGAGGGAGATTGCTAGTAAAGCGGCTGGAATGGCGAACCGGAGCACAAGGAGATGAGAAATGAGGTGCGTTTTAGAAACCTTTCCCGGTCACACGGTGTACCATCTTCTGGGTTTCTCGCGCATGTTTTCGACGTAGGAAGATGCCCTTGACCCTGGAGATTTGGGACCCATGGGATGGGTACCACGCCGTATTACTTTACAGGGTCTGCGTTAGCTCACCCAACCTCACCAAACCTCTCAGCCCCAAGAGTGTCCACCCTTATGTCTCAATCAGCTGTGGGTCTAGATATGGTCAATCCAGGTGGCATCGCAGCCCCTGAACGAATTTTGTAAGAATTTCTCTCTCTTTCACTGTCTTTGTTTCATGGGTTTTTAAAAGTAATTGATTTTTATAATGGGGCTTAGCTGCTTTGCACTGCTGTGTTTATGCCGCTTTTCACCCACTTGACTCACTTACAGATAGATATCAATACATAGGTTTTAAGATTCTTACTAGTCAGATATATTCTTGGGCGGTGAATAGGGGGCGTTGAGTCCAGTTCACTGAGCAAGGAGTAGGTCTTGTCTATTACATATTGGGTTTATGGAACGGTATCTGAGCTAATTTGAAACCCTTGTTTTATGCATCACCCCACCTCACCTTTCCCGTTAAGCAGCCATAGTGTGTTTTCTAAACGTGCGACTCTGTTCTGTTTTGTAATTCAGTTCAAGGGTAGCGGTTTTTACATTCTCTCTGTAAGTGATATCTTATGATAAGTGTCTTTTTCTGTGTGACTTATTTCACTTAGAATCGTCGTACCTAAATCCACTCATCATGCTGCTCCTAGCCTTATGACGTTGATTTCATGGCTGAGTGATATTCCATTGTACATAAGGACCACAACTTCTTTATCCATTCTTCTCTTTCCTGGGATGTTTAAGGTGTAACGAAGTGGAGGTTCTTGTCAACAGAGCAGCCCTAAACTTTGGGGTGCCTGTGTCTTGCTGATTTTTAGTTTTCCCAATTTATACGCCCATGAGTGGAAGTGCCCTATGCTCTCTAAGCTGAGTTTTTTAGATGTTTCAGGACACACCGTACACTTCTCCAGAGTGGCTGTTGGCAATTTACAGCCCGCCCATCAGCGTAGCAAGGCTCCCATTTCTCCATGGCCTGTCCTGCATTTCTGGTTTTGACACTTTATTCAGCATGGCCCTTTTGACCGATGGGAAGTGAGACTTCTTTGTAGCGCTGATTTGCCTTTCCAGGTTGCTTGGTTGGCCAAAAAGGGCGTATGCGTTTTTTCCTGAATATATTCAGGAAAAAACGCATACGCCCTTTTTGGCCAAGGGCATCATTGTCGAGGTTTTGCCGCTTTTCCTGTGCTCTAAAGGCGATTCGAATCTACCTCCTGAAATCTGTTTCCTGCAATTCTGCCTTGCTTTCAAATCCTCATCGTTGCCTTCCTTCCATATATTTGTGGACGAGAGTTATCATTTCTACCTCTGCAGTTTTGTGAATTGCAGTGCCCCTGAGCTCCATTTTTTAACTCGTTTTCTTGGGAGCTGGCTGCAAAAGCGCAGGATTGCTTCAGGCCCTATTCTGGCTCCGGGCGGCAGGCTGAGCCTGTGGTTAATTCTTCTTCCTGATGGGAAAATAGAGTGACTTGTGCCTGTCCCAAAACCTAGAGCTAGTCTCTCATTGGTTCCCCCTCTTCCCGTTCATCCTCAGGACAAATTGCAACGTGTACGGAACAGGAGGTTAAAGGTGCTGATTCTCCAAGGAGGGAGATTGCTAGTAAAGCGGCTGGAATGGCGAACCGGAGCACAAGGAGATGAGAAATGAGGTGCGTTTTAGAAACCTTTCCCGGTCACACGGTGTACCATCTTCTGGGTTGCTCGTGCATGTTTTCGACGTAGGAAGATGCCCTTGAACCTGGAGATTTGGGACCCATGGGATGGGTACCACGCCGTATTACTTTACAGGGTCTGCGTTAGCTCACCCAACCTCACCAAACCTCTCAGCCCCAAGAGTGTCCACCCTTATGTCTCAATCAGCTGTGGGTCTAGATATGGTCAATCCAGGTGGCATCGCAGCCCTTGAACGAATTTTGTAAGAATTTCTCTCTCTTTCACTGTCTTTGTTTCACGGGTTTTTAAAAGTAATTGATTTTTATAATAGGGTTTAGCTGCTTTGCACTGCTGTGTTTATGCCGCTTTTCACCCACTTGACTCACTTACAGATAGATATCAATACATAGGTTTTAAGATTCTTACTAGTCAGATATATTCTTGGGCGGTGAATAGGGGGCGTTGAGTCCAGTTCACTGAGCAAGGAGTAGGTCTTGTCTATTACATATTGGGTTTATGGAACGGTATCTGAGCTAATTTGAAACCCTTGTTTTATGCATCACCCCACCTCACCTTTCCCGTTAAGCAGCCATAGTGTGTTTTCTAAACGTGCGACTCTGTTCTGTTTTGTAATTCAGTTCAAGGGTAGCGGTTTTTACATTCTCTCTGTAAGTGATATCTTATGATAAGTGTCTTTTTCTGTGTGACTTATTTCACTTAGAATCGTCGTACCTAAATCCACTCATCATGCTGCTCCTAGCCTTATGACGTTGATTTCATGGCTGAGTGATATTCCATTGTACATAAGGACCACAACTTCTTTATCCATTCTTCTCTTTCCTGGGATGTTTAAGGTGTAACGAAGTGGAGGTTCTTGTCAACAGAGCAGCCCTAAACTTTGGGGTGCCTGTGTCTTGCTGATTTTTAGTTTTCCCAATTTATACGCCCATGAGTGGAAGTGCCCTATGCTCTCTAAGCTGAGTTTTTTAGATGTTTCAGGACACACCGTACACTTCTCCAGAGTGGCTGTTGGCAATTTACAGCCCGCCCATCAGCGTAGCAAGGCTCCCATTTCTCCATGGCCTGTCCTGCATTTCTGGTTTTGACACTTTATTCAGCATGGCCCTTTTGACCGATGGGAAGTGAGACTTCTTTGTAGCGCTGATTTGCCTTTCCAGGTTGCTTGGTTGGCCAAAAAGGGCGTATGCGTTTTTTCCTGAATATATTCAGGAAAAAACGCATACGCCCTTTTTGGCCAAGGGCATCATTGTCGAGGTTTTGCCGCTTTTCCTGTGCTCTAAAGGCGATTCGAATCTACCTCCTGAAATCTGTTTCCTGCAATTCTGCCTTGCTTTCAAATCCTCATCGTTGCCTTCCTTCCATATATTTGTGGACGAGAGTTATCATTTCTACCTCTGCAGTTTTGTGAATTGCAGTGCCCCTGAGCTCCATTTTTTAACTCGTTTTCTTGGGAGCTGGCTGCAAAAGCGCAGGATTGCTTCAGGCCCTATTCTGGCTCCGGGCGGCAGGCTGAGCCTGTGGTTAATTCTTCTTCCTGATGGGAAAATAGAGTGACTTGTGCCTGTCCCAAAACCTAGAGCTAGTCTCTCATTGGTTCCCCCTCTTCCCGTTCATCCTCAGGACAAATTGCAACGTGTACGGAACAGGAGGTTAAAGGTGCTGATTCTCCAAGGAGGGAGATTGCTAGTAAAGCGGCTGGAATGGCGAACCGGAGCACAAGGAGATGAGAAATGAGGTGCGTTTTAGAAACCTTTCCCGGTCACACGGTGTACCATCTTCTGGGTTGCTCGTGCATGTTTTCGACGTAGGAAGATGCCCTTGAACCTGGAGATTTGGGACCCATGGGATGGGTACCACGCCGTATTACTTTACAGGGTCTGCGTTAGCTCACCCAACCTCACCAAACCTCTCAGCCCCAAGAGTGTCCACCCTTATGTCTCAATCAGCTGTGGGTCTAGATATGGTCAATCCAGGTGGCATCGCAGCCCTTGAACGAATTTTGTAAGAATTTCTCTCTCTTTCACTGTCTTTGTTTCACGGGTTTTTAAAAGTAATTGATTTTTATAATAGGGTTTAGCTGCTTTGCACTGCTGTGTTTATGCCGCTTTTCACCCACTTGACTCACTTACAGATAGATATCAATACATAGGTTTTAAGATTCTTACTAGTCAGATATATTCTTGGGCGGTGAATAGGGGGCGTTGAGTCCAGTTCACTGAGCAAGGAGTAGGTCTTGTCTATTACATATTGGGTTTATGGAACGGTATCTGAGCTAATTTGAAACCCTTGTTTTATGCATCACCCCACCTCACCTTTCCCGTTAAGCAGCCATAGTGTGTTTTCTAAACGTGCGACTCTGTTCTGTTTTGTAATTCAGTTCAAGGGTAGCGGTTTTTACATTCTCTCTGTAAGTGATATCTTATGATAAGTGTCTTTTTCTGTGTGACTTATTTCACTTAGAATCGTCGTACCTAAATCCACTCATCATGCTGCTCCTAGCCTTATGACGTTGATTTCATGGCTGAGTGATATTCCATTGTACATAAGGACCACAACTTCTTTATCCATTCTTCTCTTTCCTGGGATGTTTAAGGTGTAACGAAGTGGAGGTTCTTGTCAACAGAGCAGCCCTAAACTTTGGGGTGCCTGTGTCTTGCTGATTTTTAGTTTTCCCAATTTATACGCCCATGAGTGGAAGTGCCCTATGCTCTCTAAGCTGAGTTTTTTAGATGTTTCAGGACACACCGTACACTTCTCCAGAGTGGCTGTTGGCAATTTACAGCCCGCCCATCAGCGTAGCAAGGCTCCCATTTCTCCATGGCCTGTCCTGCATTTCTGGTTTTGACACTTTATTCAGCATGGCCCTTTTGACCGATGGGAAGCGAGACTTCTTTGTAGCGCTGATTTGCCTTTCCAGGTTGCTTGGTTGGCCAAAAAGGGCGTATGCGTTTTTTCCTGAATATATTCAGGAAAAAACGCATACGCCCTTTTTGGCCAAGGGCATCATTGTCGAGGTTTTGCCGCTTTTCCTGTGCTCTAAAGGCGATTCGAATCTACCTCCTGAAATCTGTTTCCTGCACTTCTGCCTTGCTTTCAAATCCTCATCGTTGCCTTCCTTCCATATATTTGTGGACGAGAGTTATCATTTCTACCTCTGCAGTTTTGTGAATTGCAGTGCCCCTGAGCTCCATTTTTTAACTCGTTTTCTTGGGAGCTGGCTGCAAAAGCGCAGGATTGCTTCAGGCCCTATTCTGGCTCCGGGCGGCAGGCTGAGCCTGTGGTTAATTCTTCTTCCTGATGGGAAAATAGAGTGACTTGTGCCTGTCCCAAAACCTAGAGCTAGTCTCTCATTGGTTCCCCCTCTTCCCGTTCATCCTCAGGACAAATTGCAACGTGTACGGAACAGGAGGTTAAAGGTGCTGATTCTCCAAGGAGGGAGATTGCTAGTAAAGCGGCTGGAATGGCGAACCGGAGCACAAGGAGATGAGAAATGAGGTGCGTTTTAGAAACCTTTCCCGGTCACACGGTGTACCATCTTCTGGGTTGCTCGTGCATGTTTTCGACGTAGGAAGATGCCCTTGAACCTGGAGATTTGGGACCCATGGGATGGGTACCACGCCGTATTACTTTACAGGGTCTGCGTTAGCTCACCCAACCTCACCAAACCTCTCAGCCCCAAGAGTGTCCACCCTTATGTCTCAATCAGCTGTGGGTCTAGATATGGTCAATCCAGGTGGCATCGCAGCCCTTGAACGAATTTTGTAAGAATTTCTCTCTCTTTCACTGTCTTTGTTTCACGGGTTTTTAAAAGTAATTGATTTTTATAATAGGGTTTAGCTGCTTTGCACTGCTGTGTTTATGCCGCTTTTCACCCACTTGACTCACTTACAGATAGATATCAATACATAGGTTTTAAGATTCTTACTAGTCAGATATATTCTTGGGCGGTGAATAGGGGGCGTTGAGTCCAGTTCACTGAGCAAGGAGTAGGTCTTGTCTATTACATATTGGGTTTATGGAACGGTATCTGAGCTAATTTGAAACCCTTGTTTTATGCATCACCCCACCTCACCTTTCCCGTTAAGCAGCCATAGTGTGTTTTCTAAACGTGCGACTCTGTTCTGTTTTGTAATTCAGTTCAAGGGTAGCGGTTTTTACATTCTCTCTGTAAGTGATATCTTATGATAAGTGTCTTTTTCTGTGTGACTTATTTCACTTAGAATCGTCGTACCTAAATCCACTCATCATGCTGCTCCTAGCCTTATGACGTTGATTTCATGGCTGAGTGATATTCCATTGTACATAAGGACCACAACTTCTTTATCCATTCTTCTCTTTCCTGGGATGTTTAAGGTGTAACGAAGTGGAGGTTCTTGTCAACAGAGCAGCCCTAAACTTTGGGGTGCCTGTGTCTTGCTGATTTTTAGTTTTCCCAATTTATACGCCCATGAGTGGAAGTGCCCTATGCTCTCTAAGCTGAGTTTTTTAGATGTTTCAGGACACACCGTACACTTCTCCAGAGTGGCTGTTGGCAATTTACAGCCCGCCCATCAGCGTAGCAAGGCTCCCATTTCTCCATGGCCTGTCCTGCATTTCTGGTTTTGACACTTTATTCAGCATGGCCCTTTTGACCGATGGGAAGCGAGACTTCTTTGTAGCGCTGATTTGCCTTTCCAGGTTGCTTGGTTGGCCAAAAAGGGCGTATGCGTTTTTTCCTGAATATATTCAGGAAAAAACGCATACGCCCTTTTTGGCCAAGGGCATCATTGTCGAGGTTTTGCCGCTTTTCCTGTGCTTTAAATGCGATTCGAATCTACCTCCTGAAATCGGTTTCCTGCAATTCTGCCTTGCTTTCAAATCCTCTTCGTTGCCTTCCCTCCATATATTTGTGGACGAGAGTTATCATTTCTAACTCTGCAGGTTTGTGAATTGCAGTGCCCCTGAGCTCCATTTTTCAACTCGCTTTCTTGGGAGCTGGCCGCAAAAGCGCAGGATTGCTTCAGGCCCTATTCTGGCTCCGGGCGGCAGGCTGAGCCTGTGGTTAATTCTGCTTCCTGATGGGAAAATAGAGTGACCTGTGCCTGTCCCAACACCTAGAGCTAGTCTCTCATTGGTTCCCCCTCTTCCCGTTCATCCTCAGGACAAATTGCAACGTGTACGGAACAGGAGGTTAAAGGTGCTGATTCTCCAAGGAGGGAGATTGCTAGTAAAGCGGCTGGAATGGCGAACCGGAGCACAAGGAGATGAGAAATGAGGTGCGTTTTAGAAACCTTTCCCGGTCACACGGTGTACCATCTTCTGGGTTTCTCATGCATGTTTTCGATGTAGGAAGATGCCCTTGAACCTGGAGATTTGGGACCCATGGGATGGGTACCACGCCGTATTACTTTACAGGGTCTGCGTTAGCTCACCCAACCTCACCAAACCTCTCAGCCCCAAGAGTGTCCACCCTTATGTCTCAGTCAGCTGTGGGTCTAGATATGGTCAATCCAGGTGGCATCGCAGCCCCTGAACGAATTTTGTAAGAATTTATCTCTCTTTCACTGTCTTTGTTTGACGGGTTTTTAAAAGTAATTGATTTTTATAATGGGGTTTAGCTGCTTTGCACTGCTGTGTTTATGCCGCTTTACACCCACTTGACTCACTTACAGAGAGATATCAATACATAGGTTTTAAGATTCTTACTAGTCAGATATATTCTTGGGCGGTGAATAGGGGGCGTTGAGTCCAGTTCACTGAGCAAGGAGTAGGTCTTGTCTATTACATATTGGGTTTATGGAACGGTATCTGAGCTAATTTGAAACCCTTGTTTTATGCATCACCCCACCTCACCTTTCCCGTTAAGCAGCCATAATGTGTTTTCTAAACGTGTGACTCTGTTCTGTTTTGTAATTCAGTTCAAGGGTAGCGGTTTTTACATTCCCTCTGTAAGTGATATCTTATGATAAGTGTCTTTTTCTGTGTGACTTATTTCACTTAGAATCGTCGTACCTAAATCCACTCATCATGCTGCTCCTAGCCTTATGACGTTGATTTCATGGCTGAGTGATATTCCATTGTACATAAGGACCACAACTTCTTCTCTTTCCTGGGATGTTTAAGGTGTAACGAAGTGGAGGTTCTTGTCAACAGAGCAGCCCTAAACTTTGGGGTGCCTGTGTCTTGCTGATTTTTAGTTTTCCCAATTTATACGCCCATGAGTGGAAGTGCCCTATGCTCTCTAAGCTGAGTTTTTTAGATGTTTCAGGACACACCGTACACTTCTCCAGAGTGGCTGTTGGCAATTTACAGCCCGCCCATCAGCGTAGCAAGGCTCCCATTTCTCCATGGCCTGTCCTGCATTTCTGGTTTTGACACTTTATTCAGCATGGCCCTTTTGACCGATGGGAAGCGAGACTTCTTTGTAGCGCTGATTTGCCTTTCCAGGTTGCTTGGTTGGCCAAAAAGGGCGTATGCGTTTTTTCCTGAATATATTCAGGAAAAAACGCATACGCCCTTTTTGGCCAAGGGCATCATTGTCGAGGTTTTGCCGCTTTTCCTGTGCTTTAAAGGCGATTCGAATCTACCTCCTGAAATCTGTTTCCTGCAATTCTGCCTTGCTTTCAAATCCTCTTCGTTGCCTTCCCTCCATATATTTGTGGACGAGAGTTATCATTTCTAACTGTGCAGGTTTGTGAATTGCAGTGCCCCTGAGCTCCATTTTTCAACTCGCTTTCTTGGGAGCTGGCCGCAAAAGCGCAGGATTGCTTCAGGCCCTATTCTGGCTCCGGGCGGCAGGCTGAGCCTGTGGTTAATTCTGCTACCTGATGGGAAAATAGAGTGACTTGTGCCTGTCCCAACACCTAGAGCTAGTCTCTCATTGGTTCCCCCTCTTCCCGTTCATCCTCAGGACAAATTGCAACGTGTACGGAACAGGAGGTTAAAGGTACTGATTCTCCCAGGAGGGAGATTGCTAGTAAAGCGGCTGGAATGGCGAACCGGAGCACAAGGAGATGAGAAATGAGGTGCGTTTTAGAAACCTTTCCCGGTCACACGGTGTACCATCTTCTGGGTTTCTCATGCATGTTTTCGACGTAGGACGATGCCCTTGAACCTGGAGATTTGGGACCCATGGGATGGGTACCACGCCGTATTACTTTACAGGGTCTGCGTTAGCTCACCCAACCTCACCAAACCTCTCAGCCCCAAGAGTGTCCTCCCTTATGTCTCAATCAGCTGTGGGTCTAGATATGGTCAATCCAGGTGGCATCGCAGCCCCTGAACGAATTTTGTAAGAATTTCTCTCTCTTTCACTGTCTTTGTTTCACGGGTTTTTAAAAGTAATTGATTTTTATAATAGGGTTTAGCTGCTTTGCACTGCTGTGTTTATGCCGCTTTACACCCACTTGACTCACTTACAGAGAGATATCAATACATAGGTTTTAAGATTCTTACTAGTCAGATATATTCTTGGGCGGTGAATAGGGGGCGTTGAGTCCAGTTCACTGAGCAAGGAGTAGGTCTTGTCTATTACATATTGGGTTTATGGAACGGTATCTGAGCTAATTTGAAACCCTTGTTTTATGCATCACCCCACCTCACCTTTCCCGTTAAGCAGCCATAGTGTGTTTTCTAAACGTGCGACTCTGTTCTGTTTTGTAATTCAGTTCAAGGGTAGCGGTTTTTACATTCCCTCTGTAAGTGATATCTTATGATAAGTGTCTTTTTCTGTGTGACTTATTTCACTTAGAATCGTCGTACCTAAATCCACTCATCATGCTGCTCCTAGCCTTATGACGTTGATTTCATGGCTGAGTGATATTCCATTGTACATAAGGACCACAACTTCTTTATCCATTCTTCTCTTTCCTGGGATGTTTCAGGTGTAACGAAGTGGAGGTTCTTGTCAACAGAGCAGCCCTAAACTTTGGGGTGCCTGTGTCTTGCTGATTTTTAGTTTTCCCAATTTATACGCCCATGAGTGGAAGTGCCCTATGCTCTCTAAGCTGAGTTTTTTAGATGTTTCAGGACACACCGTACACTTCTCCAGAGTGGCTGTTGGCAATTTACAGCCCGCCCATCAGCGTAGCAAGGCTCCCATTTCTCCATGGCCTGTCCTGCATTTCTGGTTTTGACACTTTATTCAGCATGGCCCTTTTGACCGATGGGAAGCGAGACTTCTTTGTAGCGCTGATTTGCCTTTCCAGGTTGCTTGGTTGGCCAAAAAGGGCGTATGCGTTTTTTCCTGAATATATTCAGGAAAAAACGCATACGCCCTTTTTGGCCAAGGGCATCATTGTCGAGGTTTTGCCGCTTTTCCTGTGCTTTAAAGGCGATTCGAATCTACCTCCTGAAATCGGTTTCCTGCAATTCTGCCTTGCTTTCAAATCCTCTTCGTAGCCTTCCCTCCATATATTTGTGGACGAGAGTTATCATTTCTAACTCTGCAGGTTTGTGAATTGCAGTGCCCCTGAGCTCCATTTTTCAACTCGCTTTCTTGGGAGCTGGCCGCAAAAGCGCAGGATTGCTTCAGGCCCTATTCTGGCTCCGGGCGGCAGGCTGAGCCTGTGGTTAATTCTGCTTCCTGATGGGAAAATAGAGTGACCTCTGCCTGTCCCAACACCTAGAGCTAGTCTCTCATTGGTTCCCCCTCTTCCCGTTCATCCTCAGGACAAATTGCAACGTGTACGGAACAGGAGGTTAAAGGTGCTGATTCTCCAAGGAGGGAGATTGCTAGTAAAGCGGCTGGAATGGCGAACCGGAGCACAAGGAGATGAGAAATGAGGTGCGTTTTAGAAACCTTTCCCGGTCACACGGTGTACCATCTTCTGGGTTTCTCGTGCATGTTTTCGACGTAGGAAGATGCCCTTGAACCTGGAGATTTGGGACCCATGGGATGGGTACCACGCCGTATTACTTTAAAGGGTCTGCGTTAGCTCACCCAACCTCACCAAACCTCTCAGCCCCAAGAGTGTCCACCCTTATGTCTCAATCAGCTGTGGGTCTAGATATGGTCAATCCAGGTGGCATCGCAGCCCCTGAACGAATTTTGTAAGAATTTCTCTCTCTTTCACTGTCTTTGTTTCACGGGTTTTTAAAAGTAATTGATTTTTATAATAGGGTTTAGCTGCTTTGCACTGCTGTGTTTATGCCGCTTTACACCCACTTGACTCACTTACAGAGAGATATCAATACATAGGTTTTAAGATTCTTACTAGTCAGATATATTCTTGGGCGGTGAATAGGGGGCGTTGAGTCCAGTTCACTGAGCAAGGAGT
Organism: Balaenoptera borealis; assembly: GCF_965194805.1. Taxonomy (NCBI): domain Eukaryota; kingdom Metazoa; phylum Chordata; class Mammalia; order Artiodactyla; family Balaenopteridae; genus Balaenoptera; species Balaenoptera borealis. Next base: position 194,271 of record NW_028123536.1, read on the forward strand.
AGGTCTTGTCTATTACATATTGGGTTTATGGAACGGTATCTGAGCTAATTTGAAACCCTTGTTTTATGCATCACCCCACCTCACCTTTCCCGTTAAGCAGCCATAGTGTGCTTTCTGTTCTGTTTTGTAATTCAGTTCAAGGGTAGCGGTTTTTACATTCCCTCTGTAAGTGATATCTTATGATAAGTGTCTTTTTCTGTGTGACTTATTTCACTTAGAATCGTCGTACCTAAATCCACTCATCATGCTGCTCCTAGCCTTATGACGTTGATTTCATGGCTGAGTGATATTCCATTGTACATAAGGACCACAACTTCTTTATCCATTCTTCTCTTTCCTGGGATGTTTAAGGTGTAACGAAGTGGAGGTTCTTGTCAACAGAGCAGCCCTAAACTTTGGGGTGCCTGTGTCTTGCTGATTTTTAGTTTTCCCAATTTATACGCCCATGAGTGGAAGTGCCCTATGCTCTCTAAGCTGAGTTTTTTAGATGTTTCAGGACACACCGTACACTTCTCCAGAGTGGCTGTTGGCAATTTACAGCCCGCCCATCAGCGTAGCAAGGCTCCCATTTCTCCATGGCCTGTCCTGCATTTCTGGTTTTGACACTTTATTCAGCATGGCCCTTTTGACCGATGGGAAGCGAGCCTTCTTTGTAGCGCTGATTTGCCTTTCCAGGTTGCTTGGTTGGCCAAAAAGGGCGTATGCGTTTTTTCCTGAATATATTCAGGAAAAAACGCATACGCCCTTTTTGGCCAAGGGCATCATTGTCGAGGTTTTGCCGCTTTTCCTGTGCTTTAAAGGCGATTCGAATCTACCTCCTGAAATCGGTTTCCTGCAATTCTGCCTTGCTTTCAAATCCTCTTCGTTGCCTTCCCTCCATATATTTGTGGACGAGAGTTATCATTTCTAACTCTGCAGGTTTGTGAATTGCAGTGCCCCTGAGCTCCATTTTTCAACTCGCTTTCTTGGGAGCTGGCCGCAAAAGCGCAGGATTGCTTCAGGCCCTATTCTGGCTCCGGGCAGCAGGCTGAGCCTGTGGTTAATTCTGCTTCCTGATGGGAAAATAGAGTGACCTGTGCCTGTCCCAACACCTAGAGCTAGTCTCTCATTGGTTCCCCCTCTTCCCGTTCATCCTCAGGACAAATTGCAACGTGTACGGAACAGGAGGTTAAAGGTGCTGATTCTCCAAGGAGGGAGATTGCTAGTAAAGCGGCTGGAATGGCGAACCGGAGCACAAGGAGATGAGAAATGAGGTGCGTTTTAGAAACCTTTCCCGGTCACACGGTGTACCATCTTCTGGGTTTCTCATGCATGTTTTCGATGTAGGAAGATGCCCTTGAACCTGGAGATTTGGGACCCATGGGATGGGTACCACGCCGTATTACTTTACAGGGTCTGCGTTAGCTCACCCAACCTCACCAAACCTCTCAGCCCCAAGAGTGTCCACCCTTATGTCTCAGTCAGCTGTGGGTCTAGATATGGTCAATCCAGGTGGCATCGCAGCCCCTGAACGAATTTTGTAAGAATTTATCTCTCTTTCACTGTCTTTGTTTGACGGGTTTTTAAAAGTAATTGATTTTTATAATGGGGTTTAGCTGCTTTGCACTGCTGTGTTTATGCCGCTTTACACCCACTTGACTCACTTACAGAGAGATATCAATACATAGGTTTTAAGATTCTTACTAGTCAGATATATTCTTGGGCGGTGAATAGGGGGCGTTGAGTCCAGTTCACTGAGCAAGGAGTAGGTCTTGTCTATTACATATTGGGTTTATGGAACGGTATCTGAGCTAATTTGAAACCCTTGTTTTATGCATCACCCCACCTCACCTTTCCCGTTAAGCAGCCATAGTGTGTTTTCTAAACGTGCGACTCTGTTCTGTTTTGTAATTCAGTTCAAGGGTAGCGGTTTTTACATTCCCTCTGTAAGTGATATCTTATGATAAGTGTCTTTTTCTGTGTGACTTATTTCACTTAGAATCGTCGTACCTAAATCCACTCATCATGCTGCTCCTAGCCTTATGACGTTGATTTCATGGCTGAGTGATATTCCATTGTACATAAGGACCACAACTTCTTTATCCATTCTTCTCTTTCCTGGGATGTTTAAGGTGTAACGAAGTGGAGGTTCTTGTCAACAGAGCAGCCCTAAACTTTGGGGTGCCTGTGTCTTGCTGATTTTTAGTTTTCCCAATTTATACGCCCATGAGTGGAAGTGCCCTATGCTCTCTAAGCTGAGTTTTTTAGATGTTTCAGGACACACCGTACACTTCTCCAGAGTGGCTGTTGGCAATTTACAGCCCGCCCATCAGCGTAGCAAGGCTCCCATTTCTCCATGGCCTGTCCTGCATTTCTGGTTTTGACACTTTATTCAGCATGGCCCTTTTGACCGATGGGAAGTGAGACTTCTTTGTAGCGCTGATTTGCCTTTCCAGGTTGCTTGGTTGGCCAAAAAGGGCGTATGCGTTTTTTCCTGAATATATTCAGGAAAAAACGCATACGCCCTTTTTGGCCAAGGGCATCATTGTCGAGGTTTTGCCGCTTTTCCTGTGCTCTAAAGGCGATTCGAATCTACCTCCTGAAATCTGTTTCCTGCAATTCTGCCTTGCTTTCAAATCCTCATCGTTGCCTTCCTTCCATATATTTGTGGACGAGAGTTATCATTTCTACCTCTGCAGTTTTGTGAATTGCAGTGCCCCTGAGCTCCATTTTTTAACTCGTTTTCTTGGGAGCTGGCTGCAAAAGCGCAGGATTGCTTCAGGCCCTATTCTGGCTCCGGGCGGCAGGCTGAGCCTGTGGTTAATTCTTCTTCCTGATGGGAAAATAGAGTGACTTGTGCCTGTCCCAAAACCTAGAGCTAGTCTCTCATTGGTTCCCCCTCTTCCCGTTCATCCTCAGGACAAATTGCAACGTGTACGGAACAGGAGGTTAAAGGTGCTGATTCTCCAAGGAGGGAGATTGCTAGTAAAGCGGCTGGAATGGCGAACCGGAGCACAAGGAGATGAGAAATGAGGTGCGTTTTAGAAACCTTTCCCGGTCACACGGTGTACCATCTTCTGGGTTGCTCGTGCATGTTTTCGACGTAGGAAGATGCCCTTGAACCTGGAGATTTGGGACCCATGGGATGGGTACCACGCCGTATTACTTTACAGGGTCTGCGTTAGCTCACCCAACCTCACCAAACCTCTCAGCCCCAAGAGTGTCCACCCTTATGTCTCAATCAGCTGTGGGTCTAGATATGGTCAATCCAGGTGGCATCGCAGCCCTTGAACGAATTTTGTAAGAATTTCTCTCTCTTTCACTGTCTTTGTTTCACGGGTTTTTAAAAGTAATTGATTTTTATAATAGGGTTTAGCTGCTTTGCACTGCTGTGTTTATGCCGCTTTTCACCCACTTGACTCACTTACAGATAGATATCAATACATAGGTTTTAAGATTCTTACTAGTCAGATATATTCTTGGGCGGTGAATAGGGGGCGTTGAGTCCAGTTCACTGAGCAAGGAGTAGGTCTGGTCTATTACATATTGGGTTTATGGAACGGTATCTGAGCTAATTTGAAACCCTTGTTTTATGCATCACCCCACCTCACCTTTCCCGTTAAGCAGCCATAGTGTGTTTTCTAAACGTGCGACTCTGTTCTGTTTTGTAATTCAGTTCAAGGGTAGCGGTTTTTACATTCTCTCTGTAAGTGATATCTTATGATAAGTGTCTTTTTCTGTGTGACTTATTTCACTTAGAATCGTCGTACCTAAATCCACTCATCATGCTGCTCCTAGCCTTATGACGTTGATTTCATGGCTGAGTGATATTCCATTGTACATAAGGACCACAACTTCTTTATCCATTCTTCTCTTTCCTGGGATGTTTAAGGTGTAACGAAGTGGAGGTTCTTGTCAACAGAGCAGCCCTAAACTTTGGGGTGCCTGTGTCTTGCTGATTTTTAGTTTTCCCAATTTATACGCCCATGAGTGGAAGTGCCCTATGCTCTCTAAGCTGAGTTTTTTAGATGTTTCAGGACACACCGTACACTTCTCCAGAGTGGCTGTTGGCAATTTACAGCCCGCCCATCAGCGTAGCAAGGCTCCCATTTCTCCATGGCCTGTCCTGCATTTCTGGTTTTGACACTTTATTCAGCATGGCCCTTTTGACCGATGGGAAGCGAGACTTCTTTGTAGCGCTGATTTGCCTTTCCAGGTTGCTTGGTTGGCCAAAAAGGGCGTATGCGTTTTTTCCTGAATATATTCAGGAAAAAACGCATACGCCCTTTTTGGCCAAGGGCATCATTGTCGAGGTTTTGCCGCTTTTCCTGTGCTTTAAATGCGATTCGAATCTACCTCCTGAAATCGGTTTCCTGCAATTCTGCCTTGCTTTCAAATCCTCTTCGTTGCCTTCCCTCCATATATTTGTGGACGAGAGTTATCATTTCTAACTCTGCAGGTTTGTGAATTGCAGTGCCCCTGAGCTCCATTTTTCAACTCGCTTTCTTGGGAGCTGGCCGCAAAAGCGCAGGATTGCTTCAGGCCCTATTCTGGCTCCGGGCGGCAGGCTGAGCCTGTGGTTAATTCTGCTTCCTGATGGGAAAATAGAGTGACCTGTGCCTGTCCCAACACCTAGAGCTAGTCTCTCATTGGTTCCCCCTCTTCCCGTTCATCCTCAGGACAAATTGCAACGTGTACGGAACAGGAGGTTAAAGGTGCTGATTCTCCAAGGAGGGAGATTGCTAGTAAAGCGGCTGGAATGGCGAACCGGAGCACAAGGAGATGAGAAATGAGGTGCGTTTTAGAAACCTTTCCCGGTCACACGGTGTACCATCTTCTGGGTTTCTCATGCATGTTTTCGATGTAGGAAGATGCCCTTGAACCTGGAGATTTGGGACCCATGGGATGGGTACCACGCCGTATTACTTTACAGGGTCTGCGTTAGCTCACCCAACCTCACCAAACCTCTCAGCCCCAAGAGTGTCCACCCTTATGTCTCAGTCAGCTGTGGGTCTAGATATGGTCAATCCAGGTGGCATCGCAGCCCCTGAACGAATTTTGTAAGAATTTATCTCTCTTTCACTGTCTTTGTTTGACGGGTTTTTAAAAGTAATTGATTTTTATAATGGGGTTTAGCTGCTTTGCACTGCTGTGTTTATGCCGCTTTACACCCACTTGACTCACTTACAGAGAGATATCAATACATAGGTTTTAAGATTCTTACTAGTCAGATATATTCTTGGGCGGTGAATAGGGGGCGTTGAGTCCAGTTCACTGAGCAAGGAGTAGGTCTTGTCTATTACATATTGGGTTTATGGAACGGTATCTGAGCTAATTTGAAACCCTTGTTTTATGCATCACCCCACCTCACCTTTCCCGTTAAGCAGCCATAATGTGTTTTCTAAACGTGTGACTCTGTTCTGTTTTGTAATTCAGTTCAAGGGTAGCGGTTTTTACATTCCCTCTGTAAGTGATATCTTATGATAAGTGTCTTTTTCTGTGTGACTTATTTCACTTAGAATCGTCGTACCTAAATCCACTCATCATGCTGCTCCTAGCCTTATGACGTTGATTTCATGGCTGAGTGATATTCCATTGTACATAAGGACCACAACTTCTTCTCTTTCCTGGGATGTTTCAGGTGTAACGAAGTGGAGGTTCTTGTCAACAGAGCAGCCCTAAACTTTGGGGTGCCTGTGTCTTGCTGATTTTTAGTTTTCCCAATTTATACGCCCATGAGTGGAAGTGCCCTATGCTCTCTAAGCTGAGTTTTTTAGATGTTTCAGGACACACCGTACACTTCTCCAGAGTGGCTGTTGGCAATTTACAGCCCGCCCATCAGCGTAGCAAGGCTCCCATTTCTCCATGGCCTGTCCTGCATTTCTGGTTTTGACACTTTATTCAGCATGGCCCTTTTGACCGATGGGAAGCGAGACTTCTTTGTAGCGCTGATTTGCCTTTCCAGGTTGCTTGGTTGGCCAAAAAGGGCGTATGCGTTTTTTCCTGAATATATTCAGGAAAAAACGCATACGCCCTTTTTGGCCAAGGGCATCATTGTCGAGGTTTTGCCGCTTTTCCTGTGCTTTAAAGGCGATTCGAATCTACCTCCTGAAATCTGTTTCCTGCAATTCTGCCTTGCTTTCAAATCCTCTTCGTTGCCTTCCCTCCATATATTTGTGGACGAGAGTTATCATTTCTAACTCTGCAGGTTTGTGAATTGCAGTGCCCCTGAGCTCCATTTTTCAACTCGCTTTCTTGGGAGCTGGCCGCAAAAGCGCAGGATTGCTTCAGGCCCTATTCTGGCTCCGGGCGGCAGGCTGAGCCTGTGGTTAATTCTGCTACCTGATGGGAAAATAGAGTGACTTGTGCCTGTCCCAACACCTAGAGCTAGTCTCTCATTGGTTCCCCCTCTTCCCGTTCATCCTCAGGACAAATTGCAACGTGTACGGAACAGGAGGTTAAAGGTCCTGATTCTCCCAGGAGGGAGATTGCTAGTAAAGCGGCTGGAATGGCGAACCGGAGCACAAGGAGATGAGAAATGAGGTGCGTTTTAGAAACCTTTCCCGGTCACACGGTGTACCATCTTCTGGGTTTCTCATGCATGTTTTCGACGTAGGACGATGCCCTTGAACCTGGAGATTTGGGACCCATGGGATGGGTACCACGCCGTATTACTTTACAGGGTCTGCGTTAGCTCACCCAACCTCACCAAACCTCTCAGCCCCAAGAGTGTCCTCCCTTATGTCTCAATCAGCTGTGGGTCTAGATATGGTCAATCCAGGTGGCATCGCAGCCCCTGAACGAATTTTGTAAGAATTTCTCTCTCTTTCACTGTCTTTGTTTCACGGGTTTTTAAAAGTAATTGATTTTTATAATAGGGTTTAGCTGCTTTGCACTGCTGTGTTTATGCCGCTTTACACCCACTTGACTCACTTACAGAGAGATATCAATACATAGGTTTTAAGATTCTTACTAGTCAGATATATTCTTGGGCGGTGAATAGGGGGCGTTGAGTCCAGTTCACTGAGCAAGGAGTAGGTCTTGTCTATTACATATTGGGTTTATGGAACGGTATCTGAGCTAATTTGAAACCCTTGTTTTATGCATCACCCCACCTCACCTTTCCCGTTAAGCAGCCATAGTGTGTTTTCTAAACGTGCGACTCTGTTCTGTTTTGTAATTCAGTTCAAGGGTAGCGGTTTTTACATTCCCTCTGTAAGTGATATCTTATGATAAGTGTCTTTTTCTGTGTGACTTATTTCACTTAGAATCGTCGTACCTAAATCCACTCATCATGCTGCTCCTAGCCTTATGACGTTGATTTCATGGCTGAGTGATATTCCATTGTACATAAGGACCACAACTTCTTTATCCATTCTTCTCTTTCCTGGGATGTTTCAGGTGTAACGAAGTGGAGGTTCTTGTCAACAGAGCAGCCCTAAACTTTGGGGTGCCTGTGTCTTGCTGATTTTTAGTTTTCCCAATTTATACGCCCATGAGTGGAAGTGCCCTATGCTCTCTAAGCTGAGTTTTTTAGATGTTTCAGGACACACCGTACACTTCTCCAGAGTGGCTGTTGGCAATTTACAGCCCGCCCATCAGCGTAGCAAGGCTCCCATTTCTCCATGGCCTGTCCTGCATTTCTGGTTTTGACACTTTATTCAGCATGGCCCTTTTGACCGATGGGAAGCGAGACTTCTTTGTAGCGCTGATTTGCCTTTCCAGGTTGCTTGGTTGGCCAAAAAGGGCGTATGCGTTTTTTCCTGAATATATTCAGGAAAAAACGCATACGCCCTTTTTGGCCAAGGGCATCATTGTCGAGGTTTTGCCGCTTTTCCTGTGCTTTAAAGGCGATTCGAATCTACCTCCTGAAATCGGTTTCCTGCAATTCTGCCTTGCTTTCAAATCCTCTTCGTAGCCTTCCCTCCATATATTTGTGGACGAGAGTTATCATTTCTAACTCTGCAGGTTTGTGAATTGCAGTGCCCCTGAGCTCCATTTTTCAACTCGCTTTCTTGGGAGCTGGCCGCAAAAGCGCAGGATTGCTTCAGGCCCTATTCTGGCTCCGGGCGGCAGGCTGAGCCTGTGGTTAATTCTGCTTCCTGATGGGAAAATAGAGTGACCTCTGCCTGTCCCAACACCTAGAGCTAGTCTCTCATTGGTTCCCCCTCTTCCCGTTCATCCTCAGGACAAATTGCAACGTGTACGGAACAGGAGGTTAAAGGTGCTGATTCTCCAAGGAGGGAGATTGCTAGTAAAGCGGCTGGAATGGCGAACCGGAGCACAAGGAGATGAGAAATGAGGTGCGTTTTAGAAACCTTTCCCGGTCACACGGTGTACCATCTTCTGGGTTTCTCGTGCATGTTTTCGACGTAGGAAGATGCCCTTGAACCTGGAGATTTGGGACCCATGGGATGGGTACCACGCCGTATTACTTTAAAGGGTCTGCGTTAGCTCACCCAACCTCACCAAACCTCTCAGCCCCAAGAGTGTCCACCCTTATGTCTCAATCAGCTGTGGGTCTAGATATGGTCAATCCAGGTGGCATCGCAGCCCCTGAACGAATTTTGTAAGAATTTCTCTCTCTTTCACTGTCTTTGTTTCACGGGTTTTTAAAAGTAATTGATTTTTATAATAGGGTTTAGCTGCTTTGCACTGCTGTGTTTATGCCGCTTTACACCCACTTGACTCACTTACAGAGAGATATCAATACATAGGTTTTAAGATTCTTACTAGTCAGATATATTCTTGGGCGGTGAATAGGGGGCGTTGAGTCCAGTTCACTGAGCAAGGAGTAGGTCTTGTCTATTACATATTGGGTTTATGGAACGGTATCTGAGCTAATTTGAAACCCTTGTTTTATGCATCACCCCACCTCACCTTTCCCGTTAAGCAGCCATAGTGTGTTTTCTAAACGTGCGACTCTGTTCTGTTTTGTAATTCAGTTCAAGGGTAGCGGTTTTTACATTCCCTCTGTAAGTGATATCTTATGATAAGTGTCTTTTTCTGTGTGACTTATTTCACTTAGAATCGTCGTACCTAAATCCACTCATCATGCTGCTCCTAGCCTTATGACGTTGATTTCATGGCTGAGTGATATTCCATTGTACATAAGGACCACAACTTCTTTATCCATTCTTCTCTTTCCTGGGATGTTTCAGGTGTAACGAAGTGGAGGTTCTTGTCAACAGAGCAGCCCTAAACTTTGGGGTGCCTGTGTCTTGCTGATTTTTAGTTTTCCCAATTTATACGCTCATGAGTGGAAGTGCCCTATGCTCTCTAAGCTGAGTTTTTTAGATGTTTCAGGACACACCGTACACTTCTCCAGAGTGGCTGTTGGCAATTTACAGCCCGCCCATCAGCGTAGCAAGGCTCCCATTTCTCCATGGCCTGTCCTGCATTTCTGGTTTTGACACTTTATTCAGCATGGCCCTTTTGACCAATGGGAAGCGAGACTTCTTTGTAGCGCTGATTTGCCTTTCCAGGTTGCTTGGTTGGCCAAAAAGGGCATATGCGTTTTTTCCTGAATATATTCAGGAAAAAACGCATACGCCCTTTTTGGCCAAGGGCATCATTGTCGAGGTTTTGCCGCTTTTCCTGTGCTTTAAAGGCGATTCGAATCTACCTCCTGAAATCTGTTTCCTGCAATTCTGCCTTGCTTTCAAATCCTCTTCGTAGCCTTCCCTCCATATATTTGTGGACGAGAGTTATCATTTCTAACTCTGCAGGTTTGTGAATTGCAGTGCCCCTGAGCTCCATTTTTCAACTCGCTTTCTTGGGAGCTGGCCGCAAAAGCACAGGATTGCTTCAGGCCCTATTCTGGCTCCGGGCGGCAGGCTGAGCCTGTGGTTAATTCTGCTTCCTGATGGGAAAATAGAGTGACCTCTGCCTGTCCCAACACCTAGAGCTAGTCTCTCATTGGTTCCCCCTCTTCCCGTTCATCCTCAGGACAAATTGCAACGTGTTCGGAACAGGAGGTTAAAGGTGCTGATTCTCCAAGGAGGGAGATTGCTAGTAAAGCGGCTGGAATGGCGAACCGGAGCACAAGGAGATGAGAAATGAGGTGCGTTTTAGAAACCTTTCCCGGTCACACGGTGTACCATCTTCTGGGTTTCTCGTGCATGTTTTCGACGTAGGACGATGCCCTTGAACCTGTATATTTGGGACCCATGGGATGGGTACCACGCCGTATTACTTTACAGGGTCTGCGTTAGCTCACCCAACCTCACCAAACCTCTCAGCCCCAAGAGTGTCCACCCTTATGTCTCAATCAGCTGTGGGTCTAGATATGGTCAATCCAGGTGGCATCGCAGCCCCTGAACGAATTTTGTAAGAATTTCTCTCTCTTTCACTGTCTTTGTTTCACGGGATTTTAAAAGTAATTGATTTTTATAATAGGGTTTAGCTGCTTTGCACTGCTGTGTTTATGCCGCTTTACACCCACTTGACTCACTTACAGAGAGATATCAATACATAGGTTTTAAGATTCTTACTAGTCAGATATATTCTTGGGCGGTGAATAGGGGGCGTTGAGTCCAGTTCACTGAGCAAGGAGTAGGTCTGGTCTATTACATATTGGGTTTATGGAACGGTATCTGAGCTAATTTGAAACCCTTGTTTTATGCATCACCCCACCTCACCTTTCCCGTTAAGCAGCCATAGTGTGTTTTCTAAACGTGCGACTCTGTTCTGTTTTGTAATTCAGTTCAAGGGTAGCGGTTTTTACATTCCCTCTGTAAGTGATATCTTATGATAAGTGTCTTTTTCTGTGTGACTTATTTCACTTAGAATCGTCGTACCTAAATCCACTCATCATGCTGCTCCTAGCCTTATGACGTTGATTTCATGGCTGAGTGATATTCCATTGTACATAAGGACCACAACTTCTTTATCCATTCTTCTCTTTCCTGGGATGTTTCAGGTGTAACGAAGTGGAGGTTCTTGTCAACAGAGCAGCCCTAAACTTTGGGGTGCCTGTGTCTTGCTGATTTTTAGTTTTCCCAATTTATACGCCCATGAGTGGAAGTGCCCTATGCTCTCTAAGCTGAGTTTTTTAGATGTTTCAGGACACACCGTTCACTTCTCCAGAGTGGCTGTTGGCAATTTACAGCCCGCCCATCAGCGTAGCAAGGCTCCCATTTCTCCATGGCCTGTCCTGCATTTCTGGTTTTGACACTTTATTCAGCATGGCCCTTTTGACCGATGGGAAGCGAGACTTCTTTGTAGCGCTGATTTGCCTTTCCAGGTTGCTTGGTTGGCCAAAAAGGGCGTATGCGTTTTTTCCTGAATATATTCAGGAAAAAACGCATACGCCCTTTTTGGCCAAGGGCATCATTGTCGAGGTTTTGCCGCTTTTCCTGTGCTTTAAAGGCGATTCGAATCTACCTCCTGAAATCGGTTTCCTGCAATTCTGCCTTGCTTTCAAATCCTCTTCGTTGCCTTCCCTCCATATATTTGTGGACGAGAGTTATCATTTCTAACTCTGCAGGTTTGTGAATTGCAGTGCCCCTGAGCTCCATTTTTCAACTCGCTTTCTTGGGAGCTGGCCGCAAAAGCGCAGGATTGCTTCAGGCCCTATTCTGGCTCCGGGCGGCAGGCTGAGCCTGTGGTTAATTCTGCTTCCTGATGGGAAAATAGAGTGACCTCTGCCTGTCCCAACACCTAGAGCTAGTCTCTCATTGGTTCCCCCTCTTCCCGTTCATCCTCAGGACAAATTGCAACGTGTACGGAACAGGAGGTTAAAGGTGCTGATTCTCCCAGGAGGGAGATTGCTAGTAAAGCGGCTGGAATGGCGAACCGGAGCACAAGGAGATGAGAAATGAGGTGCGTTTTAGAAACCTTTCCCGGTCACACGGTGTACCATCTTCTGGGTTTCTCGTGCATGTTTTCGACGTAGGGCGATGCCCTTGAACCTGGAGATTTGGGACCCATGGGATGGATACCACGCCGTATTACTTTACAGGGTCTGCGTTAGCTCACCCAACCTCACCAAACCTCTCAGCCCCAAGAGTGTCCTCCCTTATGTCTCAATCAGCTGTGGGTCTAGATATGGTCAATCCAGGTGGCATCGCAGCCCCTGAACGAATTTTGTAAGAATTTATCTCTCTTTCACTGTCTTTGTTTCACGGGATTTTAAAAGTAATTGATTTTTATAATAGGGTTTAGCTGCTTTGCACTGCTGTGTTTATGCCGCTTTACACCCACTTGACTCACTTACAGAGAGATATCAATACATAGGTTTTAAGATTCTTACTAGTCAGATATATTCTTGGGCGGTGAATAGGGGGCGTTGAGTCCAGTTCACTGAGCAAGGAGTAGGTCTGGTCTATTACATATTGGGTTTATGGAACGGTATCTGAGCTAATTTGAAACCCTTGTTTTATGCATCACCCCACCTCACCTTTCCCGTTAAGCAGCCATAGTGTGTTTTCTAAACGTGCGACTCTGTTCTGTTTTGTAATTCAGTTCAAGGGTAGCGGTTTTTACATTCCCTCTGTAAGTGATATCTTATGATAAGTGTCTTTTTCTGTGTGACTTATTTCACTTAGAATCGTCGTACCTAAATCCACTCATCATGCTGCTCCTAGCCTTATGACGTTGATTTCATGGCTGAGTGATATTCCATTGTACATAAGGACCACAACTTCTTCTCTTTCCTGGGATGTTTCAGGTGTAACGAAGTGGAGGTTCTTGTCAACAGAGCAGCCCTAAACTTTGGGGTGCCTGTGTCTTGCTGATTTTTAGTTTTCCCAATTTATACGCCCATGAGTGGAAGTGCCCTATGCTCTCTAAGCTGAGTTTTTTAGATGTTTCAGGACACACCGTACACTTCTCCAGAGTGGCTGTTGGCAATTTACAGCCCGCCCATCAGCGTAGCAAGGCTCCCATTTCTCCATGGCCTGTCCTGCATTTCTGGTTTTGACACTTTATTCAGCATGGCCCTTTTGACCGATGGGAAGCGAGACTTCTTTGTAGCGCTGATTTGCCTTTCCAGGTTGCTTGGTTGGCCAAAAAGGGCGTATGCGTTTTTTCCTGAATATATTCAGGAAAAAACGCATACGCCCTTTTTGGCCAAGGGCATCATTGTCGAGGTTTTGCCGCTTTTCCTGTGCTTTAAAGGCGATTCGAATCTACCTCCTGAAATCTGTTTCCTGCAATTCTGCCTTGCTTTCAAATCCTCTTCGTTGCCTTCCCTCCATATATTTGTGGACGAGAGTTATCATTTCTAACTCTGCAGGTTTGTGAATTGCAGTGCCCCTGAGCTCCATTTTTCAACTCGCTTTCTTGGGAGCTGGCCGCAAAAGCGCAGGATTGCTTCAGGCCCTATTCTGGCTCCGGGCGGCAGGCTGAGCCTGTGGTTAATTCTGCTACCTGATGGGAAAATAGAGTGACTTGTGCCTGTCCCAACACCTAGAGCTAGTCTCTCATTGGTTCCCCCTCTTCCCGTTCATCCTCAGGACAAATTGCAACGTGTACGGAACAGGAGGTTAAAGGTCCTGATTCTCCCAGGAGGGAGATTGCTAGTAAAGCGGCTGGAATGGCGAACCGGAGCACAAGGAGATGAGAAATGAGGTGCGTTTTAGAAACCTTTCCCGGTCACACGGTGTACCATCTTCTGGGTTTCTCATGCATGTTTTCGACGTAGGACGATGCCCTTGAACCTGGAGATTTGGGACCCATGGGATGGGTACCACGCCGTATTACTTTACAGGGTCTGCGTTAGCTCACCCAACCTCACCAAACCTCTCAGCCCCAAGAGTGTCCTCCCTTATGTCTCAATCAGCTGTGGGTCTAGATATGGTCAATCCAGGTGGCATCGCAGCCCCTGAACGAATTTTGTAAGAATTTCTCTCTCTTTCACTGTCTTTGTTTCACGGGTTTTTAAAAGTAATTGATTTTTATAATAGGGTTTAGCTGCTTTGCACTGCTGTGTTTATGCCGCTTTACACCCACTTGACTCACTTACAGAGAGATATCAATACATAGGTTTTAAGATTCTTACTAGTCAGATATATTCTTGGGCGGTGAATAGGGGGCGTTGAGTCCAGTTCACTGAGCAAGGAGTAGGTCTTGTCTATTACATATTGGGTTTATGGAACGGTATCTGAGCTAATTTGAAACCCTTGTTTTATGCATCACCCCACCTCACCTTTCCCGTTAAGCAGCCATAGTGTGTTTTCTAAACGTGCGACTCTGTTCTGTTTTGTAATTCAGTTCAAGGGTAGCGGTTTTTACATTCCCTCTGTAAGTGATATCTTATGATAAGTGTCTTTTTCTGTGTGACTTATTTCACTTAGAATCGTCGTACCTAAATCCACTCATCATGCTGCTCCTAGCCTTATGACGTTGATTTCATGGCTGAGTGATATTCCATTGTACATAAGGACCACAACTTCTTTATCCATTCTTCTCTTTCCTGGGATGTTTCAGGTGTAACGAAGTGGAGGTTCTTGTCAACAGAGCAGCCCTAAACTTTGGGGTGCCTGTGTCTTGCTGATTTTTAGTTTTCCCAATTTATACGCCCATGAGTGGAAGTGCCCTATGCTCTCTAAGCTGAGTTTTTTAGATGTTTCAGGACACACCGTACACTTCTCCAGAGTGGCTGTTGGCAATTTACAGCCCGCCCATCAGCGTAGCAAGGCTCCCATTTCTCCATGGCCTGTCCTGCATTTCTGGTTTTGACACTTTATTCAGCATGGCCCTTTTGACCGATGGGAAGCGAGACTTCTTTGTAGCGCTGATTTGCCTTTCCAGGTTGCTTGGTTGGCCAAAAAGGGCGTATGCGTTTTTTCCTGAATATATTCAGGAAAAAACGCATACGCCCTTTTTGGCCAAGGGCATCATTGTCGAGGTTTTGCCGCTTTTCCTGTGCTTTAAAGGCGATTCGAATCTACCTCCTGAAATCGGTTTCCTGCAATTCTGCCTTGCTTTCAAATCCTCTTCGTAGCCTTCCCTCCATATATTTGTGGACGAGAGTTATCATTTCTAACTCTGCAGGTTTGTGAATTGCAGTGCCCCTGAGCTCCATTTTTCAACTCGCTTTCTTGGGAGCTGGCCGCAAAAGCGCAGGATTGCTTCAGGCCCTATTCTGGCTCCGGGCGGCAGGCTGAGCCTGTGGTTAATTCTGCTTCCTGATGGGAAAATAGAGTGACCTCTGCCTGTCCCAACACCTAGAGCTAGTCTCTCATTGGTTCCCCCTCTTCCCGTTCATCCTCAGGACAAATTGCAACGTGTACGGAACAGGAGGTTAAAGGTGCTGATTCTCCAAGGAGGGAGATTGCTAGTAAAGCGGCTGGAATGGCGAACCGGAGCACAAGGAGATGAGAAATGAGGTGCGTTTTAGAAACCTTTCCCGGTCACACGGTGTACCATCTTCTGGGTTTCTCGTGCATGTTTTCGACGTAGGAAGATGCCCTTGAACCTGGAGATTTGGGACCCATGGGATGGGTACCACGCCGTATTACTTTAAAGGGTCTGCGTTAGCTCACCCAACCTCACCAAACCTCTCAGCCCCAAGAGTGTCCACCCTTATGTCTCAATCAGCTGTGGGTCTAGATATGGTCAATCCAGGTGGCATCGCAGCCCCTGAACGAATTTTGTAAGAATTTCTCTCTCTTTCACTGTCTTTGTTTCACGGGTTTTTAAAAGTAATTGATTTTTATAATAGGGTTTAGCTGCTTTGCACTGCTGTGTTTATGCCGCTTTACACCCACTTGACTCACTTACAGAGAGATATCAATACATAGGTTTTAAGATTCTTACTAGTCAGATATATTCTTGGGCGGTGAATAGGGGGCGTTGAGTCCAGTTCACTGAGCAAGGAGTAGGTCTTGTCTATTACATATTGGGTTTATGGAACGGTATCTGAGCTAATTTGAAACCCTTGTTTTATGCATCACCCCACCTCACCTTTCCCGTTAAGCAGCCATAGTGTGTTTTCTAAACGTGCGACTCTGTTCTGTTTTGTAATTCAGTTCAAGGGTAGCGGTTTTTACATTCCCTCTGTAAGTGATATCTTATGATAAGTGTCTTTTTCTGTGTGACTTATTTCACTTAGAATCGTCGTACCTAAATCCACTCATCATGCTGCTCCTAGCCTTATGACGTTGATTTCATGGCTGAGTGATATTCCATTGTACATAAGGACCACAACTTCTTTATCCATTCTTCTCTTTCCTGGGATGTTTCAGGTGTAACGAAGTGGAGGTTCTTGTCAACAGAGCAGCCCTAAACTTTGGGGTGCCTGTGTCTTGCTGATTTTTAGTTTTCCCAATTTATACGCTCATGAGTGGAAGTGCCCTATGCTCTCTAAGCTGAGTTTTTTAGATGTTTCAGGACACACCGTACACTTCTCCAGAGTGGCTGTTGGCAATTTACAGCCCGCCCATCAGCGTAGCAAGGCTCCCATTTCTCCATGGCCTGTCCTGCATTTCTGGTTTTGACACTTTATTCAGCATGGCCCTTTTGACCAATGGGAAGCGAGACTTCTTTGTAGCGCTGATTTGCCTTTCCAGGTTGCTTGGTTGGCCAAAAAGGGCATATGCGTTTTTTCCTGAATATATTCAGGAAAAAACGCATACGCCCTTTTTGGCCAAGGGCATCATTGTCGAGGTTTTGCCGCTTTTCCTGTGCTTTAAAGGCGATTCGAATCTACCTCCTGAAATCTGTTTCCTGCAATTCTGCCTTGCTTTCAAATCCTCTTCGTAGCCTTCCCTCCATATATTTGTGGACGAGAGTTATCATTTCTAACTCTGCAGGTTTGTGAATTGCAGTGCCCCTGAGCTCCATTTTTCAACTCGCTTTCTTGGGAGCTGGCCGCAAAAGCACAGGATTGCTTCAGGCCCTATTCTGGCTCCGGGCGGCAGGCTGAGCCTGTGGTTAATTCTGCTTCCTGATGGGAAAATAGAGTGACCTCTGCCTGTCCCAACACCTAGAGCTAGTCTCTCATTGGTTCCCCCTCTTCCCGTTCATCCTCAGGACAAATTGCAACGTGTTCGGAACAGGAGGTTAAAGGTGCTGATTCTCCAAGGAGGGAGATTGCTAGTAAAGCGGCTGGAATGGCGAACCGGAGCACAAGGAGATGAGAAATGAGGTGCGTTTTAGAAACCTTTCCCGGTCACACGGTGTACCATCTTCTGGGTTTCTCGTGCATGTTTTCGACGTAGGACGATGCCCTTGAACCTGTATATTTGGGACCCATGGGATGGGTACCACGCCGTATTACTTTACAGGGTCTGCGTTAGCTCACCCAACCTCACCAAACCTCTCAGCCCCAAGAGTGTCCACCCTTATGTCTCAATCAGCTGTGGGTCTAGATATGGTCAATCCAGGTGGCATCGCAGCCCCTGAACGAATTTTGTAAGAATTTCTCTCTCTTTCACTGTCTTTGTTTCACGGGATTTTAAAAGTAATTGATTTTTATAATAGGGTTTAGCTGCTTTGCACTGCTGTGTTTATGCCGCTTTACACCCACTTGACTCACTTACAGAGAGATATCAATACATAGGTTTTAAGATTCTTACTAGTCAGATATATTCTTGGGCGGTGAATAGGGGGCGTTGAGTCCAGTTCACTGAGCAAGGAGTAGGTCTGGTCTATTACATATTGGGTTTATGGAACGGTATCTGAGCTAATTTGAAACCCTTGTTTTATGCATCACCCCACCTCACCTTTCCCGTTAAGCAGCCATAGTGTGTTTTCTAAACGTGCGACTCTGTTCTGTTTTGTAATTCAGTTCAAGGGTAGCGGTTTTTACATTCCCTCTGTAAGTGATATCTTATGATAAGTGTCTTTTTCTGTGTGACTTATTTCACTTAGAATCGTCGTACCTAAATCCACTCATCATGCTGCTCCTAGCCTTATGACGTTGATTTCATGGCTGAGTGATATTCCATTGTACATAAGGACCACAACTTCTTTATCCATTCTTCTCTTTCCTGGGATGTTTCAGGTGTAACGAAGTGGAGGTTCTTGTCAACAGAGCAGCCCTAAACTTTGGGGTGCCTGTGTCTTGCTGATTTTTAGTTTTCCCAATTTATACGCCCATGAGTGGAAGTGCCCTATGCTCTCTAAGCTGAGTTTTTTAGATGTTTCAGGACACACCGTTCACTTCTCCAGAGTGGCTGTTGGCAATTTACAGCCCGCCCATCAGCGTAGCAAGGCTCCCATTTCTCCATGGCCTGTCCTGCATTTCTGGTTTTGACACTTTATTCAGCATGGCCCTTTTGACCGATGGGAAGCGAGACTTCTTTGTAGCGCTGATTTGCCTTTCCAGGTTGCTTGGTTGGCCAAAAAGGGCGTATGCGTTTTTTCCTGAATATATTCAGGAAAAAACGCATACGCCCTTTTTGGCCAAGGGCATCATTGTCGAGGTTTTGCCGCTTTTCCTGTGCTTTAAAGGCGATTCGAATCTACCTCCTGAAATCGGTTTCCTGCAATTCTGCCTTGCTTTCAAATCCTCTTCGTTGCCTTCCCTCCATATATTTGTGGACGAGAGTTATCATTTCTAACTCTGCAGGTTTGTGAATTGCAGTGCCCCTGAGCTCCATTTTTCAACTCGCTTTCTTGGGAGCTGGCCGCAAAAGCGCAGGATTGCTTCAGGCCCTATTCTGGCTCCGGGCGGCAGGCTGAGCCTGTGGTTAATTCTGCTTCCTGATGGGAAAATAGAGTGACCTCTGCCTGTCCCAACACCTAGAGCTAGTCTCTCATTGGTTCCCCCTCTTCCCGTTCATCCTCAGGACAAATTGCAACGTGTACGGAACAGGAGGTTAAAGGTGCTGATTCTCCCAGGAGGGAGATTGCTAGTAAAGCGGCTGGAATGGCGAACCGGAGCACAAGGAGATGAGAAATGAGGTGCGTTTTAGAAACCTTTCCCGGTCACACGGTGTACCATCTTCTGGGTTTCTCGTGCATGTTTTCGACGTAGGGCGATGCCCTTGAACCTGGAGATTTGGGACCCATGGGATGGATACCACGCCGTATTACTTTACAGGGTCTGCGTTAGCTCACCCAACCTCACCAAACCTCTCAGCCCCAAGAGTGTCCTCCCTTATGTCTCAATCAGCTGTGGGTCTAGATATGGTCAATCCAGGTGGCATCGCAGCCCCTGAACGAATTTTGTAAGAATTTATCTCTCTTTCACTGTCTTTGTTTCACGGGATTTTAAAAGTAATTGATTTTTATAATAGGGTTTAGCTGCTTTGCACTGCTGTGTTTATGCCGCTTTACACCCACTTGACTCACTTACAGAGAGATATCAATACATAGGTTTTAAGATTCTTACTAGTCAGATATATTCTTGGGCGGTGAATAGGGGGCGTTGAGTCCAGTTCACTGAGCAAGGAGTAGGTCTGGTCTATTACATATTGGGTTTATGGAACGGTATCTGAGCTAATTTGAAACCCTTGTTTTATGCATCACCCCACCTCACCTTTCCCGTTAAGCAGCCATAGTGTGTTTTCTAAACGTGCGACTCTGTTCTGTTTTGTAATTCAGTTCAAGGGTAGCGGTTTTTACATTCCCTCTGTAAGTGATATCTTATGATAAGTGTCTTTTTCTGTGTGACTTATTTCACTTAGAATCGTCGTACCTAAATCCACTCATCATGCTGCTCCTAGCCTTATGACGTTGATTTCATGGCTGAGTGATATTCCATTGTACATAAGGACCACAACTTCTTTATCCATTCTTCTCTTTCCTGGGATGTTTAAGGTGTAACGAAGTGGAGGTTCTTGTCAACAGAGCAGCCCTAAACTTTGGGGTGCCTGTGTCTTGCTGATTTTTAGTTTTCCCAATTTATACGCCCATGAGTGGAAGTGCCCTATGCTCTCTAAGCTGAGTTTTTTAGATGTTTCAGGACACACCGTACACTTCTCCAGAGTGGCTGTTGGCAATTTACAGCCCGCCCATCAGCGTAGCAAGGCTCCCATTTCTCCATGGCCTGTCCTGCATTTCTGGTTTTGACACTTTATTCAGCATGGCCCTTTTGACCGATGGGAAGCGAGACTTCTTTGTAGCGCTGATTTGCCTTTCCAGGTTGCTTGGTTGGCCAAAAAGGGCGTATGCGTTTTTTCCTGAATATATTCAGGAAAAAACGCATACGCCCTTTTTGGCCAAGGGCATCATTGTCGAGGTTTTGCCGCTTTTCCTGTGCTTTAAAGGCGATTCGAATCTACCTCCTGAAATCGGTTTCCTGCAATTCTGCCTTGCTTTCAAATCCTCTTCGTTGCCTTCCCTCCATATATTTGTGGACGAGAGTTATCATTTCTAACTCTGCAGGTTTGTGAATTGCAGTGCCCCTGAGCTCCATTTTTCAACTCGCTTTCTTGGGAGCTGGCCTCAAAAGTGCAGGATTGCTTCAGGCCCTATTCTGGCTCCGGGCGGCAGGCTGAGCCTGTGGTTAATTCTGCTTCCTGATGGGAAAATAGAGTGACCTCTGCCTGTCCCAACACCTAGAGCTAGTCTCTCATTGGTTCCCCCTCTTCCCGTTCATCCTCAGGACAAATTGCAACGTGTTCGGAACAGGAGGTTAAAGGTGCTGATTCTCCAAGGAGGGAGATTGCTAGTAAAGCGGCTGGAATGGCGAACCGGAGCACAAGGAGATGAGAAATGAGGTGCGTTTTAGAAACCTTTCCCGGTCACACGGTGTACCATCTTCTGGGTTTCTCGTGCATGTTTTCGACGTAGGACGATGCCCTTGAACCTGGAGATTTGGGACCCATGGGATGGGTACCACGCCGTATTACTTTACAGGGTCTGCGTTAGCTCACCCAACCTCACCAAACCTCTCAGCCCCAAGAGTGTCCTCCCTTATGTCTCAATCAGCTGTGGGTCTAGATATGGTCAATCCAGGTGGCATCGCAGCCCCTGAACGAATTTTGTAAGAATTTCTCTCTCTTTCACTGTCTTTGTTTCACGGGATTTTAAAAGTAATTGATTTTTATAATAGGGTTTAGCTGCTTTGCACTGCTGTGTTTATGCCGCTTTACACCCACTTGACTCACTTACAGAGAGATATCAATACATAGGTTTTAAGATTCTTACTAGTCAGATATATTCTTGGGCGGTGAATAGGGGGCGTTGAGTCCAGTTCACTGAGCAAGGAGTAGGTCTGGTCTATTACATATTGGGTTTATGGAACGGTATCTGAGCTAATTTGAAACCCTTGTTTTATGCATCACCCCACCTCACCTTTCCCGTTAAGCAGCCATAGTGTGTTTTCTAAACGTGCGACTCTGTTCTGTTTTGTAATTCAGTTCAAGGGTAGCGGTTTTTACATTCCCTCTGTAAGTGATATCTTATGATAAGTGTCTTTTTCTGTGTGACTTATTTCACTTAGAATCGTCGTACCTAAATCCACTCATCATGCTGCTCCTAGCCTTATGACGTTGATTTCATGGCTGAGTGATATTCCATTGTACATAAGGACCACAAGTTCTTTATCCATTCTTCTCTTTCCTGGGATGTTTCAGGTGTAACGAAGTGGAGGTTCTTGTCAACAGAGCAGCCCTAAACTTTGGGGTGCCTGTGTCTTGCTGATTTTTAGTTTTCCCAATTTATACGCCCATGAGTGGAAGTGCCCTATGCTCTCTAAGCTGAGTTTTTTAGATGTTTCAGGACACACCGTACACTTCTCCAGAGTGGCTGTTGGCAATTTACAGCCCACCCATCAGCGTAGCAAGGCTCCCATTTCTCCATGGCCTGTCCTGCATTTCTGGTTTTGACACTTTATTCAGCATGGCCCTTTTGACCGATGGGAAGCGAGACTTCTTTGTAGCGCTGATTTGCCTTTCCAGGTTGCTTGGTTGGCCAAAAAGGGCGTATGCGTTTTTTCCTGAATATATTCAGGAAAAAACGCATACGCCCTTTTTGGCCAAGGGCATCATTGTCGAGGTTTTGCCGCTTTTCCTGTGCTTTAAAGGCGATTCGAATCTACCTCCTGAAATCGGTTTCCTGCAATTCTGCCTTGCTTTCAAATCCTCTTCGTTGCCTTCCCTCCATATATTTGTGGACGAGAGTTATCATTTCTAACTCTGCAGGTTTGTGAATTGCAGTGCCCCTGAGCTCCATTTTTCAACTCGCTTTCTTGGGAGCTGGCCGCAAAAGCGCAGGATTGCTTCAGGCCCTATTCTGGCTCCGGGCGGCAGGCTGAGCCTGTGGTTAATTCTGCTTCCTGATGGGAAAATAGAGTGACCTCTGCCTGTCCCAACACCTAGAGCTAGTCTCTCATTGGTTCCCCCTCTTCCCGTTCATCCTCAGGACAAATTGCAACGTGTACGGAACAGGAGGTTAAAGGTGCTGATTCTCCAAGGAGGGAGATTGCTAGTAAAGCGGCTGGAATGGCGAACCGGAGCACAAGGAGATGAGAAATGAGGTGCGTTTTAGAAACCTTTCCCGGTCACACGGTGTACCATCTTCTGGGTTTCTCGTGCATGTTTTCGACGTAGGAAGATGCCCTTGAACCTGGAGATTTGGGACCCATGGGATGGGTACCACGCCGTATTACTTTAAAGGGTCTGCGTTAGCTCACCCAACCTCACCAAACCTCTCAGCCCCAAGAGTGTCCACCCTTATGTCTCAATCAGCTGTGGGTCTAGATATGGTCAATCCAGGTGGCATCGCAGCCCCTGAACGAATTTTGTAAGAATTTCTCTCTCTTTCACTGTCTTTGTTTCACGGGTTTTTAAAAGTAATTGATTTTTATAATAGGGTTTAGCTGCTTTGCTCTGCTGTGTTTATGCCGCTTTACACCCACTTGACTCACTTACAGAGAGATATCAATACATAGGTTTTAAGATTCTTACTAGTCAGATATATTCTTGGGCGGTGAATAGGGGGCGTTGAGTCCAGTTCACTGAGCAAGGAGTAGGTCTGGTCTATTACATATTGGGTTTATGGAACGGTATCTGAGCTAATTTGAAACCCTTGTTTTATGCATCACCCCACCTCACCTTTCCCGTTAAGCAGCCATAGTGTGTTTTCTAAACGTGCGACTCTGTTCTGTTTTGTAATTCAGTTCAAGGGTAGCGGTTTTTACATTCCCTCTGTAAGTGATATCTTATGATAAGTGTCTTTTTCTGTGTGACTTATTTCACTTAGAATCGTCGTACCTAAATCCACTCATCATGCTGCTCCTAGCCTTATGACGTTGATTTCATGGCTGAGTGATATTCCATTGTACATAAGGACCACAAGTTCTTTATCCATTCTTCTCTTTCCTGGGATGTTTCAGGTGTAACGAAGTGGAGGTTCTTGTCAACAGAGCAGCCCTAAACTTTGGGGTGCCTGTGTCTTGCTGATTTTTAGTTTTCCCAATTTATACGCCCATGAGTGGAAGTGCCCTATGCTCTCTAAGCTGAGTTTTTTAGATGTTTCAGGACACACCGTACACTTCTCCAGAGTGGCTGTTGGCAATTTACAGCCCGCCCATCAGCGTAGCAAGGCTCCCATTTCTCCATGGCCTGTCCTGCATTTCTGGTTTTGACACTTTATTCAGCATGGCCCTTTTGACCGATGGGAAGCGAGACTTCTTTGTAGCGCTGATTTGCCTTTCCAGGTTGCTTGGTTGGCCAAAAAGGGCGTATGCGTTTTTTCCTGAATATATTCAGGAAAAAACGCATACGCCCTTTTTGGCCAAGGGCATCATTGTCGAGGTTTTGCCGCTTTTCCTGTGCTTTAAAGGCGATTCGAATCTACCTCCTGAAATCGGTTTCCTGCAATTCTGCCTTGCTTTCAAATCCTCTTCGTTGCCTTCCCTCCATATATTTGTGGACGAGAGTTATCATTTCTAACTCTGCAGGTTTGTGAATTGCAGTGCCCCTGAGCTCCATTTTTCAACTCGCTTTCTTGGGAGCTGGCCGCAAAAGCGCAGGATTGCTTCAGGCCCTATTCTGGCTCCGGGCAGCAGGCTGAGCCTGTGGTTAATTCTGCTTCCTGATGGGAAAATAGAGTGACCTGTGCCTGTCCCAACACCTAGAGCTAGTCTCTCATTGGTTCCCCCTCTTCCCGTTCATCCTCAGGACAAATTGCAACGTGTACGGAACAGGAGGTTAAAGGTGCTGATTCTCCAAGGAGGGAGATTGCTAGTAAAGCGGCTGGAATGGCGAACCGGAGCACAAGGAGATGAGAAATGAGGTGCGTTTTAGAAACCTTTCCCGGTCACACGGTGTACCATCTTCTGGGTTTCTCATGCATGTTTTCGATGTAGGAAGATGCCCTTGAACCTGGAGATTTGGGACCCATGGGATGGGTACCACGCCGTATTACTTTACAGGGTCTGCGTTAGCTCACCCAACCTCACCAAACCTCTCAGCCCCAAGAGTGTCCACCCTTATGTCTCAGTCAGCTGTGGGTCTAGATATGGTCAATCCAGGTGGCATCGCAGCCCCTGAACGAATTTTGTAAGAATTTATCTCTCTTTCACTGTCTTTGTTTGACGGGTTTTTAAAAGTAATTGATTTTTATAATGGGGTTTAGCTGCTTTGCACTGCTGTGTTTATGCCGCTTTACACCCACTTGACTCACTTACAGAGAGATATCAATACATAGGTTTTAAGATTCTTACTAGTCAGATATATTCTTGGGCGGTGAATAGGGGGCGTTGAGTCCAGTTCACTGAGCAAGGAGTAGGTCTTGTCTATTACATATTGGGTTTATGGAACGGTATCTGAGCTAATTTGAAACCCTTGTTTTATGCATCACCCCACCTCACCTTTCCCGTTAAGCAGCCATAGTGTGTTTTCTAAACGTGCGACTCTGTTCTGTTTTGTAATTCAGTTCAAGGGTAGCGGTTTTTACATTCTCTCTGTAAGTGATATCTTATGATAAGTGTCTTTTTCTGTGTGACTTATTTCACTTAGAATCGTCGTACCTAAATCCACTCATCATGCTGCTCCTAGCCTTATGACGTTGATTTCATGGCTGAGTGATATTCCATTGTACATAAGGACCACAACTTCTTTATCCATTCTTCTCTTTCCTGGGATGTTTAAGGTGTAACGAAGTGGAGGTTCTTGTCAACAGAGCAGCCCTAAACTTTGGGGTGCCTGTGTCTTGCTGATTTTTAGTTTTCCCAATTTATACGCCCATGAGTGGAAGTGCCCTATGCTCTCTAAGCTGAGTTTTTTAGATGTTTCAGGACACACCGTACACTTCTCCAGAGTGGCTGTTGGCAATTTACAGCCCGCCCATCAGCGTAGCAAGGCTCCCATTTCTCCATGGCCTGTCCTGCATTTCTGGTTTTGACACTTTATTCAGCATGGCCCTTTTGACCGATGGGAAGCGAGACTTCTTTGTAGCGCTGATTTGCCTTTCCAGGTTGCTTGGTTGGCCAAAAAGGGCGTATGCGTTTTTTCCTGAATATATTCAGGAAAAAACGCATACGCCCTTTTTGGCCAAGGGCATCATTGTCGAGGTTTTGCCGCTTTTCCTGTGCTTTAAAGGCGATTCGAATCTACCTCCTGAAATCGGTTTCCTGCAATTCTGCCTTGCTTTCAAATCCTCTTCGTAGCCTTCCCTCCATATATTTGTGGACGAGAGTTATCATTTCTAACTCTGCAGGTTTGTGAATTGCAGTGCCCCTGAGCTCCATTTTTCAACTCGCTTTCTTGGGAGCTGGCCGCAAAAGCGCAGGATTGCTTCAGGCCCTATTCTGGCTCCGGGCGGCAGGCTGAGCCTGTGGTTAATTCTGCTTCCTGATGGGAAAATAGAGTGACCTCTGCCTGTCCCAACACCTAGAGCTAGTCTCTCATTGGTTCCCCCTCTTCCCGTTCATCCTCAGGACAAATTGCAACGTGTACGGAACAGGAGGTTAAAGGTGCTGATTCTCCAAGGAGGGAGATTGCTAGTAAAGCGGCTGGAATGGCGAACCGGAGCACAAGGAGATGAGAAATGAGGTGCGTTTTAGAAACCTTTCCCGGTCACACGGTGTACCATCTTCTGGGTTTCTCGTGCATGTTTTCGACGTAGGAAGATGCCCTTGAACCTGGAGATTTGGGACCCATGGGATGGGTACCACGCCGTATTACTTTAAAGGGTCTGCGTTAGCTCACCCAACCTCACCAAACCTCTCAGCCCCAAGAGTGTCCACCCTTATGTCTCAATCAGCTGTGGGTCTAGATATGGTCAATCCAGGTGGCATCGCAGCCCCTGAACGAATTTTGTAAGAATTTCTCTCTCTTTCACTGTCTTTGTTTCACGGGTTTTTAAAAGTAATTGATTTTTATAATAGGGTTTAGCTGCTTTGCACTGCTGTGTTTATGCCGCTTTACACCCACTTGACTCACTTACAGAGAGATATCAATACATAGGTTTTAAGATTCTTACTAGTCAGATATATTCTTGGGCGGTGAATAGGGGGCGTTGAGTCCAGTTCACTGAGCAAGGAGTAGGTCTTGTCTATTACATATTGGGTTTATGGAACGGTATCTGAGCTAATTTGAAACCCTTGTTTTATGCATCACCCCACCTCACCTTTCCCGTTAAGCAGCCATAGTGTGTTTTCTAAACGTGCGACTCTGTTCTGTTTTGTAATTCAGTTCAAGGGTAGCGGTTTTTACATTCCCTCTGTAAGTGATATCTTATGATAAGTGTCTTTTTCTGTGTGACTTATTTCACTTAGAATCGTCGTACCTAAATCCACTCATCATGCTGCTCCTAGCCTTATGACGTTGATTTCATGGCTGAGTGATATTCCATTGTACATAAGGACCACAACTTCTTTATCCATTCTTCTCTTTCCTGGGATGTTTAAGGTGTAACGAAGTGGAGGTTCTTGTCAACAGAGCAGCCCTAAACTTTGGGGTGCCTGTGTCTTGCTGATTTTTAGTTTTCCCAATTTATACGCCCATGAGTGGAAGTGCCCTATGCTCTCTAAGCTGAGTTTTTTAGATGTTTCAGGACACACCGTACACTTCTCCAGAGTGGCTGTTGGCAATTTACAGCCCGCCCATCAGCGTAGCAAGGCTCCCATTTCTCCATGGCCTGTCCTGCATTTCTGGTTTTGACACTTTATTCAGCATGGCCCTTTTGACCGATGGGAAGCGAGACTTCTTTGTAGCGCTGATTTGCCTTTCCAGGTTGCTTGGTTGGCCAAAAAGGGCGTATGCGTTTTTTCCTGAATATATTCAGGAAAAAACGCATACGCCCTTTTTGGCCAAGGGCATCATTGTCGAGGTTTTGCCGCTTTTCCTGTGCTTTTAAGGCGATTCGAATCTACCTCCTGAAATCGGTTTCCTGCAATTCTGCCTTGCTTTCAAATCCTCTTCGTTGCCTTCCCTCCATATATTTGTGGACGAGAGTTATCATTTCTAACTCTGCAGGTTTGTGAATTGCAGTGCCCCTGAGCTCCATTTTTCAACTCGCTTTCTTGGGAGCTGGCCGCAAAAGCGCAGGATTGCTTCAGGCCCTATTCTGGCTCCGGGCGGCAGGCTGAGCCTGTGGTTAATTCTGCTTCCTGATGGGAAAATAGAGTGACCTCTGCCTGTCCCAACACCTAGAGCTAGTCTCTCATTGGTTCCCCCTCTTCCCGTTCATCCTCAGGACAAATTGCAACGTGTACGGAACAGGAGGTTAAAGGTGCTGATTCTCCAAGGAGGGAGATTGCTAGTAAAGCGGCTGGAATGGCGAACCGGAGCACAAGGAGATGAGAAATGAGGTGCGTTTTAGAAACCTTTCCCGGTCACACGGTGTACCATCTTCTGGGTTTCTCATGCATGTTTTCGATGTAGGAAGATGCCCTTGAACCTGGAGATTTGGGACCCATGGGATGGGTACCACGCCGTATTACTTTACAGGGTCTGCGTTAGCTCACCCAACCTCACCAAACCTCTCAGCCCCAAGAGTGTCCACCCTTATGTCTCAGTCAGCTGTGGGTCTAGATATGGTCAATCCAGGTGGCATCGCAGCCCCTGAACGAATTTTGTAAGAATTTATCTCTCTTTCACTGTCTTTGTTTGACGGGTTTTTAAAAGTAATTGATTTTTATAATGGGGTTTAGCTGCTTTGCACTGCTGTGTTTATGCCGCTTTACACCCACTTGACTCACTTACAGAGAGATATCAATACATAGGTTTTAAGATTCTTACTAGTCAGATATATTCTTGGGCGGTGAATAGGGGGCGTTGAGTCCAGTTCACTGAGCAAGGAGTAGGTCTTGTCTATTACATATTGGGTTTATGGAACGGTATCTGAGCTAATTTGAAACCCTTGTTTTATGCATCACCCCACCTCACCTTTCCCGTTAAGCAGCCATAGTGTGTTTTCTAAACGTGCGACTCTGTTCTGTTTTGTAATTCAGTTCAAGGGTAGCGGTTTTTACATTCTCTCTGTAAGTGATATCTTATGATAAGTGTCTTTTTCTGTGTGACTTATTTCACTTAGAATCGTCGTACCTAAATCCACTCATCATGCTGCTCCTAGCCTTATGACGTTGATTTCATGGCTGAGTGATATTCCATTGTACATAAGGACCACAACTTCTTTATCCATTCTTCTCTTTCCTGGGATGTTTAAGGTGTAACGAAGTGGAGGTTCTTGTCAACAGAGCAGCCCTAAACTTTGGGGTGCCTGTGTCTTGCTGATTTTTAGTTTTCCCAATTTATACGCCCATGAGTGGAAGTGCCCTATGCTCTCTAAGCTGAGTTTTTTAGATGTTTCAGGACACACCGTACACTTCTCCAGAGTGGCTGTTGGCAATTTACAGCCCGCCCATCAGCGTAGCAAGGCTCCCATTTCTCCATGGCCTGTCCTGCATTTCTGGTTTTGACACTTTATTCAGCATGGCCCTTTTGACCGATGGGAAGTGAGACTTCTTTGTAGCGCTGATTTGCCTTTCCAGGTTGCTTGGTTGGCCAAAAAGGGCGTATGCGTTTTTTCCTGAATATATTCAGGAAAAAACGCATACGCCCTTTTTGGCCAAGGGCATCATTGTCGAGGTTTTGCCGCTTTTCCTGTGCTCTAAAGGCGATTCGAATCTACCTCCTGAAATCTGTTTCCTGCAATTCTGCCTTGCTTTCAAATCCTCATCGTTGCCTTCCTTCCATATATTTGTGGACGAGAGTTATCATTTCTACCTCTGCAGTTTTGTGAATTGCAGTGCCCCTGAGCTCCATTTTTTAACTCGTTTTCTTGGGAGCTGGCTGCAAAAGCGCAGGATTGCTTCAGGCCCTATTCTGGCTCCGGGCGGCAGGCTGAGCCTGTGGTTAATTCTTCTTCCTGATGGGAAAATAGAGTGACTTGTGCCTGTCCCAAAACCTAGAGCTAGTCTCTCATTGGTTCCCCCTCTTCCCGTTCATCCTCAGGACAAATTGCAACGTGTACGGAACAGGAGGTTAAAGGTGCTGATTCTCCAAGGAGGGAGATTGCTAGTAAAGCGGCTGGAATGGCGAACCGGAGCACAAGGAGATGAGAAATGAGGTGCGTTTTAGAAACCTTTCCCGGTCACACGGTGTACCATCTTCTGGGTTGCTCGTGCATGTTTTCGACGTAGGAAGATGCCCTTGAACCTGGAGATTTGGGACCCATGGGATGGGTACCACGCTGTATTACTTTACAGGGTCTGCGTTAGCTCACCCAACCTCACCAAACCTCTCAGCCCCAAGAGTGTCCACCCTTATGTCTCAATCAGCTGTGGGTCTAGATATGGTCAATCCAGGTGGCATCGCAGCCCTTGAACGAATTTTGTAAGAATTTCTCTCTCTTTCACTGTCTTTGTTTCACGGGTTTTTAAAAGTAATTGATTTTTATAATAGGGTTTAGCTGCTTTGCACTGCTGTGTTTATGCCGCTTTTCACCCACTTGACTCACTTACAGATAGATATCAATACATAGGTTTTAAGATTCTTACTAGTCAGATATATTCTTGGGCGGTGAATAGGGGGCGTTGAGTCCAGTTCACTGAGCAAGGAGTAGGTCTGGTCTATTACATATTGGGTTTATGGAACGGTATCTGAGCTAATTTGAAACCCTTGTTTTATGCATCACCCCACCTCACCTTTCCCGTTAAGCAGCCATAGTGTGTTTTCTAAACGTGCGACTCTGTTCTGTTTTGTAATTCAGTTCAAGGGTAGCGGTTTTTACATTCTCTCTGTAAGTGATATCTTATGATAAGTGTCTTTTTCTGTGTGACTTATTTCACTTAGAATCGTCGTACCTAAATCCACTCATCATGCTGCTCCTAGCCTTATGACGTTGATTTCATGGCTGAGTGATATTCCATTGTACATAAGGACCACAACTTCTTTATCCATTCTTCTCTTTCCTGGGATGTTTAAGGTGTAACGAAGTGGAGGTTCTTGTCAACAGAGCAGCCCTAAACTTTGGGGTGCCTGTGTCTTGCTGATTTTTAGTTTTCCCAATTTATACGCCCATGAGTGGAAGTGCCCTATGCTCTCTAAGCTGAGTTTTTTAGATGTTTCAGGACACACCGTACACTTCTCCAGAGTGGCTGTTGGCAATTTACAGCCCGCCCATCAGCGTAGCAAGGCTCCCATTTCTCCATGGCCTGTCCTGCATTTCTGGTTTTGACACTTTATTCAGCATGGCCCTTTTGACCGATGGGAAGCGAGACTTCTTTGTAGCGCTGATTTGCCTTTCCAGGTTGCTTGGTTGGCCAAAAAGGGCGTATGCGTTTTTTCCTGAATATATTCAGGAAAAAACGCATACGCCCTTTTTGGCCAAGGGCATCATTGTCGAGGTTTTGCCGCTTTTCCTGTGCTTTAAATGCGATTCGAATCTACCTCCTGAAATCGGTTTCCTGCAATTCTGCCTTGCTTTCAAATCCTCTTCGTAGCCTTCCCTCCATATATTTGTGGACGAGAGTTATCATTTCTAACTCTGCAGGTTTGTGAATTGCAGTGCCCCTGAGCTCCATTTTTCAACTCGCTTTCTTGGGAGCTGGCCGCAAAAGCGCAGGATTGCTTCAGGCCCTATTCTGGCTCCGGGCGGCAGGCTGAGCCTGTGGTTAATTCTGCTTCCTGATGGGAAAATAGAGTGACCTGTGCCTGTCCCAACACCTAGAGCTAGTCTCTCATTGGTTCCCCCTCTTCCCGTTCATCCTCAGGACAAATTGCAACGTGTACGGAACAGGAGGTTAAAGGTGCTGATTCTCCAAGGAGGGAGATTGCTAGTAAAGCGGCTGGAATGGCGAACCGGAGCACAAGGAGATGAGAAATGACGTGCGTTTTAGAAACCTTTCCCGGTCACACGGTGTACCATCTTCTGGGTTTCTCATGCATGTTTTCGATGTAGGAAGATGCCCTTGAACCTGGAGATTTGGGACCCATGGGATGGGTACCACGCCGTATTACTTTACAGGGTCTGCGTTAGCTCACCCAACCTCACCAAACCTCTCAGCCCCAAGAGTGTCCACCCTTATGTCTCAGTCAGCTGTGGGTCTAGATATGGTCAATCCAGGTGGCATCGCAGCCCCTGAACGAATTTTGTAAGAATTTATCTCTCTTTCACTGTCTTTGTTTGACGGGTTTTTAAAAGTAATTGATTTTTATAATGGGGTTTAGCTGCTTTGCACTGCTGTGTTTATGCCGCTTTACACCCACTTGACTCACTTACAGAGAGATATCAATACATAGGTTTTAAGATTCTTACTAGTCAGATATATTCTTGGGCGGTGAATAGGGGGCGTTGAGTCCAGTTCACTGAGCAAGGAGTAGGTCTTGTCTATTACATATTGGGTTTATGGAACGGTATCTGAGCTAATTTGAAACCCTTGTTTTATGCATCACCCCACCTCACCTTTCCCGTTAAGCAGCCATAATGTGTTTTCTAAACGTGTGACTCTGTTCTGTTTTGTAATTCAGTTCAAGGGTAGCGGTTTTTACATTCCCTCTGTAAGTGATATCTTATGATAAGTGTCTTTTTCTGTGTGACTTATTTCACTTAGAATCGTCGTACCTAAATCCACTCATCATGCTGCTCCTAGCCTTATGACGTTGATTTCATGGCTGAGTGATATTCCATTGTACATAAGGACCACAACTTCTTCTCTTTCCTGGGATGTTTCAGGTGTAACGAAGTGGAGGTTCTTGTCAACAGAGCAGCCCTAAACTTTGGGGTGCCTGTGTCTTGCTGATTTTTAGTTTTCCCAATTTATACGCCCATGAGTGGAAGTGCCCTATGCTCTCTAAGCTGAGTTTTTTAGATGTTTCAGGACACACCGTACACTTCTCCAGAGTGGCTGTTGGCAATTTACAGCCCGCCCATCAGCGTAGCAAGGCTCCCATTTCTCCATGGCCTGTCCTGCATTTCTGGTTTTGACACTTTATTCAGCATGGCCCTTTTGACCGATGGGAAGCGAGACTTCTTTGTAGCGCTGATTTGCCTTTCCAGGTTGCTTGGTTGGCCAAAAAGGGCGTATGCGTTTTTTCCTGAATATATTCAGGAAAAAACGCATACGCCCTTTTTGGCCAAGGGCATCATTGTCGAGGTTTTGCCGCTTTTCCTGTGCTTTAAAGGCGATTCGAATCTACCTCCTGAAATCTGTTTCCTGCAATTCTGCCTTGCTTTCAAATCCTCTTCGTTGCCTTCCCTCCATATATTTGTGGACGAGAGTTATCATTTCTAACTCTGCAGGTTTGTGAATTGCAGTGCCCCTGAGCTCCATTTTTCAACTCGCTTTCTTGGGAGCTGGCCGCAAAAGCGCAGGATTGCTTCAGGCCCTATTCTGGCTCCGGGCGGCAGGCTGAGCCTGTGGTTAATTCTGCTACCTGATGGGAAAATAGAGTGACTTGTGCCTGTCCCAACACCTAGAGCTAGTCTCTCATTGGTTCCCCCTCTTCCCGTTCATCCTCAGGACAAATTGCAACGTGTACGGAACAGGAGGTTAAAGGTCCTGATTCTCCCAGGAGGGAGATTGCTAGTAAAGCGGCTGGAATGGCGAACCGGAGCACAAGGAGATGAGAAATGAGGTGCGTTTTAGAAACCTTTCCCGGTCACACGGTGTACCATCTTCTGGGTTTCTCATGCATGTTTTCGACGTAGGACGATGCCCTTGAACCTGGAGATTTGGGACCCATGGGATGGGTACCACGCCGTATTACTTTACAGGGTCTGCGTTAGCTCACCCAACCTCACCAAACCTCTCAGCCCCAAGAGTGTCCTCCCTTATGTCTCAATCAGCTGTGGGTCTAGATATGGTCAATCCAGGTGGCATCGCAGCCCCTGAACGAATTTTGTAAGAATTTCTCTCTCTTTCACTGTCTTTGTTTCACGGGTTTTTAAAAGTAATTGATTTTTATAATAGGGTTTAGCTGCTTTGCACTGCTGTGTTTATGCCGCTTTACACCCACTTGACTCACTTACAGAGAGATATCAATACATAGGTTTTAAGATTCTTACTAGTCAGATATATTCTTGGGCGGTGAATAGGGGGCGTTGAGTCCAGTTCACTGAGCAAGGAGTAGGTCTTGTCTATTACATATTGGGTTTATGGAACGGTATCTGAGCTAATTTGAAACCCTTGTTTTATGCATCACCCCACCTCACCTTTCCCGTTAAGCAGCCATAGTGTGTTTTCTAAACGTGCGACTCTGTTCTGTTTTGTAATTCAGTTCAAGGGTAGCGGTTTTTACATTCCCTCTGTAAGTGATATCTTATGATAAGTGTCTTTTTCTGTGTGACTTATTTCACTTAGAATCGTCGTACCTAAATCCACTCATCATGCTGCTCCTAGCCTTATGACGTTGATTTCATGGCTGAGTGATATTCCATTGTACATAAGGACCACAACTTCTTTATCCATTCTTCTCTTTCCTGGGATGTTTCAGGTGTAACGAAGTGGAGGTTCTTGTCAACAGAGCAGCCCTAAACTTTGGGGTGCCTGTGTCTTGCTGATTTTTAGTTTTCCCAATTTATACGCCCATGAGTGGAAGTGCCCTATGCTCTCTAAGCTGAGTTTTTTAGATGTTTCAGGACACACCGTACACTTCTCCAGAGTGGCTGTTGGCAATTTACAGCCCGCCCATCAGCGTAGCAAGGCTCCCATTTCTCCATGGCCTGTCCTGCATTTCTGGTTTTGACACTTTATTCAGCATGGCCCTTTTGACCGATGGGAAGCGAGACTTCTTTGTAGCGCTGATTTGCCTTTCCAGGTTGCTTGGTTGGCCAAAAAGGGCGTATGCGTTTTTTCCTGAATATATTCAGGAAAAAACGCATACGCCCTTTTTGGCCAAGGGCATCATTGTCGAGGTTTTGCCGCTTTTCCTGTGCTTTAAAGGCGATTCGAATCTACCTCCTGAAATCGGTTTCCTGCAATTCTGCCTTGCTTTCAAATCCTCTTCGTAGCCTTCCCTCCATATATTTGTGGACGAGAGTTATCATTTCTAACTCTGCAGGTTTGTGAATTGCAGTGCCCCTGAGCTCCATTTTTCAACTCGCTTTCTTGGGAGCTGGCCGCAAAAGCGCAGGATTGCTTCAGGCCCTATTCTGGCTCCGGGCGGCAGGCTGAGCCTGTGGTTAATTCTGCTTCCTGATGGGAAAATAGAGTGACCTCTGCCTGTCCCAACACCTAGAGCTAGTCTCTCATTGGTTCCCCCTCTTCCCGTTCATCCTCAGGACAAATTGCAACGTGTACGGAACAGGAGGTTAAAGGTGCTGATTCTCCAAGGAGGGAGATTGCTAGTAAAGCGGCTGGAATGGCGAACCGGAGCACAAGGAGATGAGAAATGAGGTGCGTTTTAGAAACCTTTCCCGGTCACACGGTGTACCATCTTCTGGGTTTCTCGTGCATGTTTTCGACGTAGGACGATGCCCTTGAACCTGAAGATTTGGGACCCATGGGATGGGTACCACGCCATATTACTTTAAAGGGTCTGCGTTAGCTCACCCAACCTCACCAAACCTCTCAGCCCCAAGAGTGTCCACCCTTATGTCTCAATCAGCTGTGGGTCTAGATATGGTCAATCCAGGTGGCATCGCAGCCCCTGAATGAATTTTGTAAGAATTTCTCTCTCTTTCACTGTCTTTGTTTCACGGGTTTTTAAAAGTAATTGATTTTTATAATAGGGTTTAGCTGCTTTGCACTGCTGTGTTTATGCCGCTTTACACCCACTTGACTCACTTACAGAGAGATATCAATACATAGGTTTTAAGATTCTTACTAGTCAGATATATTCTTGGGCGGTGAATAGGGGGCGTTGAGTCCAGTTCACTGAGCAAGGAGTAGGTCTGGTCTATTACATATTGGGTTTATGGAACGGTATCTGAGCTAATTTGAAACCCTTGTTTTATGCATCACCCCACCTCACCTTTCCCGTTAAGCAGCCATAGTGTGTTTTCTAAACGTGCGACTCTGTTCTGTTTTGTAATTCAGTTCAAGGGTAGCGGTTTTTACATTCCCTCTGTAAGTGATATCTTATGATAAGTGTCTTTTTCTGTGTGACTTATTTCACTTAGAATCGTCGTACCTAAATCCACTCATCATGCTGCTCCTAGCCTTATGACGTTGATTTCATGGCTGAGTGATATTCCATTGTACATAAGGACCACAACTTCTTTATCCATTCTTCTCTTTCCTGGGAAGTTTCAGGTGTAACGAAGTGGAGGTTATTGTCAACAGAGCAGCCCTAAACTTTGGGGTGCCTGTGTCTTGCTGATTTTTAGTTTTCCCAATTTATACGCCCATGAGTGGAAGTGCCCTATGCTCTCTAAGCTGAGTTTTTTAGATGTTTCAGGACACACCGTACACTTCTCCAGAGTGGCTGTTGGCAATTTACAGCCCGCCCATCAGCGTAGCAAGGCTCCCATTTCTCCATGGCCTGTCCTGCATTTCTGGTTTTGACACTTTATTCAGCATGGCCCTTTGGACCGATGGGAAGCGAGACTTCTTTGTAGCGCTGATTTGCCTTTCCAGGTTGCTTGGTTGGCCAAAAAGGGCGTATGCGTTTTTTCCTGAATATATTCAGGAAAAAACGCATACGCCCTTTTTGGCCAAGGGCATCATTGTCGAGGTTTTGCCGCTTTTCCTGTGCTTTAAAGGCGATTCGAATCTACCTCCTGAAATCGGTTTCCTGCAATTCTGCCTTGCTTTCAAATCCTCTTCGTTGCCTTCCCTCCATATATTTGTGGACGAGAGTTATCATTTCTAACTCTGCAGGTTTGTGAATTGCAGTGCCCCTGAGCTCCATTTTTCAACTCGCTTTCTTGGGAGCTGGCCGCAAAAGTGCAGGATTGCTTCAGGCCCTATTCTGGCTCCGGGCGGCAGGCTGAGCCTGTGGTTAATTCTGCTTCCTGATGGGAAAATAGAGTGACCTCTGCCTGTCCCAACACCTAGAGCTAGTCTCTCATTGGTTCCCCCTCTTCCCGTTCATCCTCAGGACAAATTGCAACGTGTTCGGAACAGGAGGTTAAAGGTGCTGATTCTCCAAGGAGGGAGATTGCTAGTAAAGCGGCTGGAATGGCGAACCGGAGCACAAGGAGATGAGAAATGAGGTGCGTTTTAGAAACCTTTCCCGGTCACACGGTGTACCATCTTCTGGGTTTCTCGTGCATGTTTTCGACGTAGGACGATGCCCTTGAACCTGGATATTTGGGACCCATGGGATGGGTACCACGCCGTATTACTTTACAGGGTCTGCGTTAGCTCACCCAACCTCACCAAACCTCTCAGCCCCAAGAGTGTCCACCCTTATGTCTCAATCAGCTGTGGGTCTAGATATGGTCAATCCAGGTGGCATCGCAGCCCCTGAACGAATTTTGTAAGAATTTCTCTCTCTTTCACTGTCTTTGTTTCACGGGATTTTAAAAGTAATTGATTTTTATAATAGGGTTTAGCTGCTTTGCACTGCTGTGTTTATGCCGCTTTACACCCACTTGACTCACTTACAGAGAGATATCAATACATAGGTTTTAAGATTCTTACTAGTCAGATATATTCTTGGGCGGTGAATAGGGGGCGTTGAGTCCAGTTCACTGAGCAAGGAGTAGGTCTGGTCTATTACATATTGGGTTTATGGAACGGTATCGGAGCTAATTTGAAACCCTTGTTTTATGCATCACCCCACCTCACCTTTCCCGTTAAGCAGCCATAGTGTGTTTTCTAAACGTGCGACTCTGTTCTGTTTTGTAATTCAGTTCAAGGGTAGCGGTTTTTACATTCCCTCTGTAAGTGATATCTTATGATAAGTGTCTTTTTCTGTGTGACTTATTTCACTTAGAATCGTCGTACCTAAATCCACTCATCATGCTGCTCCTAGCCTTATGACGTTGATTTCATGGCTGAGTGATATTCCATTGTACATAAGGACCACAACTTCTTTATCCATTCTTCTCTTTCCTGGGATGTTTCAGGTGTAACGAAGTGGAGGTTCTTGTCAACAGAGCAGCCCTAAACTTTGGGGTGCCTGTGTCTTGCTGATTTTTAGTTTTCCCAATTTATACGCCCATGAGTGGAAGTGCCCTATGCTCTCTAAGCTGAGTTTTTTAGATGTTTCAGGACACACCGTACACTTCTCCAGAGTGGCTGTTGGCAATTTACAGCCCGCCCATCAGCGTAGCAAGGCTCCCATTTCTCCATGGCCTGTCCTGCATTTCTGGTTTTGACACTTTATTCAGCATGGCCCTTTAGACCGATGGGAAGCGAGACTTCTTTGTAGCGCTGATTTGCCTTTCCAGGTTGCTTGGTTGGCCAAAAAGGGCGTATGCGTTTTTTCCTGAATATATTCAGGAAAAAACGCATACGCCCTTTTTGGCCAAGGGCATCATTGTCGAGGTTTTGCCGCTTTTCCTGTGCTTTAAAGGCGATTCGAATCTACCTCCTGAAATCGGTTTCCTGCAATTCTGCCTTGCTTTCAAATCCTCTTCGTTGCCTTCCCTCCATATATTTGTGGACGAGAGTTATCATTTCTAACTCTGCAGGTTTGTGAATTGCAGTGCCCCTGAGCTCCATTTTTCAACTCGCTTTCTTGGGAGCTGGCCGCAAAAGCGCAGGATTGCTTCAGGCCCTATTCTGGCTCCGGGCGGCAGGCTGAGCCTGTGGTTAATTCTGCTTCCTGATGGGAAAATAGAGTGACCTCTGCCTGTCCCAACACCTAGAGCTAGTCTCTCATTGGTTCCCCCTCTTCCCGTTCATCCTCAGGACAAATTGCAACGTGTACGGAACAGGAGGTTAAAGGTGCTGATTCTCCAAGGAGGGAGATTGCTAGTAAAGCGGCTGGAATGGCGAACCGGAGCACAAGGAGATGAGAAATGAGGTGCGTTTTAGAAACCTTTCCCGGTCACACGGTGTACCATCTTCTGGGTTTCTCGTGCATGTTTTCGACGTAGGACGATGCCCTTGAACCTGGAGATTTGGGACCCATGGGATGGATACCACGCCGTATTACTTTACAGGGTCTGCGTTAGCTCACCCAACCTCACCAAACCTCTCAGCCCCAAGAGTGTCCTCCCTTATGTCTCAATCAGCTGTGGGTCTAGATATGGTCAATCCAGGTGGCATCGCAGCCCCTGAACGAATTTTGTAAGAATTTATCTCTCTTTCACTGTCTTTGTTTCACGGGATTTTAAAAGTAATTGATTTTTATAAAAGGGTTTAGCTGCTTTGCACTGCTGTGTTTATGCCGCTTTACACCCACTTGACTCACTTACAGAGAGATATCAATACATAGGTTTTAAGATTCTTACTAGTCAGATATATTCTTGGGCGGTGAATAGGGGGCGTTGAGTCCAGTTCACTGAGCAAGGAGTAGGTCTGGTCTATTACATATTGGGTTTATGGAACGGTATCTGAGCTAATTTGAAACCCTTGTTTTATGCATCACCCCACCTCACCTTTCCCGTTAAGCAGCCATAGTGTGTTTTCTAAACGTGCGACTCTGTTCTGTTTTGTAATTCAGTTCAAGGGTAGCGGTTTTTACATTCCCTCTGTAAGTGATATCTTATGATAAGTGTCTTTTTCTGTGTGACTTATTTCACTTAGAATCGTCGTACCTAAATCCACTCATCATGCTGCTCCTAGCCTTATGACGTTGATTTCATGGCTGAGTGATATTCCATTGTACATAAGGACCACAACTTCTTTATCCATTCTTCTCTTTCCTGGGATGTTTCAGGTGTAACGAAGTGGAGGTTCTTGTCAACAGAGCAGCCCTAAACTTTGGGGTGCCTGTGTCTTGCTGATTTTTAGTTTTCCCAATTTATACGCCCATGAGTGGAAGTGCCCTATGCTCTCTAAGCTGAGTTTTTTAGATGTTTCAGGACACACCGTACACTTCTCCAGAGTGGCTGTTGGCAATTTACAGCCCGCCCATCAGCGTAGCAAGGCTCCCATTTCTCCATGGCCTGTCCTGCATTTCTGGTTTTGACACTTTATTCAGCATGGCCCTTTAGACCGATGGGAAGCGAGACTTCTTTGTAGCGCTGATTTGCCTTTCCAGGTTGCTTGGTTGGCCAAAAAGGGCGTATGCGTTTTTTCCTGAATATATTCAGGAAAAAACGCATACGCCCTTTTTGGCCAAGGGCATCATTGTCGAGGTTTTGCCGCTTTTCCTGTGCTTTAAAGGCGATTCGAATCTACCTCCTGAAATCGGTTTCCTGCAATTCTGCCTTGCTTTCAAATCCTCTTCGTTGCCTTCCCTCCATATATTTGTGGACGAGAGTTATCATTTCTAACTCTGCAGGTTTGTGAATTGCAGTGCCCCTGAGCTCCATTTTTCAACTCGCTTTCTTGGGAGCTGGCCGCAAAAGCGCAGGATTGCTTCAGGCCCTATTCTGGCTCCGGGCGGCAGGCTGAGCCTGTGGTTAATTCTGCTTCCTGATGGGAAAATAGAGTGACCTCTGCCTGTCCCAACACCTAGAGCTAGTCTCTCATTGGTTCCCCCTCTTCCCGTTCATCCTCAGGACAAATTGCAACGTGTACGGAACAGGAGGTTAAAGGTGCTGATTCTCCAAGGAGGGAGATTGCTAGTAAAGCGGCTGGAATGGCGAACCGGAGCACAAGGAGATGAGAAATGAGGTGCGTTTTAGAAACCTTTCCCGGTCACACGGTGTACCATCTTCTGGGTTTCTCGTGCATGTTTTCGACGTAGGACGATGCCCTTGAACCTGGAGATTTGGGACCCATGGGATGGATACCACGCCGTATTACTTTACAGGGTCTGCGTTAGCTCACCCAACCTCACCAAACCTCTCAGCCCCAAGAGTGTCCTCCCTTATGTCTCAATCAGCTGTGGGTCTAGATATGGTCAATCCAGGTGGCATCGCAGCCCCTGAACGAATTTTGTAAGAATTTATCTCTCTTTCACTGTCTTTGTTTCACGGGATTTTAAAAGTAATTGATTTTTATAAAAGGGTTTAGCTGCTTTGCACTGCTGTGTTTATGCCGCTTTACACCCACTTGACTCACTTACAGAGAGATATCAATACATAGGTTTTAAGATTCTTACTAGTCAGATATATTCTTGGGCGGTGAATAGGGGGCGTTGAGTCCAGTTCACTGAGCAAGGAGTAGGTCTGGTCTATTACATATTGGGTTTATGGAACGGTATCTGAGCTAATTTGAAACCCTTGTTTTATGCATCACCCCACCTCACCTTTCCCGTTAAGCAGCCATAGTGTGTTTTCTAAACGTGCGACTCTGTTCTGTTTTGTAATTCAGTTCAAGGGTAGCGGTTTTTACATTCCCTCTGTAAGTGATATCTTATGATAAGTGTCTTTTTCTGTGTGACTTATTTCACTTAGAATCGTCGTACCTAAATCCACTCATCATGCTGCTCCTAGCCTTATGACGTTGATTTCATGGCTGAGTGATATTCCATTGTACATAAGGACCACAACTTCTTTATCCATTCTTCTCTTTCCTGGGATGTTTAAGGTGTAACGAAGTGGAGGTTCTTGTCAACAGAGCAGCCCTAAACTTTGGGGTGCCTGTGTCTTGCTGATTTTTAGTTTTCCCAATTTATACGCCCATGAGTGGAAGTGCCCTATGCTCTCTAAGCTGAGTTTTTTAGATGTTTCAGGACACACCGTACACTTCTCCAGAGTGGCTGTTGGCAATTTACAGCCCGCCCATCAGCGTAGCAAGGCTCCCATTTCTCCATGGCCTGTCCTGCATTTCTGGTTTTGACACTTTATTCAGCATGGCCCTTTTGACCGATGGGAAGCGAGACTTCTTTGTAGCGCTGATTTGCCTTTCCAGGTTGCTTGGTTGGCCAAAAAGGGCGTATGCGTTTTTTCCTGAATATATTCAGGAAAAAACGCATACGCTCTTTTTGGCCAAGGGCATCATTGTCGAGGTTTTGCCGCTTTTCCTGTGCTTTAAAGGCGATTCGAATCTACCTCCTGAAATCGGTTTCCTGCAATTATGCCTTGCTTTCAAATCCTCTTCGTTGCCTTCCCTCCATATATTTGTGGACGAGAGTTATCATTTCTAACTCTGCAGGTTTGTGAATTGCAGTGCCCCTGAGCTCCATTTTTCAACTCGCTTTCTTGGGAGCTGGCCTCAAAAGTGCAGGATTGCTTCAGGCCCTATTCTGGCTCCGGGCGGCAGGCTGAGCCTGTGGTTAATTCTGCTTCCTGATGGGAAAATAGAGTGACCTCTGCCTGTCCCAACACCTAGAGCTAGTCTCTCATTGGTTCCCCCTCTTCCCGTTCATCCTCAGGACAAATTGCAACGTGTTCGGAACAGGAGGTTAAAGGTGCTGATTCTCCAAGGAGGGAGATTGCTAGTAAAGCGGCTGGAATGGCGAACCGGAGCACAAGGAGATGAGAAATGAGGTGCGTTTTAGAAACCTTTCCCGGTCACACGGTGTACCATCTTCTGGGTTTCTCGTGCATGTTTTCGACGTAGGACGATGCCCTTGAACCTGGAGATTTGGGACCCATGGGATGGGTACCACGCCGTATTACTTTACAGGGTCTGCGTTAGCTCACCCAACCTCACCAAACCTCTCAGCCCCAAGAGTGTCCTCCCTTATGTCTCAATCAGCTGTGGGTCTAGATATGGTCAATCCAGGTGGCATCGCAGCCCCTGAACGAATTTTGTAAGAATTTCTCTCTCTTTCACTGTCTTTGTTTCACGGGATTTTAAAAGTAATTGATTTTTATAATAGGGTTTAGCTGCTTTGCACTGCTGTGTTTATGCCGCTTTACACCCACTTGACTCACTTACAGAGAGATATCAATACATAGGTTTTAAGATTCTTACTAGTCAGATATATTCTTGGGCGGTGAATAGGGGGCGTTGAGTCCAGTTCACTGAGCAAGGAGTAGGTCTGGTCTATTACATATTGGGTTTATGGAACGGTATCTGAGCTAATTTGAAACCCTTGTTTTATGCATCACCCCACCTCACCTTTCCCGTTAAGCAGCCATAGTGTGTTTTCTAAACGTGCGACTCTGTTCTGTTTTGTAATTCAGTTCAAGGGTAGCGGTTTTTACATTCCCTCTGTAAGTGATATCTTATGATAAGTGTCTTTTTCTGTGTGACTTATTTCACTTAGAATCGTCGTACCTAAATCCACTCATCATGCTGCTCCTAGCCTTATGACGTTGATTTCATGGCTGAGTGATATTCCATTGTACATAAGGACCACAACTTCTTTATCCATTCTTCTCTTTCCTGGGATGTTTCAGGTGTAACGAAGTGGAGGTTCTTGTCAACAGAGCAGCCCTAAACTTTGGGGTGCCTGTGTCTTGCTGATTTTTAGTTTTCCCAATTTATACGCCCATGAGTGGAAGTGCCCTATGCTCTCTAAGCTGAGTTTTTTAGATGTTTCAGGACACACCGTACACTTCTCCAGAGTGGCTGTTGGCAATTTACAGCCCGCCCATCAGCGTAGCAAGGCTCCCATTTCTCCATGGGCTGTCCTGCATTTCTGGTTTTGACACTTTATTCAGCATGGCCCTTTTGACCGATGGGAAGCGAGACTTCTTTGTAGCGCTGATTTGCCTTTCCAGGTTGCTTGGTTGGCCAAAAAGGGCGTATGCGTTTTTTCCTGAATATATTCAGGAAAAAACGCATACGCCCTTTTTGGCCAAGGGCATCATTGTCGAGGTTTTGCCGCTTTTCCTGTGCTTTAAAGGCGATTCGAATCTACCTCCTGAAATCGGTTTCCTGCAATTCTGCCTTGCTTTCAAATCCTCTTCGTAGCCTTCCCTCCATATATTTGTGGACGAGAGTTATCATTTCTAACTCTGCAGGTTTGTGAATTGCAGTGCCCCTGAGCTCCATTTTTCAACTGGCTTTCTTGGGAGCTGGCCGCAAAAGCGCAGGATTGCTTCAGGCCCTATTCTGGCTCCGGGCGGCAGGCTGAGCCTGTGGTTAATTCTGCTTCCTGATGGGAAAATAGAGTGACCTCTGCCTGTCCCAACACCTAGAGCTAGTCTCTCATTGGTTCCCCCTCTTCCCGTTCATCCTCAGGACAAATTGCAACGTGTACGGAACAGGAGGTTAAAGGTGCTGATTCTCCAAGGAGGGAGATTGCTAGTAAAGCGGCTGGAATGGCGAACCGGAGCACAAGGAGATGAGAAATGAGGTGCGTTTTAGAAACCTTTCCCGGTCACACGGTGTACCATCTTCTGGGTTTCTCGTGCATGTTTTCGACGTAGGACGATGCCCTTGAACCTGGAGATTTGGGACCCATGGGATGGGTACCACGCCGTATTACTTTAAAGGATCTGCGTTAGCTCACCCAACCTCACCAAACCTCTCAGCCCCAAGAGTGTCCACCCTTATGTCTCAATCAGCTGTGGGTCTAGATATGGTCAATCCAGGTGGCATCGCAGCCCCTGAACGAATTTTGTAAGAATTTCTCTCTCTTTCACTGTCTTTGTTTCACGGGTTTTTAAAAGTAATTGATTTTTATAATAGGGTTTAGCTGCTTTGCACTGCTGTGTTTATGCCGCTTTACACCCACTTGACTCACTTACAGAGAGATATCAATACATAGGTTTTAAGATTCTTACTAGTCAGATATATTCTTGGGCGGTGAATAGGGGGCGTTGAGTCCAGTTCACTGAGCAAGGAGTAGGTCTGGTCTATTACATATTGGGTTTATGGAACGGTATCTGAGCTAATTTGAAACCCTTGTTTTATGCATCACCCCACCTCACCTTTCCCGTTAAGCAGCCATAGTGTGTTTTCTAAACGTGCGACTCTGTTCTGTTTTGTAATTCAGTTCAAGGGTAGCGGTTTTTACATTCCCTCTGTAAGTGATATCTTATGATAAGTGTCTTTTTCTGTGTGACTTATTTCACTTAGAATCGTCGTACCTAAATCCACTCATCATGCTGCTCCTAGCCTTATGACGTTGATTTCATGGCTGAGTGATATTCCATTGTACATAAGGACCACAACTTCTTTATCCATTCTTCTCTTTCCTGGGATGTTTAAGGTGTAACGAAGTGGAGGTTCTTGTCAACAGAGCAGCCCTAAACTTTGGGGTGCCTGTGTCTTGCTGATTTTTAGTTTTCCCAATTTATACGCCCATGAGTGGAAGTGCCCTATGCTCTCTAAGCTGAGTTTTTTAGATGTTTCAGGACACACCGTACACTTCTCCAGAGTGGCTGTTGGCAATTTACAGCCCACCCATCAGCGTAGCAAGGCTCCCATTTCTCCATGGCCTGTCCTGCATTTCTGGTTTTGACACTTTATTCAGCATGGCCCTTTTGACCGATGGGAAG
Source organism: Balaenoptera borealis (assembly GCF_965194805.1). Taxonomy (NCBI): domain Eukaryota; kingdom Metazoa; phylum Chordata; class Mammalia; order Artiodactyla; family Balaenopteridae; genus Balaenoptera; species Balaenoptera borealis. The sequence continues at coordinate 238,878 of NW_028123536.1, forward strand.
CGAGACTTCTTTGTAGCGCTGATTTGCCTTTCCAGGTTGCTTGGTTGGCCAAAAAGGGCGTATGCGTTTTTTCCTGAATATATTCAGGAAAAAACGCATACGCCCTTTTTGGCCAAGGGCATCATTGTGGAGGTTTTGCCGCTTTTCCTGTGCTTTAAAGGCGATTCGAATCTACCTCCTGAAATCGGTTTCCTGCAATTCTGCCTTGCTTTCAAATCCTCTTCGTTGCCTTCCCTCCATATATTTGTGGACGAGAGTTATCATTTCTAACTCTGCAGGTTTGTGAATTGCAGTGCCCCTGAGCTCCATTTTTCAACTCGCTTTCTTGGGAGCTGGCCGCAAAAGCGCAGGATTGCTTCAGGCCCTATTCTGGCTCCGGGCGGCAGGCTGAGCCTGTGGTTAATTCTGCTTCCTGATGGGAAAATAGAGTGACCTCTGCCTGTCCCAACACCTAGAGCTAGTCTCTCATTGGTTCCCCCTCTTCCCGTTCATCCTCAGGACAAATTGCAACGTGTACGGAACAGGAGGTTAAAGGTGCTGATTCTCCAAGGAGGGAGATTGCTAGTAAAGCGGCTGGAATGGCGAACCGGAGCACAAGGAGATGAGAAATGAGGTGCGTTTTAGAAACCTTTCCCGGTCACACGGTGTACCATCTTCTGGGTTTCTCGTGCATGTTTTCGACGTAGGAAGATGCCCTTGAACCTGGAGATTTGGGACCCATGGGATGGGTACCACACCGTATTACTTTAAAGGGTCTGCGTTAGCTCACCCAACCTCACCAAACCTCTCAGCCCCAAGAGTGTCCACCCTTATGTCTCAATCAGCTGTGGGTCTAGATATGGTCAATCCAGGTGGCATCGCAGCCCCTGAACGAATTTTGTAAGAATTTCTCTCTCTTTCACTGTCTTTGTTTCACGGGTTTTTAAAAGTAATTGATTTTTATAATAGGGTTTAGCTGCTTTGCACTGCTGTGTTTATGCCGCTTTACACCCACTTGACTCACTTACAGAGAGATATCAATACATAGGTTTTAAGATTCTTACTAGTCAGATATATTCTTGGGCGGTGAATAGGGGGCGTTGAGTCCAGTTCACTGAGCAAGGAGTAGGTCTTGTCTATTACATATTGGGTTTATGGAACGGTATCTGAGCTAATTTGAAACCCTTGTTTTATGCATCACCCCACCTCACCTTTCCCGTTAAGCAGCCATAGTGTGTTTTCTAAACGTGCGACTCTGTTCTGTTTTGTAATTCAGTTCAAGGGTAGCGGTTTTTACATTCCCTCTGTAAGTGATATCTTATGATAAGTGTCTTTTTCTGTGTGACTTATTTCACTTAGAATCGTCGTACCTAAATCCACTCATCATGCTGCTCCTAGCCTTATGACGTTGATTTCATGGCTGAGTGATATTCCATTGTACATAAGGACCACAACTTCTTTATCCATTCTTCTCTTTCCTGGGATGTTTAAGGTGTAACGAAGTGGAGGTTCTTGTCAACAGAGCAGCCCTAAACTTTGGGGTGCCTGTGTCTTGCTGATTTTTAGTTTTCCCAATTTATACGCCCATGAGTGGAAGTGCCCTATGCTCTCTAAGCTGAGTTTTTTAGATGTTTCAGGACACACCGTACACTTCTCCAGAGTGGCTGTTGGCAATTTACAGCCCGCCCATCAGCGTAGCAAGGCTCCCATTTCTCCATGGCCTGTCCTGCATTTCTGGTTTTGACACTTTATTCAGCATGGCCCTTTTGACCGATGGGAAGCGAGACTTCTTTGTAGCGCTGATTTGCCTTTCCAGGTTGCTTGGTTGGCCAAAAAGGGCGTATGCGTTTTTTCCTGAATATATTCAGGAAAAAACGCATACGCCCTTTTTGGCCAAGGGCATCATTGTCGAGGTTTTGCCGCTTTTCCTGTGCTTTAAAGGCGATTCGAATCTACCTCCTGAAATCGGTTTCCTGCAATTCTGCCTTGCTTTCAAATCCTCTTCGTAGCCTTCCCTCCATATATTTGTGGACGAGAGTTATCATTTCTAACTCTGCAGGTTTGTGAATTGCAGTGCCCCTGAGCTCCATTTTTCAACTGGCTTTCTTGGGAGCTGGCCGCAAAAGCGCAGGATTGCTTCAGGCCCTATTCTGGCTCCGGGCGGCAGGCTGAGCCTGTGGTTAATTCTGCTTCCTGATGGGAAAATAGAGTGACCTCTGCCTGTCCCAACACCTAGAGCTAGTCTCTCATTGGTTCCCCCTCTTCCCGTTCATCCTCAGGACAAATTGCAACGTGTACGGAACAGGAGGTTAAAGGTGCTGATTCTCCAAGGAGGGAGATTGCTAGTAAAGCGGCTGGAATGGCGAACCGGAGCACAAGGAGATGAGAAATGAGGTGCGTTTTAGAAACCTTTCCCGGTCACACGGTGTACCATCTTCTGGGTTTCTCGTGCATGTTTTCGACGTAGGACGATGCCCTTGAACCTGGAGATTTGGGACCCATGGGATGGGTACCACGCCGTATTACTTTAAAGGGTCTGTGTTAGCTCACCCAACCTCACCAAACCTCTCAGCCCCAAGAGTGTCCACCCTTATGTCTCAATCAGCTGTGGGTCTAGATATGGTCAATCCAGGTGGCATCGCAGCCCCTGAACGAATTTTGTAAGAATTTCTCTCTCTTTCACTGTCTTTGTTTCACGGGTTTTTAAAAGTAATTGATTTTTATAACAGGGTTTAGCTGCTTTGCACTGCTGTGTTTATGCCGCTTTACACCCACTTGACTCACTTACAGAGAGATATCAATACATAGGTTTTAAGATTCTTACTAGTCAGATATATTCTTGGGCGGTGAATAGGGGGCGTTGAGTCCAGTTCACTGAGCAAGGAGTAGGTCTGGTCTATTACATATTGGGTTTATGGAACGGTATCTGAGCTAATTTGAAACCCTTGTTTTATGCATCACCCCACCTCACCTTTCCCGTTAAGCAGCCATAGTGTGTTTTCTAAACGTGCGACTCTGTTCTGTTTTGTAATTCAGTTCAAGGGTAGCGGTTTTTACATTCCCTCTGTAAGTGATATCTTATGATAAGTGTCTTTTTCTGTGTGACTTATTTCACTTAGAATCGTCGTACCTAAATCCACTCATCATGCTGCTCCTAGCCTTATGACGTTGATTTCATGGCTGAGTGATATTCCATTGTACATAAGGACCACAACTTCTTTATCCATTCTTCTCTTTCCTGGGATGTTTCAGGTGTAACGAAGTGGAGGTTCTTGTCAACAGAGCAGCCCTAAACTTTGGGGTGCCTGTGTCTTGCTGATTTTTAGTTTTCCCAATTTATACGCCCATGAGTGGAAGTGCCCTATGCTCTCTAAGCTGAGTTTTTTAGATGTTTCAGGACACACCGTACACTTCTCCAGAGTGGCTGTTGGCAATTTACAGCCCACCCATCAGCGTAGCAAGGCTCCCATTTCTCCATGGCCTGTCCTGCATTTCTGGTTTTGACACTTTATTCAGCATGGCCCTTTTGACCGATGGGAAGCGAGACTTCTTTGTAGCGCTGATTTGCCTTTCCAGGTTGCTTGGTTGGCCAAAAAGGGCGTATGCGTTTTTTCCTGAATATATTCAGGAAAAAACGCATACGCCCTTTTTGGCCAAGGGCATCATTGTGGAGGTTTTGCCGCTTTTCCTGTGCTTTAAAGGCGATTCGAATCTACCTCCTGAAATCGGTTTCCTGCAATTCTGCCTTGCTTTCAAATCCTCTTCGTTGCCTTCCCTCCATATATTTGTGGACGAGAGTTATCATTTCTAACTCTGCAGGTTTGTGAATTGCAGTGCCCCTGAGCTCCATTTTTCAACTCGCTTTCTTGGGAGCTGGCCGCAAAAGCGCAGGATTGCTTCAGGCCCTATTCTGGCTCCGGGCGGCAGGCTGAGCCTGTGGTTAATTCTGCTTCCTGATGGGAAAATAGAGTGACCTCTGCCTGTCCCAACACCTAGAGCTAGTCTCTCATTGGTTCCCCCTCTTCCCGTTCATCCTCAGGACAAATTGCAACGTGTACGGAACAGGAGGTTAAAGGTGCTGATTCTCCAAGGAGGGAGATTGCTAGTAAAGCGGCTGGAATGGCGAACCGGAGCACAAGGAGATGAGAAATGAGGTGCGTTTTAGAAACCTTTCCCGGTCACACGGTGTACCATCTTCTGGGTTTCTCGTGCATGTTTTCGACGTAGGAAGATGCCCTTGAACCTGGAGATTTGGGACCCATGGGATGGGTACCACGCCGTATTACTTTAAAGGGTCTGCGTTAGCTCACCCAACCTCACCAAACCTCTCAGCCCCAAGAGTGTCCACCCTTATGTCTCAATCAGCTGTGGGTCTAGATATGGTCAATCCAGGTGGCATCGCAGCCCCTGAACGAATTTTGTAAGAATTTCTCTCTCTTTCACTGTCTTTGTTTCACGGGTTTTTAAAAGTAATTGATTTTTATAATAGGGTTTAGCTGCTTTGCTCTGCTGTGTTTATGCCGCTTTACACCCACTTGACTCACTTACAGAGAGATATCAATACATAGGTTTTAAGATTCTTACTAGTCAGATATATTCTTGGGCGGTGAATAGGGGGCGTTGAGTCCAGTTCACTGAGCAAGGAGTAGGTCTGGTCTATTACATATTGGGTTTATGGAACGGTATCTGAGCTAATTTGAAACCCTTGTTTTATGCATCACCCCACCTCACCTTTCCCGTTAAGCAGCCATAGTGTGTTTTCTAAACGTGCGACTCTGTTCTGTTTTGTAATTCAGTTCAAGGGTAGCGGTTTTTACATTCCCTCTGTAAGTGATATCTTATGATAAGTGTCTTTTTCTGTGTGACTTATTTCACTTAGAATCGTCGTACCTAAATCCACTCATCATGCTGCTCCTAGCCTTATGACGTTGATTTCATGGCTGAGTGATATTCCATTGTACATAAGGACCACAACTTCTTTATCCATTCTTCTCTTTCCTGGGATGTTTAAGGTGTAACGAAGTGGAGGTTCTTGTCAACAGAGCAGCCCTAAAATTTGGGGTGCCTGTGTCTTGCTGATTTTTAGTTTTCCCAATTTATACGCCCATGAGTGGAAGTGCCCTATGCTCTCTAAGCTGAGTTTTTTAGATGTTTCAGGACACACCGTACACTTCTCCAGAGTGGCTGTTGGCAATTTACAGCCCGCCCATCAGCGTAGCAAGGCTCCCATTTCTCCATGGCCTGTCCTGCATTTCTGGTTTTGACACTTTATTCAGCATGGCCCTTTTGACCGATGGGAAGCGAGACTTCTTTGTAGCGCTGATTTGCCTTTCCAGGTTGCTTGCTTGGCCAAAAAGGGCGTATGCGTTTTTTCCTGAATATATTCAGGAAAAAACGCATACGCCCTTTTTGGCCAAGGGCATCATTGTCGAGGTTTTGCCGCTTTTCCTGTGCTTTAAAGGCGATTCGAATCTACCTCCTGAAATCGGTTTCCTGCAATTCTGCCTTGCTTTCAAATCCTCTTCGTTGCCTTCCCTCCATATATTTGTGGACGAGAGTTATCATTTCTAACTCTGCAGGTTTGTGAATTGCAGTGCCCCTGAGCTCCATTTTTCAACTCGCTTTCTTGGGAGCTGGCCGCAAAAGCGCAGGATTGCTTCAGGCCCTATTCTGGCTCCGGGCGGCAGGCTGAGCCTGTGGTTAATTCTGCTTCCTGATGGGAAAATAGAGTGACCTGTGCCTGTCCCAACACCTAGAGCTAGTCTCTCATTGGTTCCCCCTCTTCCCGTTCATCCTCAGGACAAATTGCAACGTGTTCGGAACAGGAGGTTAAAGGTGCTGATTCTCCAAGGAGGGAGATTGCTAGTAAAGCGGCTGGAATGGCGAACCGGAGCACAAGGAGATGAGAAATGAGGTGCGTTTTAGAAACCTTTCCCGGTCACACGGTGTACCATCTTCTGGGTTTCTCGTGCATGTTTTCGACGTAGGACGATGCCCTTGAACCTGGAGATTTGGGACCCATGGGATGGGTACCACACCGTATTACTTTACAGGGTCTGCGTTAGCTCACCCAACCTCACCAAACCTCTCAGCCCCAAGAGTGTCCTCCCTTATGTCTCAATCAGCTGTGGGTCTAGATATGGTCAATCCAGGTGGCATCGCAGCCCCTGAACGGATTTTGTAAGAATTTCTCTCTCTTTCACTGTCTTTGTTTCACGGGTTTTTAAAAGTAATTGATTTTTATAATAGGGTTTAGCTGCTTTGCACTGCTGTGTTTATGCCGCTTTACACCCACTTGACTCACTTACAGAGAGATATCAATACATAGGTTTTAAGATTCTTACTAGTCAGATATATTCTTGGGCGGTGAATAGGGGGCGTTGAGTCCAGTTCACTGAGCAAGGAGTAGGTCTGGTCTATTACATATTGGGTTTATGGAACGGTATCTGAGCTAATTTGAAACCCTTGTTTTATGCATCACCCCACCTCACCTTTCCCGTTAAGCAGCCATAGTGTGTTTTCTAAACGTGCGACTCTGTTCTGTTTTGTAATTCAGTTCAAGGGTAGCGGTTTTTACATTCCCTCTGTAAGTGATATCTTATGATAAGTGTCTTTTTCTGTGTGACTTATTTCACTTAGAATCGTCGTACCTAAATCCACTCATCATGCTGCTCCTAGCCTTATGACGTTGATTTCATGGCTGAGTGATATTCCATTGTACATAAGGACCACAACTTCTTTATCCATTCTTCTCTTTCCTGGGATGTTTAAGGTGTAACGAAGTGGAGGTTCTTGTCAACAGAGCAGCCCTAAAATTTGGGGTGCCTGTGTCTTGCTGATTTTTAGTTTTCCCAATTTATACGCCCATGAGTGGAAGTGCCCTATGCTCTCTAAGCTGAGTTTTTTAGATGTTTCAGGACACACCGTACACTTCTCCAGAGTGGCTGTTGGCAATTTACAGCCCGCCCATCAGCGTAGCAAGGCTCCCATTTCTCCATGGCCTGTCCTGCATTTCTGGTTTTGACACTTTATTCAGCATGGCCCTTTTGACCGATGGGAAGCGAGACTTCTTTGTAGCGCTGATTTGCCTTTCCAGGTTGCTTGGTTGGCCAAAAAGGGCGTATGCGTTTTTTCCTGAATATATTCAGGAAAAAACGCATACGCCCTTTTTGGCCAAGGGCATCATTGTCGAGGTTTTGCCGCTTTTCCTGTGCTTTAAAGGCGATTCGAATCTACCTCCTGAAATCGGTTTCCTGCAATTCTGCCTTGCTTTCAAATCCTCTTCGTTGCCTTCCCTCCATATATTTGTGGACGAGAGTTATCATTTCTAACTCTGCAGGTTTGTGAATTGCAGTGCCCCTGAGCTCCATTTTTCAACTCGCTTTCTTGGGAGCTGGCCGCAAAAGCGCAGGATTGCTTCAGGCCCTATTCTGGCTCCGGGCGGCAGGCTGAGCCTGTGGTTAATTCTGCTTCCTGATGGGAAAATAGAGTGACCTGTGCCTGTCCCAACACCTAGAGCTAGTCTCTCATTGGTTCCCCCTCTTCCCGTTCATCCTCAGGACAAATTGCAACGTGTTCGGAACAGGAGGTTAAAGGTGCTGATTCTCCAAGGAGGGAGATTGCTAGTAAAGCGGCTGGAATGGCGAACCGGAGCACAAGGAGATGAGAAATGAGGTGCGTTTTAGAAACCTTTCCCGGTCACACGGTGTACCATCTTCTGGGTTTCTCGTGCATGTTTTCGACGTAGGACGATGCCCTTGAACCTGGAGATTTGGGACCCATGGGATGGGTACCACGCCGTATTACTTTACAGGGTCTGCGTTAGCTCACCCAACCTCACCAAACCTCTCAGCCCCAAGAGTGTCCTCCCTTATGTCTCAATCAGCTGTGGGTCTAGATATGGTCAATCCAGGTGGCATCGCAGCCCCTGAACGAATTTTGTAAGAATTTCTCTCTCTTTCACTGTCTTTGTTTCACGGGTTTTTAAAAGTAATTGATTTTTATAATAGGGTTTAGCTGCTTTGCACTGCTGTGTTTATGCCGCTTTACACCCACTTGACTCACTTACAGAGAGATATCAATACATAGGTTTTAAGATTCTTACTAGTCAGATATATTCTTGGGCGGTGAATAGGGGGCGTTGAGTCCAGTTCACTGAGCAAGGAGTAGGTCTGGTCTATTACATATTGGGTTTATGGAACGGTATCTGAGCTAATTTGAAACCCTTGTTTTATGCATCACCCCACCTCACCTTTCCCGTTAAGCAGCCATAGTGTGTTTTCTAAACGTGCGACTCTGTTCTGTTTTGTAATTCAGTTCAAGGGTAGCGGTTTTTACATTCCCTCTGTAAGTGATATCTTATGATAAGTGTCTTTTTCTGTGTGACTTATTTCACTTAGAATCGTCGTACCTAAATCCACTCATCATGCTGCTCCTAGCCTTATGACGTTGATTTCATGGCTGAGTGATATTCCATTGTACATAAGGACCACAACTTCTTTATCCATTCTTCTCTTTCCTGGGATGTTTCAGGTGTAACGAAGTGGAGGTTCTTGTCAACAGAGCAGCCCTAAACTTTGGGGTGCCTGTGTCTTGCTGATTTTTAGTTTTCCCAATTTATACGCCCATGAGTGGAAGTGCCCTATGCTCTCTAAGCTGAGTTTTTTAGATGTTTCAGGACACACCGTACACTTCTCCAGAGTGGCTGTTGGCAATTTACAGCCCGCCCATCAGCGTAGCAAGGCTCCCATTTCTCCATGGCCTGTCCTGCATTTCTGGTTTTGACACTTTATTCAGCATGGCCCTTTTGACCGATGGGAAGCGAGACTTCTTTGTAGCGCTGATTTGCCTTTCCAGGTTGCTTGGTTGGCCAAAAAGGGCGTATGCGTTTTTTCCTGAATATATTCAGGAAAAAACGCATACGCCCTTTTTGGCCAAGGGCATCATTGTCGAGGTTTTGCCGCTTTTCCTGTGCTTTAAAGGCGATTCGAATCTACCTCCTGAAATCGGTTTCCTGCAATTCTGCCTTACTTTCAAATCCTCTTCGTTGCCTTCCCTCCATATATTTGTGGACGAGAGTTATCATTTCTAACTCTGCAGGTTTGTGAATTGCAGTGCCCCTGAGCTCCATTTTTCAACTCGCTTTCTTGGGAGCTGGCCGCAAAAGCGCAGGATTGCTTCAGGCCCTATTCTGGCTCCGGGCGGCAGGCTGAGCCTGTGGTTAATTCTGCTTCCTGATGGGAAAATAGAGTGACCTGTGCCTGTCCCAATACCTAGAGCTAGTCTCTCATTGGTTCCCCCTCTTCCCGTTCATCCTCAGGACAAATTGCAACGTGTTCGGAACAGGAGGTTAAAGGTGCTGATTCTCCAAGGAGGGAGATTGCTAGTAAAGCGGCTGGAATGGCAAACCGGAGCACAAGGAGATGAGAAATGAGGTGCGTTTTAGAAACCTTTCCCGGTCACACGGTGTACCATCTTCTGGGTTTCTCGTGCATGTTTTCGACGTAGGACGATGCCCTTGAACCTGGAGATTTGGGACCCATGGGATGGGTACCACGCCGTATTACTTTACAGGGTCTGCGTTAGCTCACCCAACCTCACCAAACCTCTCAGCCCCAAGAGTGTCCTCCCTTATGTCTCAATCAGCTGTGGGTCTAGATATGGTCAATCCAGGTGGCATCGCAGCCCCTGAACGAATTTTGTAAGAATTTCTCTCTCTTTCACTGTCTTTGTTTCACGGGTTTTTAAAAGTAATTGATTTTTATAATAGGGTTTAGCTGCTTTGCACTGCTGTGTTTATGCCGCTTTACACCCACTTGACTCACTTACAGAGAGATATCAATACATAGGTTTTAAGATTCTTACTAGTCAGATATATTCTTGGGCGGTGAATAGGGGGCGTTGAGTCCAGTTCACTGAGCAAGGAGTAGGTCTGGTCTATTACATATTGGGTTTATGGAACGGTATCTGAGCTAATTTGAAACCCTTGTTTTATGCATCACCCCACCTCACCTTTCCCGTTAAGCAGCCATAGTGTGTTTTCTAAACGTGCGACTCTGTTCTGTTTTGTAATTCAGTTCAAGGGTAGCGGTTTTTACATTCCCTCTGTAAGTGATATCTTATGATAAGTGTCTTTTTCTGTGTGACTTATTTCACTTAGAATCGTCGTACCTAAATCCACTCATCATGCTGCTCCTAGCCTTATGACGTTGATTTCATGGCTGAGTGATATTCCATTGTACATAAGGACCACAACTTCTTTATCCATTCTTCTCTTTCCTGGGATGTTTAAGGTGTAACGAAGTGGAGGTTCTTGTCAACAGAGCAGCCCTAAACTTTGGGGTGCCTGTGTCTTGCTGATTTTTAGTTTTCCCAATTTATACGCCCATGAGTGGAAGTGCCCTATGCTCTCTAAGCTGAGTTTTTTAGATGTTTCAGGACACACCGTACACTTCTCCAGAGTGGCTGTTGGCAATTTACAGCCCGCCCATCAGCGTAGCAAGGCTCCCATTTCTCCATGGCCTGTCCTGCATTTCTGGTTTTGACACTTTATTCAGCATGGCCCTTTTGACCGATGGGAAGCGAGACTTCTTTGTAGCGCTGATTTGCCTTTCCAGGTTGCTTGGTTGGCCAAAAAGGGCGTATGCGTTTTTTCCTGAATATATTCAGGAAAAAACGCATACGCCCTTTTTGGCCAAGGGCATCATTGTCGAGGTTTTGCCGCTTTTCCTGTGCTTTAAAGGCGATTCGAATCTACCTCCTGAAATCGGTTTCCTGCAATTCTGCCTTGCTTTCAAATCCTCTTCGTAGCCTTCCCTCCATATATTTGTGGACGAGAGTTATCATTTCTAACTCTGCAGGTTTGTGAATTGCAGTGCCCCTGAGCTCCATTTTTCAACTCGCTTTCTTGGGAGCTGGCCGCAAAAGCGCAGGATTGCTTCAGGCCCTATTCTGGCTCCGGGCGGCAGGCTGAGCCTGTGGTTAATTCTGCTTCCTGATGGGAAAATAGAGTGACCTCTGCCTGTCCCAACACCTAGAGCTAGTCTCTCATTGGTTCCCCCTCTTCCCGTTCATCCTCAGGACAAATTGCAACGTGTACGGAACAGGAGGTTAAAGGTGCTGATTCTCCAAGGAGGGAGATTGCTAGTAAAGCGGCTGGAATGGCGAACCGGAGCACAAGGAGATGAGAAATGACGTGCGTTTTAGAAACCTTTCCCGGTCACACGGTGTACCATCTTCTGGGTTTCTCGTGCATGTTTTCGACGTAGGAAGATGCCCTTGAACCTGGAGATTTGGGACCCATGGGATGGGTACCACGCCGTATTACTTTAAAGGGTCTGCGTTAGCTCACCCAACCTCACCAAACCTCTCAGCCCCAAGAGTGTCCACCCTTATGTCTCAATCAGCTGTGGGTCTAGATATGGTCAATCCAGGTGGCATCGCAGCCCCTGAACGAATTTTGTAAGAATTTCTCTCTCTTTCACTGTCTTTGTTTCACGGGTTTTTAAAAGTCATTGATTTTTATAACAGGGTTTAGCTGCTTTGCACTGCTGTGTTTATGCCGCTTTACACCCACTTGACTCACTTACAGAGAGATATCAATACATAGGTTTTAAGATTCTTACTAGTCAGATATATTCTTGGGCGGTGAATAGGGGGCGTTGAGTCCAGTTCACTGAGCAAGGAGTAGGTCTTGTCTATTACATATTGGGTTTATGGAACGGTATCTGAGCTAATTTGAAACCCTTGTTTTATGCATCACCCCACCTCACCTTTCCCGTTAAGCAGCCATAGTGTGTTTTCTAAACGTGCGACTCTGTTCTGTTTTGTAATTCAGTTCAAGGGTAGCGGTTTTTACATTCCCTGTGTAAGTGATATCTTATGATAAGTGTCTTTTTCTGTGTGACTTATTTCACTTAGAATCGTCGTACCTAAATCCACTCATCATGCTGCTCCTAGCCTTATGACGTTGATTTCATGGCTGAGTGATATTCCATTGTACATAAGGACCACAACTTCTTTATCCATTCTTCTCTTTCCTGGGATGTTTAAGGTGTAACGAAGTGGAGGTTCTTGTCAACAGAGCAGCCCTAAACTTTGGGGTGCCTGTGTCTTGCTGATTTTTAGTTTTCCCAATTTATACGCCCATGAGTGGAAGTGCCCTATGCTCTCTAAGCTGAGTTTTTTAGATGTTTCAGGACACACCGTACACTTCTCCAGAGTGGCTGTTGGCAATTTACAGCCCGCCCATCAGCGTAGCAAGGCTCCCATTTCTCCATGGGCTGTCCTGCATTTCTGGTTTTGACACTTTATTCAGCATGGCCCTTTTGACCGATGGGAAGCGAGACTTCTTTGTAGCGCTGATTTGCCTTTCCAGGTTGCTTGGTTGGCCAAAAAGGGCGTATGCGTTTTTTCCTGAATATATTCAGGAAAAAACGCATACGCCCTTTTTGGCCAAGGGCATCATTGTCGAGGTTTTGCCGCTTTTCCTGTGCTTTAAAGGCGATTCGAATCTACCTCCTGAAATCGGTTTCCTGCAATTCTGCCTTGCTTTCAAATCCTCTTCGTTGCCTTCCCTCCATATATTTGTGGACGAGAGTTATCATTTCTAACTCTGCAGGTTTGTGAATTGCAGTGCCCCTGAGCTCCATTTTTCAACTCGCTTTCTTGGGAGCTGGCCGCAAAAGCGCAGGATTGCTTCAGGCCCTATTCTGGCTCCGGGCGGCAGGCTGAGCCTGTGGTTAATTCTGCTTCCTGATGGGAAAATAGAGTGACCTGTGCCTGTCCCAACACCTAGAGCTAGTCTCTCATTGGTTCCCCCTCTTCCCGTTCATCCTCAGGACAAATTGCAACGTGTTCGGAACAGGAGGTTAAAGGTGCTGATTCTCCAAGGAGGGAGATTGCTAGTAAAGCAGCTGGAATGGCGAACCGGAGCACAAGGAGATGAGAAATGAGGTGCGTTTTAGAAACCTTTCCCGGTCACACGGTGTACCATCTTCTGGGTTTCTCGTGCATGTTTTCGACGTAGGACGATGCCCTTGAACCTGGAGATTTGGGACCCATGGGATGGGTACCACGCCGTATTACTTTACAGGGTCTGCGTTAGCTCACCCAACCTCACCAAACCTCTCAGCCCCAAGAGTGTCCTCCCTTATGTCTCAATCAGCTGTGGGTCTAGATATGGTCAATCCAGGTGGCATCGCAGCCCCTGAACGAATTTTGTAAGAATTTCTCTCTCTTTCACTGTCTTTGTTTCACGGGTTTTTAAAAGTAATTGATTTTTATAATAGGGTTTAGCTGCTTTGCACTGCTGTGTTTATGCCGCTTTACACCCACTTGACTCACTTACAGAGAGATATCAATACATAGGTTTTAAGATTCTTACTAGTCAGATATATTCTTGGGCGGTGAATAGGGGGCGTTGAGTCCAGTTCACTGAGCAAGGAGTAGGTCTGGTCTATTACATATTGGGTTTATGGAACGGTATCTGAGCTAATTTGAAACCCTTGTTTTATGCATCACCCCACCTCACCTTTCCCGTTAAGCAGCCATAGTGTGTTTTCTAAACGTGCGACTCTGTTCTGTTTTGTAATTCAGTTCAAGGGTAGCGGTTTTTACATTCCCTCTGTAAGTGATATCTTATGATAAGTGTCTTTTTCTGTGTGACTTATTTCACTTAGAATCGTCGTACCTAAATCCACTCATCATGCTGCTCCTAGCCTTATGACGTTGATTTCATGGCTGAGTGATATTCCATTGTACATAAGGACCACAACTTCTTTATCCATTCTTCTCTTTCCTGGGATGTTTAAGGTGTAACGAAGTGGAGGTTCTTGTCAACAGAGCAGCCCTAAACTTTGGGGTGCCTGTGTCTTGCTGATTTTTAGTTTTCCCAATTTATACGCCCATGAGTGGAAGTGCCCTATGCTCTCTAAGCTGAGTTTTTTAGATGTTTCAGGACACACCGTACACTTCTCCAGAGTGGCTGTTGGCAATTTACAGCCCGCCCATCAGCGTAGCAAGGCTCCCATTTCTCCATGGCCTGTCCTGCATTTCTGGTTTTGACACTTTATTCAGCATGGCCCTTTTGACCGATGGGAAGCGAGACTTCTTTGTAGCGCTGATTTGCCTTTCCAGGTTGCTTGGTTGGCCAAAAAGGGCGTATGCGTTTTTTCCTGAATATATTCAGGAAAAAACGCATACGCCCTTTTTGGCCAAGGGCATCATTGTCGAGGTTTTGCCGCTTTTCCTGTGCTTTAAAGGCGATTCGAATCTACCTCCTGAAATCGGTTTCCTGCAATTCTGCCTTGCTTTCAAATCCTCTTCGTAGCCTTCCCTCCATATATTTGTGGACGAGAGTTATCATTTCTAACTCTGCAGGTTTGTGAATTGCAGTGCCCCTGAGCTCCATTTTTCAACTCGCTTTCTTGGGAGCTGGCCGCAAAAGCGCAGGATTGCTTCAGGCCCTATTCTGGCTCCGGGCGGCAGGCTGAGCCTGTGGTTAATTCTGCTTCCTGATGGGAAAATAGAGTGACCTCTGCCTGTCCCAACACCTAGAGCTAGTCTCTCATTGGTTCCCCCTCTTCCCGTTCATCCTCAGGACAAATTGCAACGTGTACGGAACAGGAGGTTAAAGGTGCTGATTCTCCAAGGAGGGAGATTGCTAGTAAAGCGGCTGGAATGGCGAACCGGAGCACAAGGAGATGAGAAATGACGTGCGTTTTAGAAACCTTTCCCGGTCACACGGTGTACCATCTTCTGGGTTTCTCGTGCATGTTTTCGACGTAGGAAGATGCCCTTGAACCTGGAGATTTGGGACCCATGGGATGGGTACCACGCCGTATTACTTTAAAGGGTCTGCGTTAGCTCACCCAACCTCACCAAACCTCTCAGCCCCAAGAGTGTCCACCCTTATGTCTCAATCAGCTGTGGGTCTAGATATGGTCAATCCAGGTGGCATCGCAGCCCCTGAACGAATTTTGTAAGAATTTCTCTCTCTTTCACTGTCTTTGTTTCACGGGTTTTTAAAAGTCATTGATTTTTATAACAGGGTTTAGCTGCTTTGCACTGCTGTGTTTATGCCGCTTTACACCCACTTGACTCACTTACAGAGAGATATCAATACATAGGTTTTAAGATTCTTACTAGTCAGATATATTCTTGGGCGGTGAATAGGGGGCGTTGAGTCCAGTTCACTGAGCAAGGAGTAGGTCTTGTCTATTACATATTGGGTTTATGGAACGGTATCTGAGCTAATTTGAAACCCTTGTTTTATGCATCACCCCACCTCACCTTTCCCGTTAAGCAGCCATAGTGTGTTTTCTAAACGTGCGACTCTGTTCTGTTTTGTAATTCAGTTCAAGGGTAGCGGTTTTTACATTCCCTGTGTAAGTGATATCTTATGATAAGTGTCTTTTTCTGTGTGACTTATTTCACTTAGAATCGTCGTACCTAAATCCACTCATCATGCTGCTCCTAGCCTTATGACGTTGATTTCATGGCTGAGTGATATTCCATTGTACATAAGGACCACAACTTCTTTATCCATTCTTCTCTTTCCTGGGATGTTTAAGGTGTAACGAAGTGGAGGTTCTTGTCAACAGAGCAGCCCTAAACTTTGGGGTGCCTGTGTCTTGCTGATTTTTAGTTTTCCCAATTTATACGCCCATGAGTGGAAGTGCCCTATGCTCTCTAAGCTGAGTTTTTTAGATGTTTCAGGACACACCGTACACTTCTCCAGAGTGGCTGTTGGCAATTTACAGCCCGCCCATCAGCGTAGCAAGGCTCCCATTTCTCCATGGGCTGTCCTGCATTTCTGGTTTTGACACTTTATTCAGCATGGCCCTTTTGACCGATGGGAAGCGAGACTTCTTTGTAGCGCTGATTTGCCTTTCCAGGTTGCTTGGTTGGCCAAAAAGGGCGTATGCGTTTTTTCCTGAATATATTCAGGAAAAAACGCATACGCCCTTTTTGGCCAAGGGCATCATTGTCGAGGTTTTGCCGCTTTTCCTGTGCTTTAAAGGCGATTCGAATCTACCTCCTGAAATCGGTTTCCTGCAATTCTGCCTTGCTTTCAAATCCTCTTCGTTGCCTTCCCTCCATATATTTGTGGACGAGAGTTATCATTTCTAACTCTGCAGGTTTGTGAATTGCAGTGCCCCTGAGCTCCATTTTTCAACTCGCTTTCTTGGGAGCTGGCCGCAAAAGCGCAGGATTGCTTCAGGCCCTATTCTGGCTCCGGGCGGCAGGCTGAGCCTGTGGTTAATTCTGCTTCCTGATGGGAAAATAGAGTGACCTGTGCCTGTCCCAACACCTAGAGCTAGTCTCTCATTGGTTCCCCCTCTTCCCGTTCATCCTCAGGACAAATTGCAACGTGTTCGGAACAGGAGGTTAAAGGTGCTGATTCTCCAAGGAGGGAGATTGCTAGTAAAGCAGCTGGAATGGCGAACCGGAGCACAAGGAGATGAGAAATGAGGTGCGTTTTAGAAACCTTTCCCGGTCACACGGTGTACCATCTTCTGGGTTTCTCGTGCATGTTTTCGACGTAGGACGATGCCCTTGAACCTGGAGATTTGGGACCCATGGGATGGGTACCACGCCGTATTACTTTACAGGGTCTGCGTTAGCTCACCCAACCTCACCAAACCTCTCAGCCCCAAGAGTGTCCTCCCTTATGTCTCAATCAGCTGTGGGTCTAGATATGGTCAATCCAGGTGGCATCGCAGCCCCTGAACGAATTTTGTAAGAATTTCTCTCTCTTTCACTGTCTTTGTTTCACGGGTTTTTAAAAGTAATTGATTTTTATAATAGGGTTTAGCTGCTTTGCACTGCTGTGTTTATGCCGCTTTACACCCACTTGACTCACTTACAGAGAGATATCAATACATAGGTTTTAAGATTCTTACTAGTCAGATATATTCTTGGGCGGTGAATAGGGGGCGTTGAGTCCAGTTCACTGAGCAAGGAGTAGGTCTGGTCTATTACATATTGGGTTTATGGAACGGTATCTGAGCTAATTTGAAACCCTTGTTTTATGCATCACCCCACCTCACCTTTCCCGTTAAGCAGCCATAGTGTGTTTTCTAAACGTGCGACTCTGTTCTGTTTTGTAATTCAGTTCAAGGGTAGCGGTTTTTACATTCCCTCTGTAAGTGATATCTTATGATAAGTGTCTTTTTCTGTGTGACTTATTTCACTTAGAATCGTCGTACCTAAATCCACTCATCATGCTGCTCCTAGCCTTATGACGTTGATTTCATGGCTGAGTGATATTCCATTGTACATAAGGACCACAACTTCTTTATCCATTCTTCTCTTTCCTGGGATGTTTAAGGTGTAACGAAGTGGAGGTTCTTGTCAACAGAGCAGCCCTAAACTTTGGGGTGCCTGTGTCTTGCTGATTTTTAGTTTTCCCAATTTATACGCCCATGAGTGGAAGTGCCCTATGCTCTCTAAGCTGAGTTTTTTAGATGTTTCAGGACACACCGTACACTTCTCCAGAGTAGCTGTTGGCAATTTACAGCCCGCCCATCAGCGTAGCAAGGCTCCCATTTCTCCATGGCCTGTCCTGCATTTCTGGTTTTGACACTTTATTCAGCATGGCCCTTTTGACCGATGGGAAGCGAGACTTCTTTGTAGCACTGATTTGCCTTTCCAGGTTGCTTGGTTGGCCAAATAGGGCGTATGTCTTTTTTCCTGAATATATTCAGGAAAAAACGCATACGCTCTATTTGGCCAAGGGCATCATTGTCGAGGTTTTGCCGCTTTTCCTGTGCTTTAAAGGCGATTCGAATCTACCTCCTGAAATCGGTTTCCTGCAATTCTGCCTTGCTTTCAAATCCTCTTCGTTGCCTTCCCTCCATATATTTGTGGACGAGAGTTATCATTTCTAACTCTGCAGGTTTGTGAATTGCAGTGCCCCTGAGCTCCATTTTTCAACTCGCTTTCTTGGGAGCTGGCCGCAAAAGCGCAGGATTGCTTCAGGCCCTATTCTGGCTCCGGGCGGCAGGCTGAGCCTGTGGTTAATTCTGCTTCCTGATGGGAAAATAGAGTGACCTCTGCCTGTCCCAACACCTAGAGCTAGTCTCTCATTGGTTCCCCCTCTTCCCGTTCATCCTCAGGACAAATTGCAACGTGTACGGAACAGGAGGTTAAAGGTGCTGATTCTCCAAGGAGGGAGATTGCTAGTAAAGCGGCTGGAATGGCGAACCGGAGCACAAGGAGATGAGAAATGAGGTGCGTTTTAGAAACCTTTCCCGGTCACACGGTGTACCATCTTCTGGGTTTCTCGTGCATGTTTTCGACGTAGGAAGATGCCCTTGAACCTGGAGATTTGGGACCCATGGGATGGGTACCACACCGTTTTACTTTAAAGGGTCTGCGTTAGCTCACCCAACCTCACCAAACCTCTCAGCCCCAAGAGTGTCCACCCTTATGTCTCAATCAGCTGTGGGTCTAGATATGGTCAATCCAGGTGGCATCGCAGCCCCTGAACGAATTTTGTAAGAATTTCTCTCTCTTTCACTGTCTTTGTTTCACGGGTTTTTAAAAGTAATTGATTTTTATAATAGGGTTTAGCTGCTTTGCTCTGCTGTGTTTATGCCGCTTTACACCCACTTGACTCACTTACAGAGAGATATCAATACATAGGTTTTAAGATTCTTACTAGTCAGATATATTCTTGGGCGGTGAATAGGGGGCGTTGAGTCCAGTTCACTGAGCAAGGAGTAGGTCTGGTCTATTACATATTGGGTTTATGGAACGGTATCTGAGCTAATTTGAAACCCTTGTTTTATGCATCACCCCACCTCACCTTTCCCGTTAAGCAGCCATAGTGTGTTTTCTAAACGTGCGACTCTGTTCTGTTTTGTAATTCAGTTCAAGGGTAGCGGTTTTTACATTCCCTCTGTAAGTGATATCTTATGATAAGTGTCTTTTTCTGTGTGACTTATTTCACTTAGAATCGTCGTACCTAAATCCACTCATCATGCTGCTCCTAGCCTTATGACGTTGATTTCATGGCTGAGTGATATTCCATTGTACATAAGGACCACAACTTCTTTATCCATTCTTCTCTTTCCTGGGATGTTTAAGGTGTAACGAAGTGGAGGTTCTTGTCAACAGAGCAGCCCTAAACTTTGGGGTGCCTGTGTCTTGCTGATTTTTAGTTTTCCCAATTTATACGCCCATGAGTGGAAGTGCCCTATGCTCTCTAAGCTGAGTTTTTTAGATGTTTCAGGACACACCGTACACTTCTCCAGAGTGGCTGTTGGCAATTTACAGCCCGCCCATCAGCGTAGCAAGGCTCCCATTTCTCCATGGCCTGTCCTGCATTTCTGGTTTTGACACTTTATTCAGCATGGCCCTTTTGACCGATGGGAAGCGAGACTTCTTTGTAGCGCTGATTTGCCTTTCCAGGTTGCTTGGTTGGCCAAAAAGGGCGTATGCGTTTTTTCCTGAATATATTCAGGAAAAAACGCATACGCCCTTTTTGGCCAAGGGCATCATTGTCGAGGTTTTGCCGCTTTTCCTGTGCTTTAAAGGCGATTCGAATCTACCTCCTGAAATCGGTTTCCTGCAATTCTGCCTTGCTTTCAAATCCTCTTCGTAGCCTTCCCTCCATATATTTGTGGACGAGAGTTATCATTTCTAACTCTGCAGGTTTGTGAATTGCAGTGCCCCTGAGCTCCATTTTTCAACTGGCTTTCTTGGGAGCTGGCCGCAAAAGCGCAGGATTGCTTCAGGCCCTATTCTGGCTCCGGGCGGCAGGCTGAGCCTGTGGTTAATTCTGCTTCCTGATGGGAAAATAGAGTGACCTCTGCCTGTCCCAACACCTAGAGCTAGTCTCTCATTGGTTCCCCCTCTTCCCGTTCATCCTCAGGACAAATTGCAACGTGTACGGAACAGGAGGTTAAAGGTGCTGATTCTCCAAGGAGGGAGATTGCTAGTAAAGCGGCTGGAATGGCGAACCGGAGCACAAGGAGATGAGAAATGAGGTGCGTTTTAGAAACCTTTCCCGGTCACACGGTGTACCATCTTCTGGGTTTCTCGTGCATGTTTTCGACGTAGGACGATGCCCTTGAACCTGGAGATTTGGGACCCATGGGATGGGTACCACGCCGTATTATTTTAAAGGGTCTGTGTTAGCTCACCCAACCTCACCAAACCTCTCAGCCCCAAGAGTGTCCACCCTTATGTCTCAATCAGCTGTGGGTCTAGATATGGTCAATCCAGGTGGCATCGCAGCCCCTGAACGAATTTTGTAAGAATTTCTCTCTCTTTCACTGTCTTTGTTTCACGGGTTTTTAAAAGTAATTGATTTTTATAACAGGGTTTAGCTGCTTTGCACTGCTGTGTTTATGCCGCTTTACACCCACTTGACTCACTTACAGAGAGATATCAATACATAGGTTTTAAGATTCTTACTAGTCAGATATATTCTTGGGCGGTGAATAGGGGGCGTTGAGTCCAGTTCACTGAGCAAGGAGTAGGTCTGGTCTATTACATATTGGGTTTATGGAACGGTATCTGAGCTAATTTGAAACCCTTGTTTTATGCATCACCCCACCTCACCTTTCCCGTTAAGCAGCCATAGTGTGTTTTCTAAACGTGCGACTCTGTTCTGTTTTGTAATTCAGTTCAAGGGTAGCGGTTTTTACATTCCCTCTGTAAGTGATATCTTATGATAAGTGTCTTTTTCTGTGTGACTTATTTCACTTAGAATCGTCGTACCTAAATCCACTCATCATGCTGCTCCTAGCCTTATGACGTTGATTTCATGGCTGAGTGATATTCCATTGTACATAAGGACCACAACTTCTTTATCCATTCTTCTCTTTCCTGGGATGTTTCAGGTGTAACGAAGTGGAGGTTCTTGTCAACAGAGCAGCCCTAAACTTTGGGGTGCCTGTGTCTTGCTGATTTTTAGTTTTCCCAATTTATACGCCCATGAGTAGAAGTGCCCTATGCTCTCTAAGCTGAGTTTTTTAGATGTTTCAGGACACACCGTACACTTCTCCAGAGTGGCTGTTGGCAATTTACAGCCCACCCATCAGCGTAGCAAGGCTCCCATTTCTCCATGGCCTGTCCTGCATTTCTGGTTTTGACACTTTATTCAGCATGGCCCTTTTGACCGATGGGAAGCGAGACTTCTTTGTAGCGCTGATTTGCCTTTCCAGGTTGCTTGGTTGGCCAAAAAGGGCGTATGCGTTTTTTCCTGAATATATTCAGGAAAAAACGCATACGCCCTTTTTGGCCAAGGGCATCATTGTCGAGGTTTTGCCGCTTTTCCTGTGATTTAAAGGCGATTCGAATCTACCTCCTGAAATCGGTTTCCTGCAATTCTGCCTTGCTTTCAAATCCTCTTCGTTGCCTTCCCTCCATATATTTGTGGACGAGAGTTATCATTTCTAACTCTGCAGGTTTGTGAATTGCAGTGCCCCTGAGCTCCATTTTTCAACTCGCTTTCTTGGGAGCTGGCCGCAAAAGCGCAGGATTGCTTCAGGCCCTATTCTGGCTCCGGGCGGCAGGCTGAGCCTGTGGTTAATTCTGCTTCCTGATGGGAAAATAGAGTGACCTCTGCCTGTCCCAACACCTAGAGCTAGTCTCTCATTGGTTCCCCCTCTTCCCGTTCATCCTCAGGACAAATTGCAACGTGTACGGAACAGGAGGTTAAAGGTGCTGATTCTCCAAGGAGGGAGATTGCTAGTAAAGCGGCTGGAATGGCGAACCGGAGCACAAGGAGATGAGAAATGAGGTGCGTTTTAGAAACCTTTCCCGGTCACACGGTGTACCATCTTCTGGGTTTCTCGTGCATGTTTTCGACGTAGGACGATGCCCTTGAACCTGGAGATTTGGGACCCATGGGATGGGTACCACGCCGTATTACTTTAAAGGGTCTGTGTTAGCTCACCCAACCTCACCAAACCTCTCAGCCCCAAGAGTGTCCACCCTTATGTCTCAATCAGCTGTGGGTCTAGATATGGTCAATCCAGGTGGCATCGCAGCCCCTGAACGAATTTTGTAAGAATTTCTCTCTCTTTCACTGTCTTTGTTTCACGGGTTTTTAAAAGTAATTGATTTTTATAACAGGGTTTAGCTGCTTTGCACTGCTGTGTTTATGCCGCTTTACACCCACTTGACTCACTTACAGAGAGATATCAATACATAGGTTTTAAGATTCTTACTAGTCAGATATATTCTTGGGCGGTGAATAGGGGGCGTTGAGTCCAGTTCACTGAGCAAGGAGTAGGTCTGGTCTATTACATATTGGGTTTATGGAACGGTATCTGAGCTAATTTGAAACCCTTGTTTTATGCATCACCCCACCTCACCTTTCCCGTTAAGCAGCCATAGTGTGTTTTCTAAACGTGCGACTCTGTTCTGTTTTGTAATTCAGTTCAAGGGTAGCGGTTTTTACATTCCCTCTGTAAGTGATATCTTATGATAAGTGTCTTTTTCTGTGTGACTTATTTCACTTAGAATCGTCGTACCTAAATCCACTCATCATGCTGCTCCTAGCCTTATGACGTTGATTTCATGGCTGAGTGATATTCCATTGTACATAAGGACCACAACTTCTTTATCCATTCTTCTCTTTCCTGGGATGTTTCAGGTGTAATGAAGTGGAGGTTCTTGTCAACAGAGCAGCCCTAAACTTTGGGGTGCCTGTGTCTTGCTGATTTTTAGTTTTCCCAATTTATACGCCCATGAGTGGAAGTGCCCTATGCTCTCTAAGCTGAGTTTTTTAGATGTTTCAGGACACACCGTACACTTCTCCAGAGTGGCTGTTGGCAATTTACAGCCCACCCATCAGCGTAGCAAGGCTCCCATTTCTCCATGGCCTGTCCTGCATTTCTGGTTTTGACACTTTATTCAGCATGGCCCTTTTGACCGATGGGAAGCGAGACTTCTTTGTAGCGCTGATTTGCCTTTCCAGGTTGCTTGGTTGGCCAAAAAGGGCGTATGCGTTTTTTCCTGAATATATTCAGGAAAAAACGCATACGCCCTTTTTGGCCAAGGGCATCATTGTCGAGGTTTTGCCGCTTTTCCTGTGCTTTAAAGGCGATTCGAATCTACCTCCTGAAATCGGTTTCCTGCAATTCTGCCTTGCTTTCAAATCCTCTTCGTTGCCTTCCCTCCATATATTTGTGGACGAGAGTTATCATTTCTAACTCTGCAGGTTTGTGAATTGCAGTGCCCCTGAGCTCCATTTTTCAACTCGCTTTCTTGGGAGCTGGCCGCAAAAGCGCAGGATTGCTTCAGGCCCTATTCTGGCTCCGGGCGGCAGGCTGAGCCTGTGGTTAATTCTGCTTCCTGATGGGAAAATAGAGTGACCTCTGCCTGTCCCAACACCTAGAGCTAGTCTCTCATTGGTTCCCCCTCTTCCCGTTCATCCTCAGGACAAATTGCAACGTGTACGGAACAGGAGGTTAAAGGTGCTGATTCTCCAAGGAGGGAGATTGCTAGTAAAGCGGCTGGAATGGCGAACCGGAGCACAAGGAGATGAGAAATGAGGTGCGTTTTAGAAACCTTTCCCGGTCACACGGTGTACCATCTTCTGGGTTTCTCGTGCATGTTTTCGACGTAGGAAGATGCCCTTGAACCTGGAGATTTGGGACCCATGGGATGGGTACCACGCCGTATTACTTTAAAGGGTCTGCGTTAGCTCACCCAACCTCACCAAACCTCTCAGCCCCAAGAGTGTCCACCCTTATGTCTCAATCAGCTGTGGGTCTAGATATGGTCAATCCAGGTGGCATCGCAGCCCCTGAACGAATTTTGTAAGAATTTCTCTCTCTTTCACTGTCTTTGTTTCACGGGTTTTTAAAAGTAATTGATTTTTATAATAGGGTTTAGCTGCTTTGCTCTGCTGTGTTTATGCCGCTTTACACCCACTTGACTCACTTACAGAGAGATATCAATACATAGGTTTTAAGATTCTTACTAGTCAGATATATTCTTGGGCGGTGAATAGGGGGCGTTGAGTCCAGTTCACTGAGCAAGGAGTAGGTCTGGTCTATTACATATTGGGTTTATGGAACGGTATCTGAGCTAATTTGAAACCCTTGTTTTATGCATCACCCCACCTCACCTTTCCCGTTAAGCAGCCATAGTGTGTTTTCTAAACGTGCGACTCTGTTCTGTTTTGTAATTCAGTTCAAGGGTAGCGGTTTTTACATTCCCTCTGTAAGTGATATCTTATGATAAGTGTCTTTTTCTGTGTGACTTATTTCACTTAGAATCGTCGTACCTAAATCCACTCATCATGCTGCTCCTAGCCTTATGACGTTGATTTCATGGCTGAGTGATATTCCATTGTACATAAGGACCACAACTTCTTTATCCATTCTTCTCTTTCCTGGGATGTTTAAGGTGTAACGAAGTGGAGGTTCTTGTCAACAGAGCAGCCCTAAAATTTGGGGTGCCTGTGTCTTGCTGATTTTTAGTTTTCCCAATTTATACGCCCATGAGTGGAAGTGCCCTATGCTCTCTAAGCTGAGTTTTTTAGATGTTTCAGGACACACCGTACACTTCTCCAGAGTGGCTGTTGGCAATTTACAGCCCGCCCATCAGCGTAGCAAGGCTCCCATTTCTCCATGGCCTGTCCTGCATTTCTGGTTTTGACACTTTATTCAGCATGGCCCTTTTGACCGATGGGAAGCGAGACTTCTTTGTAGCGCTGATTTGCCTTTCCAGGTTGCTTGGTTGGCCAAAAAGGGCGTATGCGTTTTTTCCTGAATATATTCAGGAAAAAACGCATACGCCCTTTTTGGCCAAGGGCATCATTGTCGAGGTTTTGCCGCTTTTCCTGTGCTTTAAAGGCGATTCGAATCTACCTCCTGAAATCGGTTTCCTGCAATTCTGCCTTGCTTTCAAATCCTCTTCGTTGCCTTCCCTCCATATATTTGTGGACGAGAGTTATCATTTCTAACTCTGCAGGTTTGTGAATTGCAGTGCCCCTGAGCTCCATTTTTCAACTCGCTTTCTTGGGAGCTGGCCGCAAAAGCGCAGGATTGCTTCAGGCCCTATTCTGGCTCCGGGCGGCAGGCTGAGCCTGTGGTTAATTCTGCTTCCTGATGGGAAAATAGAGTGACCTGTGCCTGTCCCAACACCTAGAGCTAGTCTCTCATTGGTTCCCCCTCTTCCCGTTCATCCTCAGGACAAATTGCAACGTGTTCGGAACAGGAGGTTAAAGGTGCTGATTCTCCAAGGAGGGAGATTGCTAGTAAAGCGGCTGGAATGGCGAACCGGAGCACAAGGAGATGAGAAATGAGGTGCGTTTTAGAAACCTTTCCCGGTCACACGGTGTACCATCTTCTGGGTTTCTCGTGCATGTTTTCGACGTAGGACGATGCCCTTGAACCTGGAGATTTGGGACCCATGGGATGGGTACCACGCCGTATTACTTTACAGGGTCTGCGTTAGCTCACCCAACCTCACCAAACCTCTCAGCCCCAAGAGTGTCCTCCCTTATGTCTCAATCAGCTGTGGGTCTAGATATGGTCAATCCAGGTGGCATCGCAGCCCCTGAACGAATTTTGTAAGAATTTCTCTCTCTTTCACTGTCTTTGTTTCACGGGTTTTTAAAAGTAATTGATTTTTATAATAGGGTTTAGCTGCTTTGCACTGCTGTGTTTATGCCGCTTTACACCCACTTGACTCACTTACAGAGAGATATCAATACATAGGTTTTAAGATTCTTACTAGTCAGATATATTCTTGGGCGGTGAATAGGGGGCGTTGAGTCCAGTTCACTGAGCAAGGAGTAGGTCTGGTCTATTACATATTGGGTTTATGGAACGGTATCTGAGCTAATTTGAAACCCTTGTTTTATGCATCACCCCACCTCACCTTTCCCGTTAAGCAGCCATAGTGTGTTTTCTAAACGTGCGACTCTGTTCTGTTTTGTAATTCAGTTCAAGGGTAGCGGTTTTTACATTCCCTCTGTAAGTGATATCTTATGATAAGTGTCTTTTTCTGTGTGACTTATTTCACTTAGAATCGTCGTACCTAAATCCACTCATCATGCTGCTCCTAGCCTTATGACGTTGATTTCATGGCTGAGTGATATTCCATTGTACATAAGGACCACAACTTCTTTATCCATTCTTCTCTTTCCTGGGATGTTTCAGGTGTAACGAAGTGGAGGTTCTTGTCAACAGAGCAGCCCTAAACTTTGGGGTGCCTGTGTCTTGCTGATTTTTAGTTTTCCCAATTTATACGCCCATGAGTGGAAGTGCCCTATGCTCTCTAAGCTGAGTTTTTTAGATGTTTCAGGACACACCGTACACTTCTCCAGAGTGGCTGTTGGCAATTTACAGCCCGCCCATCAGCGTAGCAAGGCTCCCATTTCTCCATGGCCTGTCCTGCATTTCTGGTTTTGACACTTTATTCAGCATGGCCCTTTTGACCGATGGGAAGCGAGACTTCTTTGTAGCGCTGATTTGCCTTTCCAGGTTGCTTGGTTGGCCAAAAAGGGCGTATGCGTTTTTTCCTGAATATATTCAGGAAAAAACGCATACGCCCTTTTTGGCCAAGGGCATCATTGTCGAGGTTTTGCCGCTTTTCCTGTGCTTTAAAGGCGATTCGAATCTACCTCCTGAAATCGGTTTCCTGCAATTCTGCCTTACTTTCAAATCCTCTTCGTTGCCTTCCCTCCATATATTTGTGGACGAGAGTTATCATTTCTACCTCTGCAGGTTTGTGAATTGCAGTGCCCCTGAGCTCCATTTTTCAACTCGCTTTCTTGGGAGCTGGCCGCAAAAGCGCAGGATTGCTTCAGGCCCTATTCTGGCTCCGGGCGGCAGGCTGAGCCTGTGGTTAATTCTGCTTCCTGATGGGAAAATAGAGTGACCTGTGCCTGTCCCAATACCTAGAGCTAGTCTCTCATTGGTTCCCCCTCTTCCCGTTCATCCTCAGGACAAATTGCAACGTGTTCGGAACAGGAGGTTAAAGGTGCTGATTCTCCAAGGAGGGAGATTGCTAGTAAAGCGGCTGGAATGGCAAACCAGAGCACAAGGAGATGAGAAATGAGGTGCGTTTTAGAAACCTTTCCCGGTCACACGGTGTACCATCTTCTGGGTTTCTCGTGCATGTTTTCGACGTAGGACGATGCCCTTGAACCTGGAGATTTGGGACCCATGGGATGGGTACCACGCCGTATTACTTTACAGGGTCTGCTTTAGCTCACCCAACCTCACCAAACCTCTCAGCCCCAAGAGTGTCCTCCCTTATGTCTCAATCAGCTGTGGGTCTAGATATGGTCAATCCAGGTGGCATCGCAGCCCCTGAACGAATTTTGTAAGAATTTCTCTCTCTTTCACTGTCTTTGTTTCACGGGTTTTTAAAAGTAATTGATTTTTATAATAGGGTTTAGCTGCTTTGCACTGCTGTGTTTATGCCGCTTTACACCCACTTGACTCACTTACAGAGAGATATCAATACATAGGTTTTAAGATTCTTACTAGTCAGATATATTCTTGGGCGGTGAATAGGGGGCGTTGAGTCCAGTTCACTGAGCAAGGAGTAGGTCTGGTCTATTACATATTGGGTTTATGGAACGGTATCTGAGCTAATTTGAAACCCTTGTTTTATGCATCACCCCACCTCACCTTTCCCGTTAAGCAGCCATAGTGTGTTTTCTAAACGTGCGACTCTGTTCTGTTTTGTAATTCAGTTCAAGGGTAGCGGTTTTTACATTCCCTCTGTAAGTGATATCTTATGATAAGTGTCTTTTTCTGTGTGACTTATTTCACTTAGAATCGTCGTACCTAAATCCACTCATCATGCTGCTCCTAGCCTTATGACGTTGATTTCATGGCTGAGTGATATTCCATTGTACATAAGGACCACAACTTCTTTATCCATTCTTCTCTTTCCTGGGATGTTTAAGGTGTAACGAAGTGGAGGTTCTTGTCAACAGAGCAGCCCTAAACTTTGGGGTGCCTGTGTCTTGCTGATTTTTAGTTTTCCCAATTTATACGCCCATGAGTGGAAGTGCCCTATGCTCTCTAAGCTGAGTTTTTTAGATGTTTCAGGACACACCGTACACTTCTCCAGAGTGGCTGTTGGCAATTTACAGCCCGCCCATCAGCGTAGCAAGGCTCCCATTTCTCCATGGGCTGTCCTGCATTTCTGGTTTTGACACTTTATTCAGCATGGCCCTTTTGACCGATGGGAAGCGAGACTTCTTTGTAGCGCTGATTTGCCTTTCCAGGTTGCTTGGTTGGCCAAAAAGGGCGTATGCGTTTTTTCCTGAATATATTCAGGAAAAAACGCATACGCCCTTTTTGGCCAAGGGCATCATTGTCGAGGTTTTGCCGCTTTTCCTGTGCTTTAAAGGCGATTCGAATCTACCTCCTGAAATCGGTTTCCTGCAATTCTGCCTTGCTTTCAAATCCTCTTCGTAGCCTTCCCTCCATATATTTGTGGACGAGAGTTATCATTTCTAACTCTGCAGGTTTGTGAATTGCAGTGCCCCTGAGCTCCATTTTTCAACTCGCTTTCTTGGGAGCTGGCCGCAAAAGCGCAGGATTGCTTCAGGCCCTATTCTGGCTCCGGGCGGCAGGCTGAGCCTGTGGTTAATTCTGCTTCCTGATGGGAAAATAGAGTGACCTGTGCCTGTCCCAACACCTAGAGCTAGTCTCTCATTGGTTCCCCCTCTTCCCGTTCATCCTCAGGACAAATTGCAACGTGTACGGAACAGGAGGTTAAAGGTGCTGATTCTCCCAGGAGGGAGATTGCTAGTAAAGCGGCTGGAATGGCGAACCGGAGCCCAAGGAGATGAGAAATGAGGTGCGTTTTAGAAACCTTTCCCGGTCACACGGTGTACCATCTTCTGGGTTTCTCGTGCATGTTTTCGACGTAGGACGATGCCCTTGAACCTGGAGATTTGGGACCCATGGGATGGGTACCACGCCGTATTACTTTAAAGGGTCTGCGTTAGCTCACCCAACCTCACCAAACCTCTCAGCCCCAAGAGTGTCCACCCTTATGTCTCAATCAGCTGTGGGTCTAGATATGGTCAATCCAGGTGGCATCGCAGCCCCTGAACGAATTTTGTAAGAATTTCTCTCTCTTTCACTGTCTTTGTTTCACGGGTTTTTAAAAGTAATTGATTTTTATAACAGGGTTTAGCTGCTTTGCACTGCTGTGTTTATGCCGCTTTACACCCACTTGACTCACTTACAGAGAGATATCAATACATAGGTTTTAAGATTCTTACTAGTCAGATATATTCTTGGGCGGTGAATAGGGGGCGTTGAGTCCAGTTCACTGAGCAAGGAGTAGGTCTGGTCTATTACATATTGGGTTTATGGAACGGTATCTGAGCTAATTTGAAACCCTTGTTTTATGCATCACCCCACCTCACCTTTCCCGTTAAGCAGCCATAGTGTGTTTTCTAAACGTGCGACTCTGTTCTGTTTTGTAATTCAGTTCAAGGGTAGCGGTTTTTACATTCCCTCTGTAAGTGATATCTTATGATAAGTGTCTTTTTCTGTGTGACTTATTTCACTTAGAATCGTCGTACCTAAATCCACTCATCATGCTGCTCCTAGCCTTAGGACGTTGATTTCATGGCTGAGTGATATTCCATTGTACATAAGGACCACAACTTCTTTATCCATTCTTCTCTTTCCTGGGATGTTTCAGGTGTAACGAAGTGGAGGTTCTTGTCAACAGAGCAGCCCTAAACTTTGGGGTGCCTGTGTCTTGCTGATTTTTAGTTTTCCCAATTTATACGCCCATGAGTGGAAGTGCCCTATGCTCTCTAAGCTGAGTTTTTTAGATGTTTCAGGACACACCGTACACTTCTCCAGAGTGGCTGTTGGCAATTTACAGCCCACCCATCAGCGTAGCAAGGCTCCCATTTCTCCATGGGCTGTCCTGCATTTCTGGTTTTGACACTTTATTCAGCATGGCCCTTTTGACCGATGGGAAGCGAGACTTCTTTGTAGCGCTGATTTGCCTTTCCAGGTTGCTTGGTTGGCCAAAAAGGGCGTATGCGTTTTTTCCTGAATATATTCAGGAAAAAACGCATACGCCCTTTTTGGCCAAGGGCATCATTGTCGAGGTTTTGCCGCTTTTCCTGTGCTTTAAAGGCGATTCGAATCTACCTCCTGAAATCGGTTTCCTGCAATTCTGCCTTACTTTCAAATCCTCTTCGTTGCCTTCCCTCCATATATTTGTGGACGAGAGTTATCATTTCTAACTCTGCAGGTTTGTGAATTGCAGTGCCCCTGAGCTCCATTTTTCAACTCGCTTTCTTGGGAGCTGGCCGCAAAAGCGCAGGATTGCTTCAGGCCCTATTCTGGCTCCGGGCGGCAGGCTGAGCCTGTGGTTAATTCTGCTTCCTGATGGGAAAATAGAGTGACCTGTGCCTGTCCCAATACCTAGAGCTAGTCTCTCATTGGTTCCCCCTCTTCCCGTTCATCCTCAGGACAAATTGCAACGTGTTCGGAACAGGAGGTTAAAGGTGCTGATTCTCCAAGGAGGGAGATTGCTAGTAAAGCGGCTGGAATGGCGAACCGGAGCACAAGGAGATGAGAAATGAGGTGCGTTTTAGAAACCTTTCCCGGTCACACGGTGTACCATCTTCTGGGTTTCTCGTGCATGTTTTCGACGTAGGACGATGCCCTTGAACCTGGAGATTTGGGACCCATGGGATGGGTACCACGCCGTATTACTTTACAGGGTCTGCTTTAGCTCACCCAACCTCACCAAACCTCTCAGCCCCAAGAGTGTCCTCCCTTATGTCTCAATCAGCTGTGGGTCTAGATATGGTCAATCCAGGTGGCATCGCAGCCCCTGAACGAATTTTGTAAGAATTTCTCTCTCTTTCACTGTCTTTGTTTCACGGGTTTTTAAAAGTAATTGATTTTTATAATAGGGTTTAGCTGCTTTGCACTGCTGTGTTTATGCCGCTTTACACCCACTTGACTCACTTACAGAGAGATATCAATACATAGGTTTTAAGATTCTTATTAGTCAGATATATTCTTGGGCGGTGAATAGGGGGCGTTGAGTCCAGTTCACTGAGCAAGGAGTAGGTCTGGTCTATTACATATTGGGTTTATGGAACGGTATCTGAGCTAATTTGAAACCCTTGTTTTATGCATCACCCCACCTCACCTTTCCCGTTAAGCAGCCATAGTGTGTTTTCTAAACGTGCGACTCTGTTCTGTTTTGTAATTCAGTTCAAGGGTAGCGGTTTTTACATTCCCTCTGTAAGTGATATCTTATGATAAGTGTCTTTTTCTGTGTGACTTATTTCACTTAGAATCGTCGTACCTAAATCCACTCATCATGCTGCTCCTAGCCTTATGACGTTGATTTCATGGCTGAGTGATATTCCATTGTACATAAGGACCACAACTTCTTTATCCATTCTTCTCTTTCCTGGGATGTTTAAGGTGTAACGAAGTGGAGGTTCTTGTCAACAGAGCAGCCCTAAACTTTGGGGTGCCTGTGTCTTGCTGATTTTTAGTTTTCCCAATTTATACGCCCATGAGTGGAAGTGCCCTATGCTCTCTAAGCTGAGTTTTTTAGATGTTTCAGGACACACCGTACACTTCTCCAGAGTGGCTGTTGGCAATTTACAGCCCGCCCATCAGCGTAGCAAGGCTCCCATTTCTCCATGGCCTGTCCTGCATTTCTGGTTTTGACACTTTATTCAGCATGGCCCTTTTGACCGATGGGAAGCGAGACTTCTTTGTAGCGCTGATTTGCCTTTCCAGGTTGCTTGGTTGGCCAAAAAGGGCGTATGCGTTTTTTCCTGAATATATTCAGGAAAAAACGCATACGCCCTTTTTGGCCAAGGGCATCATTGTCGAGGTTTTGCCGCTTTTCCTGTGCTTTAAAGGCGATTCGAATCTACCTCCTGAAATCGGTTTCCTGCAATTCTGCCTTGCTTTCAAATCCTCTTCGTTGCCTTCCCTCCATATATTTGTGGACGAGAGTTATCATTTCTAACTCTGCAGGTTTGTGAATTGCAGTGCCCCTGAGCTCCATTTTTCAACTCGCTTTCTTGGGAGCTGGCCGCAAAAGCGCAGGATTGCTTCAGGCCCTATTCTGGCTCCGGGCGGCAGGCTGAGCCTGTGGTTAATTCTGCTTCCTGATGGGAAAATAGAGTGACCTCTGCCTGTCCCAACACCTAGAGCTAGTCTCTCATTGGTTCCCCCTCTTCCCGTTCATCCTCAGGACAAATTGCAACGTGTTCGGAACAGGAGGTTAAAGGTGCTGATTCTCCAAGGAGGGAGATTGCTAGTAAAGCGGCTGGAATGGCAAACCGGAGCACAAGGAGATGAGAAATGAGGTGCGTTTTAGAAACCTTTCCCGGTCACACGGTGTACCATCTTCTGGGTTTCTCGTGCATGTTTTCGACGTAGGACGATGCCCTTGAACCTGGAGATTTGGGACCCATGGGATGGGTACCACGCCGTATTACTTTACAGGGTCTGCGTTAGCTCACCCAACCTCACCAAACCTCTCAGCCCCAAGAGTGTCCTCCCTTATGTCTCAATCAGCTGTGGGTCTAGATATGGTCAATCCAGGTGGCATCGCAGCCCCTGAACGAATTTTGTAAGAATTTCTCTCTCTTTCACTGTCTTTGTTTCACGGGTTTTTAAAAGTAATTGATTTTTATAATAGGGTTTAGCTGCTTTGCACTGCTGTGTTTATGCCGCTTTACACCCACTTGACTCACTTACAGAGAGATATCAATACATAGGTTTTAAGATTCTTACTAGTCAGATATATTCTTGGGCGGTGAATAGGGGGCGTTGAGTCCAGTTCACTGAGCAAGGAGTAGGTCTGGTCTATTACATATTGGGTTTATGGAACGGTATCTGAGCTAATTTGAAACCCTTGTTTTATGCATCACCCCACCTCACCTTTCCCGTTAAGCAGCCATAGTGTGTTTTCTAAACGTGCGACTCTGTTCTGTTTTGTAATTCAGTTCAAGGGTAGCGGTTTTTACATTCCCTCTGTAAGTGATATCTTATGATAAGTGTCTTTTTCTGTGTGACTTATTTCACTTAGAATCGTCGTACCTAAATCCACTCATCATGCTGCTCCTAGCCTTATGACGTTGATTTCATGGCTGAGTGATATTCCATTGTACATAAGGACCACAACTTCTTTATCCATTCTTCTCTTTCCTGGGATGTTTCAGGTGTAACGAAGTGGAGGTTCTTGTCAACAGAGCAGCCCTAAACTTTGGGGTGCCTGTGTCTTGCTGATTTTTAGTTTTCCCAATTTATACGCCCATGAGTGGAAGTGCCCTATGCTCTCTAAGCTGAGTTTTTTAGATGTTTCAGGACACACCGTACACTTCTCCAGAGTGGCTGTTGGCAATTTACAGCCCGCCCATCAGCGTAGCAAGGCTCCCATTTCTCCATGGCCTGTCCTGCATTTCTGGTTTTGACACTTTATTCAGCATGGCCCTTTTGACCGATGGGAAGCGAGACTTCTTTGTAGCGCTGATTTGCCTTTCCAGGTTGCTTGGTTGGCCAAAAAGGGCGTATGCGTTTTTTCCTGAATATATTCAGGAAAAAACGCATACGCCCTTTTTGGCCAAGGGCATCATTGTCGAGGTTTTGCCGCTTTTCCTGTGCTTTAAAGGCGATTCGAATCTACCTCCTGAAATCGGTTTCCTGCAATTCTGCCTTGCTTTCAAATCCTCTTCGTAGCCTTCCCTCCATATATTTGTGGACGAGAGTTATCATTTCTAACTCTGCAGGTTTGTGAATTGCAGTGCCCCTGAGCTCCATTTTTCAACTCGCTTTCTTGGGAGCTGGCCGCAAAAGCGCAGGATTGCTTCAGGCCCTATTCTGGCTCCGGGCGGCAGGCTGAGCCTGTGGTTAATTCTGCTTCCTGATGGGAAAATAGAGTGACCTCTGCCTGTCCCAACACCTAGAGCTAGTCTCTCATTGGTTCCCCCTCTTCCCGTTCATCCTCAGGACAAATTGCAACGTGTACGGAACAGGAGGTTAAAGGTGCTGATTCTCCAAGGAGGGAGATTGCTAGTAAAGCGGCTGGAATGGCGAACCGGAGCACAAGGAGATGAGAAATGACGTGCGTTTTAGAAACCTTTCCCGGTCACACGGTGTACCATCTTCTGGGTTTCTCGTGCATGTTTTCGACGTAGGAAGATGCCCTTGAACCTGGAGATTTGGGACCCATGGGATGGGTACCACGCCGTATTACTTTAAAGGGTCTGCGTTAGCTCACCCAACCTCACCAAACCTCTCAGCCCCAAGAGTGTCCACCCTTATGTCTCAATCAGCTGTGGGTCTAGATATGGTCAATCCAGGTGGCATCGCAGCCCCTGAACGAATTTTGTAAGAATTTCTCTCTCTTTCACTGTCTTTGTTTCACGGGTTTTTAAAAGTAATTGATTTTTATAACAGGGTTTAGCTGCTTTGCACTGCTGTGTTTATGCCGCTTTACACCCACTTGACTCACTTACAGAGAGATATCAATACATAGGTTTTAAGATTCTTACTAGTCAGATATATTCTTGGGCGGTGAATAGGGGGCGTTGAGTCCAGTTCACTGAGCAAGGAGTAGGTCTTGTCTATTACATATTGGGTTTATGGAACGGTATCTGAGCTAATTTGAAACCCTTGTTTTATGCATCACCCCACCTCACCTTTCCCGTTAAGCAGCCATAGTGTGTTTTCTAAACGTGCGACTCTGTTCTGTTTTGTAATTCAGTTCAAGGGTAGCGGTTTTTACATTCCCTCTGTAAGTGATATCTTATGATAAGTGTCTTTTTCTGTGTGACTTATTTCACTTAGAATCGTCGTACCTAAATCCACTCATCATGCTGCTCCTAGCCTTATGACGTTGATTTCATGGCTGAGTGATATTCCATTGTACATAAGGACCACAACTTCTTTATCCATTCTTCTCTTTCCTGGGATGTTTAAGGTGTAACGAAGTGGAGGTTCTTGTCAACAGAGCAGCCCTAAACTTTGGGGTGCCTGTGTCTTGCTGATTTTTAGTTTTCCCAATTTATACGCCCATGAGTGGAAGTGCCCTATGCTCTCTAAGCTGAGTTTTTTAGATGTTTCAGGACACACCGTACACTTCTCCAGAGTGGCTGTTGGCAATTTACAGCCCGCCCATCAGCGTAGCAAGGCTCCCATTTCTCCATGGCCTGTCCTGCATTTCTGGTTTTGACACTTTATTCAGCATGGCCCTTTTGACCGATGGGAAGCGAGACTTCTTTGTAGCGCTGATTTGCCTTTCCAGGTTGCTTGGTTGGCCAAAAAGGGCGTATGCGTTTTTTCCTGAATATATTCAGGAAAAAACGCATACGCCCTTTTTGGCCAAGGGCATCATTGTCGAGGTTTTGCCGCTTTTCCTGTGCTTTAAAGGCGATTCGAATCTACCTCCTGAAATCGGTTTCCTGCAATTCTGCCTTGCTTTCAAATCCTCTTCGTAGCCTTCCCTCCATATATTTGTGGACGAGAGTTATCATTTCTAACTCTGCAGGTTTGTGAATTGCAGTGCCCCTGAGCTCCATTTTTCAACTCGCTTTCTTGGGAGCTGGCCGCAAAAGCGCAGGATTGCTTCAGGCCCTATTCTGGCTCCGGGCGGCAGGCTGAGCCTGTGGTTAATTCTGCTTCCTGATGGGAAAATAGAGTGACCTCTGCCTGTCCCAACACCTAGAGCTAGTCTCTCATTGGTTCCCCCTCTTCCCGTTCATCCTCAGGACAAATTGCAACGTGTACGGAACAGGAGGTTAAAGGTGCTGATTCTCCAAGGAGGGAGATTGCTAGTAAAGCGGCTGGAATGGCGAACCGGAGCACAAGGAGATGAGAAATGAGGTGCGTTTTAGAAACCTTTCCCGGTCACACGGTGTACCATCTTCTGGGTTTCTCGTGCATGTTTTCGACGTAGGAAGATGCCCTTGAACCTGGAGATTTGGGACCCATGGGATGGGTACCACGCCGTATTACTTTAAAGGGTCTGCGTTAGCTCACCCAACCTCACCAAACCTCTCAGCCCCAAGAGTGTCCACCCTTATGTCTCAATCAGCTGTGGGTCTAGATATGGTCAATCCAGGTGGCATCGCAGCCCCTGAACGAATTTTGTAAGAATTTCTCTCTCTTTCACTGTCTTTGTTTCACGGGTTTTTAAAAGTAATTGATTTTTATAATAGGGTTTAGCTGCTTTGCACTGCTGTGTTTATGCCGCTTTACACCCACTTGACTCACTTACAGAGAGATATCAATACATAGGTTTTAAGATTCTTACTAGTCAGATATATTCTTGGGCGGTGAATAGGGGGCGTTGAGTCCAGTTCACTGAGCAAGGAGTAGGTCTGGTCTATTACATATTGGGTTTATGGAACGGTATCTGAGCTAATTTGAAACCCTTGTTTTATGCATCACCCCACCTCACCTTTCCCGTTAAGCAGCCATAGTGTGTTTTCTAAACGTGCGACTCTGTTCTGTTTTGTAATTCAGTTCAAGGGTAGCGGTTTTTACATTCCCTCTGTAAGTGATATCTTATGATAAGTGTCTTTTTCTGTGTGACTTATTTCACTTAGAATCGTCGTACCTAAATCCACTCATCATGCTGCTCCTAGCCTTATGACGTTGATTTCATGGCTGAGTGATATTCCATTGTACATAAGGACCACAACTTCTTTATCCATTCTTCTCTTTCCTGGGATGTTTAAGGTGTAACGAAGTGGAGGTTCTTGTCAACAGAGCAGCCCTAAACTTTGGGGTGCCTGTGTCTTGCTGATTTTTAGTTTTCCCAATTTATACGCCCATGAGTGGAAGTGCCCTATGCTCTCTAAGCTGAGTTTTTTAGATGTTTCAGGACACACCGTACACTTCTCCAGAGTGGCTGTTGGCAATTTACAGCCCGCCCATCAGCGTAGCAAGGCTCCCATTTCTCCATGGCCTGTCCTGCATTTCTGGTTTTGACACTTTATTCAGCATGGCCCTTTTGACCGATGGGAAGCGAGACTTCTTTGTAGCGCTGATTTGCCTTTCCAGGTTGCTTGGTTGGCCAAAAAGGGCGTATGCGTTTTTTCCTGAATATATTCAGGAAAAAACGCATACGCCCTTTTTGGCCAAGGGCATCATTGTCGAGGTTTTGCCGCTTTTCCTGTGCTTTAAAGGCGATTCGAATCTACCTCCTGAAATCGGTTTCCTGCAATTCTGCCTTGCTTTCAAATCCTCTTCGTAGCCTTCCCTCCATATATTTGTGGACGAGAGTTATCATTTCTAACTCTGCAGGTCTGTGAATTGCAGTGCCCCTGAGCTCCATTTTTCAACTCGCTTTCTTGGGAGCTGGCCGCAAAAGCGCAGGATTGCTTCAGGCCCTATTCTGGCTCCGGGCGGCAGGCTGAGCCTGTGGTTAATTCTGCTTCCTGATGGGAAAATAGAGTGACCTCTGCCTGTCCCAACACCTAGAGCTAGTCTCTCATTGGTTCCCCCTCTTCCCGTTCATCCTCAGGACAAAT
The DNA here is from genome assembly GCF_965194805.1 of Balaenoptera borealis. Classification (NCBI taxonomy): domain Eukaryota; kingdom Metazoa; phylum Chordata; class Mammalia; order Artiodactyla; family Balaenopteridae; genus Balaenoptera; species Balaenoptera borealis. The sequence goes on from NW_028123536.1 coordinate 276,343, forward strand.
TGCAACGTGTTCGGAACAGGAGGTTAAAGGTGCTGATTCTCCAAGGAGGGAGATTGCTAGTAAAGCAGCTGGAATGGCGAACCGGAGCACAAGGAGATGAGAAATGAGGTGCGTTTTAGAAACCTTTCCCGGTCACACGGTGTACCATCTTCTGGGTTTCTCGTGCATGTTTTCGACGTAGGACGATGCCCTTGAACCTGGAGATTTGGGACCCATGGGATGGGTACCACGCCGTATTACTTTACAGGGTCTGCGTTAGCTCACCCAACCTCACCAAACCTCTCAGCCCCAAGAGTGTCCTCCCTTATGTCTCAATCAGCTGTGGGTCTAGATATGGTCAATCCAGGTGGCATCGCAGCCCCTGAACGAATTTTGTAAGAATTTCTCTCTCTTTCACTGTCTTTGTTTCACGGGTTTTTAAAAGTAATTGATTTTTATAATAGGGTTTAGCTGCTTTGCACTGCTGTGTTTATGCCGCTTTACACCCACTTGACTCACTTACAGAGAGATATCAATACATAGGTTTTAAGATTCTTACTAGTCAGATATATTCTTGGGCGGTGAATAGGGGGCGTTGAGTCCAGTTCACTGAGCAAGGAGTAGGTCTGGTCTATTACATATTGGGTTTATGGAACGGTATCTGAGCTAATTTGAAACCCTTGTTTTATGCATCACCCCACCTCACCTTTCCCGTTAAGCAGCCATAGTGTGTTTTCTAAACGTGCGACTCTGTTCTGTTTTGTAATTCAGTTCAAGGGTAGCGGTTTTTACATTCCCTCTGTAAGTGATATCTTATGATAAGTGTCTTTTTCTGTGTGACTTATTTCACTTAGAATCGTCGTACCTAAATCCACTCATCATGCTGCTCCTAGCCTTATGACGTTGATTTCATGGCTGAGTGATATTCCATTGTACATAAGGACCACAACTTCTTTATCCATTCTTCTCTTTCCTGGGATGTTTAAGGTGTAACGAAGTGGAGGTTCTTGTCAACAGAGCAGCCCTAAACTTTGGGGTGCCTGTGTCTTGCTGATTTTTAGTTTTCCCAATTTATACGCCCATGAGTGGAAGTGCCCTATGCTCTCTAAGCTGAGTTTTTTAGATGTTTCAGGACACACCGTACACTTCTCCAGAGTAGCTGTTGGCAATTTACAGCCCGCCCATCAGCGTAGCAAGGCTCCCATTTCTCCATGGCCTGTCCTGCATTTCTGGTTTTGACACTTTATTCAGCATGGCCCTTTTGACCGATGGGAAGCGAGACTTCTTTGTAGCGCTGATTTGCCTTTCCAGGTTGCTTGGTTGGCCAAAAAGGGCGTATGCGTTTTTTCCTGAATATATTCAGGAAAAAACGCATACGCCCTTTTTGGCCAAGGGCATCATTGTCGAGGTTTTGCCGCTTTTCCTGTGCTTTAAAGGCGATTCGAATCTACCTCCTGAAATCGGTTTCCTGCAATTCTGCCTTGCTTTCAAATCCTCTTCGTTGCCTTCCCTCCATATATTTGTGGACGAGAGTTATCATTTCTAACTCTGCAGGTTTGTGAATTGCAGTGCCCCTGAGCTCCATTTTTCAACTCGCTTTCTTGGGAGCTGGCCGCAAAAGCGCAGGATTGCTTCAGGCCCTATTCTGGCTCCGGGCGGCAGGCTGAGCCTGTGGTTAATTCTGCTTCCTGATGGGAAAATAGAGTGACCTCTGCCTGTCCCAACACCTAGAGCTAGTCTCTCATTGGTTCCCCCTCTTCCCGTTCATCCTCAGGACAAATTGCAACGTGTACGGAACAGGAGGTTAAAGGTGCTGATTCTCCAAGGAGGGAGATTGCTAGTAAAGCGGCTGGAATGGCGAACCGGAGCACAAGGAGATGAGAAATGAGGTGCGTTTTAGAAACCTTTCCCAGTCACACGGTGTACCATCTTCTGGGTTTCTCGTGCATGTTTTCGACGTAGGAAGATGCCCTTGAACCTGGAGATTTGGGACCCATGGGATGGGTACCACGCCGTATTACTTTAAAGGGTCTGCGTTAGCTCACCCAACCTCACCAAACCTCTCAGCCCCAAGAGTGTCCACCCTTATGTCTCAATCAGCTGTGGGTCTAGATATGGTCAATCCAGGTGGCATCGCAGCCCCTGAACGAATTTTGTAAGAATTTCTCTCTCTTTCACTGTCTTTGTTTCACGGGTTTTTAAAAGTAATTGATTTTTATAATAGGGTTTAGCTGCTTTGCACTGCTGTGTTTATGCCGCTTTACACCCACTTGACTCACTTACAGAGAGATATCAATACATAGGTTTTAAGATTCTTACTAGTCAGATATATTCTTGGGCGGTGAATAGGGGGCGTTGAGTCCAGTTCACTGAGCAAGGAGTAGGTCTGGTCTATTACATATTGGGTTTATGGAACGGTATCTGAGCTAATTTGAAACCCTTGTTTTATGCATCACCCCACCTCACCTTTCCCGTTAAGCAGCCATAGTGTGTTTTCTAAACGTGCGACTCTGTTCTGTTTTGTAATTCAGTTCAAGGGTAGCGGTTTTTACATTCCCTCTGTAAGTGATATCTTATGATAAGTGTCTTTTTCTGTGTGACTTATTTCACTTAGAATCGTCGTACCTAAATCCACTCATCATGCTGCTCCTAGCCTTATGACGTTGATTTCATGGCTGAGTGATATTCCATTGTACATAAGGACCACAACTTCTTTATCCATTCTTCTCTTTCCTGGGATGTTTAAGGTGTAACGAAGTGGAGGTTCTTGTCAACAGAGCAGCCCTAAACTTTGGGGTGCCTGTGTCTTGCTGATTTTTAGTTTTCCCAATTTATACGCCCATGAGTGGAAGTGCCCTATGCTCTCTAAGCTGAGTTTTTTAGATGTTTCAGGACACACCGTACACTTCTCCAGAGTGGCTGTTGGCAATTTACAGCCCGCCCATCAGCGTAGCAAGGCTCCCATTTCTCCATGGCCTGTCCTGCATTTCTGGTTTTGACACTTTATTCAGCATGGCCCTTTTGACCGATGGGAAGCGAGACTTCTTTGTAGCGCTGATTTGCCTTTCCAGGTTGCTTGGTTGGCCAAAAAGGGCGTATGCGTTTTTTCCTGAATATATTCAGGAAAAAACGCATACGCCCTTTTTGGCCAAGGGCATCATTGTCGAGGTTTTGCCGCTTTTCCTGTGCTTTAAAGGCGATTCGAATCTACCTCCTGAAATCGGTTTCCTGCAATTCTGCCTTGCTTTCAAATCCTCTTCGTTGCCTTCCCTCCATATATTTGTGGACGAGAGTTATCATTTCTAACTCTGCAGGTTTGTGAATTGCAGTGCCCCTGAGCTCCATTTTTCAACTCGCTTTCTTGGGAGCTGGCCGCAAAAGCGCAGGATTGCTTCAGGCCCTATTCTGGCTCCGGGCGGCAGGCTGAGCCTGTGGTTAATTCTGCTTCCTGATGGGAAAATAGAGTGACCTCTGCCTGTCCCAACACCTAGAGCTAGTCTCTCATTGGTTCCCCCTCTTCCCGTTCATCCTCAGGACAAATTGCAACGTGTACGGAACAGGAGGTTAAAGGTGCTGATTCTCCAAGGAGGGAGATTGCTAGTAAAGCGGCTGGAATGGCGAACCGGAGCACAAGGAGATGAGAAATGAGGTGCGTTTTAGAAACCTTTCCCGGTCACACGGTGTACCATCTTCTGGGTTTCTCGTGCATGTTTTCGACGTAGGACGATGCCCTTGAACCTGGAGATTTGGGACCCATGGGATGGGTACCACGCCGTATTATTTTAAAGGGTCTGCGTTAGCTCACCCAACCTCACCAAACCTCTCAGCCCCAAGAGTGTCCACCCTTATGTCTCAATCAGCTGTGGGTCTAGATATGGTCAATCCAGGTGGCATCGCAGCCCCTGAACGAATTTTGTAAGAATTTCTCTCTCTTTCACTGTCTTTGTTTCACGGGTTTTTAAAAGCAATTGATTTTTATAACAGGGTTTAGCTGCTTTGCACTGCTGTGTTTATGCCGCTTTACACCCACTTGACTCACTTACAGAGAGATATCAATACATAGGTTTTAAGATTCTTACTAGTCAGATATACTCTTGTGCGGTGAATAGGGGGTGTTGAGTCCAGTTCACTGAGCAAGGAGTAGGTCTTGTCTATTACATATTGGGTTTATGGAACGGTATCTGAGCTAATTTGAAACCCTTGTTTTATGCATCACCCCACCTCACCTTTCCCGTTAAGCAGCCATAGTGTGTTTTCTAAACGTGCGACTCTGTTCTGTTTTGTAATTCAGTTCAAGGGTAGCGGTTTTTACATTCCCTCTATAAGTGATATCGTATGATAAGTGTCTTTTTCTCTGTCACTTATTTCACTTAGAATCGTCGTACCTAAATGCACTCATCATGCTGCTCCTAGCCTTATAACGTTGATTTCACGGCTGAGTGATATTCCATTGTACATAAGGACCACAAATTCTTTATCCATTCTTCTCTTTCCTGGGATATTTAAGGTGTAACGAAGTGGAGGTTCTTGTCAACAGAGCAGCCCTAAACGTTGGGGTGCCTTTGTCTTGCTGATTTTTAGTTTTCCCAATTTATACGCCCATGAGTGGAAGTGCCCTATGCGCTCTAAGCTGAGTTTTTTAGATGTTTCAGGACACACCGTACACTTCTCCAGAGTGGCTGTTGGCAATTTACATGCCGCCCATCAGCGTAGCAAGGCTCCCGTTTCTCCATGGCCTGTCCTGCATTTCTGGTTTTGACACTTTATTCAGCATGGCCCTTTTGACCGATGGAAAGCGAGACTTCTTTGTAGCGCTGATTTGCCTTTCCAGATTGCTTGGTTGGCCAAAAAGGGCGTATGCGTTTTTTCCTGAATATATTCAGGAAAAAACGCATACGCCCTTTTGGGCCAAGGGCATCATTGTCGAGGTTTTGCCGCTTCTCCTGTGCTTTAAAGGCGACTCGAATCTACCTCCTGAAATCTGTTTCCTGCAATTCTGCCTTGATTTCAAATCCTCTTCGTTGCCTTCCCTCAATCTATTTGTGGACGAGAGTTATCATTTCTAACTCTGCAGGTTTGTGAATTGCAGTGCCCCTGAGCTCCATTTTTCAACTCGCTTTCTTGGGAGCTGGCCGCAAAAGCGCAGGATTGCTTCAGGCCCTATTCTGGCTCCGGGCGGCAAGCTGAGCCTGTGGTTAATTCTTCTTCCTGATGGGAAAATAGAGTGAACTCTGCCTGTCCCAACACCTAGAGCTAGTCTCTCATTGGCTCCCCCTCTTCCCGTTCATCCTCAGGAAAAATTGCAACCTGTACGGAACAGGAGGTTAAAGGTGCTGATTCTCCAAGGAGGGAGATTGCTAGTAAAGCGGCTGGAATGGCGAACTGGAGTACAAGGAGATGAGAAATGAGGTGTGTTTTAGAAACCTTTCCCGATCACACGGTGTACCATCTTCTGGGTTTCTTAAGCATGTTTTCGATGTAGGAAGATGCCCTTGAACCTGGAGATTTGGGACCCATGGGATGGGTACCACGCCGTATTACTTTAAATGGTCTGCGCTAGCTCATCCAACCTCCCCAAACCTCTCAGCCCCAATAGTGTCCACCCTTATGTCTCAATCAGCTGTGGGTCTAGATATGGTCAATCCAGGTGGCATCACTGCCCCTGAATGAATTTTTTAAGAATTTCTCTCTCTTGCACTGTCTTTGTTTCACGGGTTTTTAAAAGTAATTGATTTTTATAATGGGGTTTAGCTGCTTTTCACTCCTGTGTTTATGCCGCTTTACACACACTTGACTCACTTACAGAGAGATAGCAATACATAGGTTTTAAGATTCTTACTAGTCAAATATATTCTTGGACGGTGAATAGGGGGTGTTGAGTCCAGTTCACTGAGCAAGGAGTAGGTCTTGTCTATTACATATTGGGTTTATGGAACGGTATCTGAGCTAATTTGAAACCCTTGTTTTATGCATCACCCCACCTCACCTTTCCCGTTAAGCAGCCATAGTGTGTTTTCTAAACGTGTGACTCTGTTCTGTTTTGTAATTCAGTTCAAGGGTAGCGGTTTTTACATTCCCTCTATAAGTGATATCTTATGATAACTGTCTTTTTCTGTGTGACTTATTTCACTTAGAATCGTCGTACCTAAATCCACTCATCATGCTGCTACTAGCCTTATGACGTTGATTTCATGGCTGAGTGATATTCCATTGTACATAAGAACCACAACTTCTTTATCCATTCTTCTCTTTCCTGGGATATTTAAGGTGTAACGAAGTGGAGGTTCTTGTCAACAGAGCAGCCCTAAACTTTGGGGTGCCTGTGCCTTGCTGATTTTTAGTTTTCTCAATTTATACGCCCATGAGTAGAAGTGCCCTATGCTCTCTAAGCTGAGTTTTTTAGATGTTTCAGGACACACCGTACACTTCTCCAGAGTGGCTGTTGGCAATTTACAGCCCGCCCATCAGCGTAGCAAGGCTCCCATTTCTCCATGGCCTGTCCTGCATTTCTGGTTTTGACACTTTATTCAGCATGGCCCTTTTGAACGATGGGAAGCGAGGCTTCTTTGTAGCACTGATTTGCCTTTCCTGGTTGCTTGGTTGGCCAAAGAGGGCGTATGCGTTTTTTCCTGAATATATTCAGGAAAAAACGTATACGCCCTCTTTGGCCAAGGGCATGATTGTCGAGGATTTGCCGCTTCTCCTGTGCTTTAAAGGCGATTCGAATCTACCTCCTGAAATCTATTTCCTGCAATTCTGCCTTGCTTTCAAATCCTCTTCGTTGCCTTCCCTCAATATATTCGTGGACGAGAGTTATCATTTCTAACTCTGCAGGTTTGTGAATTGCAGTGCCCCTGAGCTCCATTTTTCAACTCGCTTTCTTGGGAGCTGGCCGCAAAAGCGCAGGATTGCTTCAGGCCCTATTCTGGCTCCGGGCGGCAGGCTGGGCCTGTGGTTAATTCTTCTTCCTGATGGGAAGATAGAGTGACCTGTGCCTGTCCCAACACCTAGAGCTAGTCTCTCATTGGTTCCCCCTTTTCCCGTTCATCTTCAGGACAAACTGCAACCTGTACGGAACAGGAGGTTAAAGGTGCTGATTCGCCAAGGAGGGAGATTGCTAGTAAAGCGGCTGGAATGGCGAACAGGAGTACAAGGAGATGAGAAATGAGGTGCGTTTTAGAAACCTTTCCCGATCACACGGTGTACCATCTTTTCGGTATCTCATGCATGTTTTCGATGTAGGAAGATGCCCTTGAACCTGGACATTTGGGACCCATGGGATGGGTACCACGCCGTATTACTTTAAAGGGTCTCCGTTAGCTCACCCAACCTCCCCAAACTTCTTAGCCCCAAGAGTGTCCACCCTTATGTCTCAATCAGCTGTGGGTCTAGATATGGTCAATCCAGGTGGCATCACAGCCCCTGAACGAATTTTGTAAGCATTTCTCTCTCTTTCACTGTCTTTGTTTCACGGATTTTTAAAAGTAATTGATTTTTATAATGGGGTTTAGCTGTTTTTCACTGCTGTGTTTATGCCGCTTTACACCCACTAGACTCACTACAGAGAGATATCAATACATAGGTTTTAAGATTCTTACTAGTCAGATATATTCTTGGGCGGTGAATAGGGGGTGTTGAGTCCAGTTCATTGAGCAAGGAGTAGGTCTTGTCTATTACATATTGGGTTTATGGAACGGTATCTGAGCTAATTTGAAACCCTTGCTTTATGCATCACCCCACCTCACCTTTCCCGTTAAGCAGCCATAGTGTGTTTTCTAAACGTGTGACTCTGTTCTGTTTTGTAATTCAGTTCAAGGGTAGCGGTTTTTACATTCCTCTATAAGTGATATCTTATGATAAGAGTCTTTTTCTGTGTGACTTATTTCACTTAGAATCGTCGTACCTAAATCCACTCATCATTCTGCTACTAGCCTTATGACGTTGATTTCATGGCTGAGTGATATTCCATTGTACATAAGGACCACAACTTCTTTATCCATTCTTCTCTTTCCTGGGATATTTCAGGTGTAACGAAGTGGAGGTTCTTGTCAACAGAGCAGCCCTAAACTTTGGGGTGCCTGTGTCTTGCTGATTTTTAGTTTTCCCAATTTATACGCCCATGAGTTGAAGTGCCCTATGCTCTCTAACCTGAGTTTTTTAGATGTTTCAGGACACACCGTACACTTCTCCAGAGTGGCTGTTGGCAATTTACATTCCGCCCATCAGCGTAGCAAGGCTCCCATTTCTCCATGGCCTGTCCTGCATTTCTGGTTTTGACACTTTATTCAGCATGGCCCTTTTGACCGATGGGAAGCGAGGCTTCTTTGTAGCGCTGATTTGCCTTTCCAGGTTGCTTTTTTGGCCAAAAAGGGCGTATGCGTTTTTTCCTGAATATATTCAGGAAAAAACGCATACGCCCTTTTTGGCCAAGGGCATGATTGTCGAGGTTTTGCCGCTTCTCCTGTGCTTTAAAGGCGATTCGAATCTACCTCCTGAAATCTGTTTCCTGCAATTCTGCCTTTCTTTCAAATCCTCTTCGTTGCCTTCCCTCAATATATTTGTGGACGAAAGTTATCATTTCTTACTCTGCAGGTTTGTGAATTGCAGTGCCCCTGAGCTCCATTTTTCAACTCGCTTTCTTGGGAGCTGGCCGCAAAAGCGCAGGATTGCTTCAGGCCCTATTCTGGCTCCGGGCGGCAGGCTGAGCCTGTGGTTAATTCTTCTTCCTGATGGGAAAATAGAGTGACCTGTGCCTGTCCCAACACCTAGAGCTAGTCTCTCATTGGCTCCCCCTCTTCCCGTTCATCCTCAGGACAAATTGCAACGTGTACGGAACAGGAGGTTAAAGGTGCTGATTCTCCAAGGAGGGAGATTGCTAGTAAAGCGGCTGGAATGGCGAACCGGAGTACAAGGAGATGAAAAATGAGGTGTGTTTTAGAAACCTTTCCCCATCACACGATGTACCATCTTCTGGGTTTCTTATGCATGTTTTCGATGTAGGAAGATGCCCTTGAACCTGGAGATTTGGGACCCATGGGATGGGTACCTCGCCGTATTACTTTAAAGGGTCTGCGTTTGCTCACCCAACCTCACCAAACCTCTCAGCCCCAAGAGTGTCCACCCTAATGTCTCAATCAGCTGTGGGTCTAGATTTGGTCAATCCAGGTGGCATCACAGACCCTGAACGAATTTTGTAAGAACTTCTCTCTCTTTCACTGTCTTTGTTTCACGGATTTTTAAAAGTAATTGATTTTTATAATGGGGTTTAGCTGCTTTTCACTCCTGTGTTTATGCCACTTTACACACACTTGACTCACTTACAGAGAGATATCAATTCATAGGTTTTAAGATTCTTACTAGTCAGATATATTATTTGGCAGTGAACAGGGGGTGTTGAGTCCAGTTCACTGAGCAAGGAGTAGGTCTTGTCTATTACATAGTGGGTTTATGGAACGGTATCTGAGCTAATTTGAAACCCTTGTTTTATGCATCACCCCACCTCACCTTTCCCGTTAAGCAGCCATAGTGTGTTTTCTAAACGTGTGACTCTGTTCTGTTTTGTAATTCAGTTCAAGGGTAGCGGTTTTTACATTCCCTCTATAAGTGATATCTTATGATAAGTGTCTTTTTCTGTGTGACTTATTTCACTTAGAATCGTCGTACCTAAATCCACTCATCATGCTGCTACTAGCCTTATGACGTTGATTTCATGGCTGAGTGATATTCCATTGTACATAAGAACCACAACTTCTTTAGCCATTCTTCTCTTTCCTGGGATATTTAAGGTGTAACGAAGTGGAGGTTCTTGTCAACAGAGCAGCCCTAAGTTTTGGGGTGCCTGTGTCTTGCTGATTTTTAGTTTTCTCAATTTATACGCCCATGAGTGGAAGTGCCCTATGCTCTCTAAGCTGAGTTTTTTAGATGTTTCAGGACACACCGTACACTTCTCCAGAGTGGCTGTTGGCAATTTACCGCCCGCCCATCAGCGTGGCAAGGCTCCCATTTCTCCATGGCCTGTCCTGCATTTCTGGTTTTGACACTTTATTCAGCATGGCCCTTTTGAACGATGGGAAGCGAGGCTTCTTTGTAGCACTGATTTCCCTTTCCAGGTTGCTTGGTTGGCCAAAGAGGGCGTATGCGTATTTTCCTGAATATATTCAGGAAAAAACGCATACGGCCTCTTTGGCCAAGGGCATGATTGTCGAGGATTTGCCGCTTCTCCTGTGCTTTAAAGGCGATTCGAATCTACCTCCTGAAATCTGTTTCCTGCAATTCTGCCTTGCTTTCAAATCCTCTTCGTTGCCTTCCCTCAATATATTTGTGGACGAGAGTTATCATTTCTTACTCTGCAGGTTTGTGAATTGCAGTGCCCCTGAGCTCCATTTTTCAACTGGCTTTCTTGGGAGCTGGCCGCAAAAGCACAGGATTGCTTCAGGCCCTATTCTGGCTCTGGGCGGCAGGCTGAGCCTGTGGTTAATTCTTCTTCCTGATGGGAAAATAGAGTGACCTGTGCCTGTCCCAACACCTAGAGCTAGTCTCTCATTGGTTCCCCCTTTTCCCGTTCATCTTCAGGACAAACTGCAACCTGTACGGAACAGGAGGTTAAAGGTGCTGATTCGCCAAGGAGGGAGATTGCTAGTAAAGCGGCTGGAATGGCGAACAGGAGCACAAGGAGATGAGAAATGAGGTGCGTTTTAGAAACCTTTCCCGATCACACGGTGTACCATCTTTTCGGTATCTCATGCATGTTTTCTATGTAGGAAGATGCCCTTGAACCTGGACATTTGGGACCCATGGGATGGGTACCACGCCGTATTACTTTAAAGGGTCTGCGTTAGCTCACCCAACCTCCCCAAACCTCTTAGCCCCAAGAGTGTCCACCCTTATGTCTCAATCAGCTGTGGGTCTAGATATGGTCAATCCAGGTGGCATCACAGCCCCTGAACGAATTTTGTAAGCATTTCTCTCTCTTTCACTGTCTTTGTTTCACGGATTTTTAAAAGTAATTGATTTTTATAATGGGGTTTAGCTGCTTTTCACTGCTGTGTTTATGCCGCTTTACACCCACTAGACTCACTACAGAGAGATATCAATACATAGGTTTTAAGATTCTTACTAGTCAGATATATTCTTGGGCGGTGAATAGGGGGTGTTGAGTCCAGTTCATTGAGCAAGGAGTAGGTCTTGTCTATTACATATTGGGTTTATGGAACGGTATCTGAGCTAATTTGAAACCCTTGCTTTATGCATCACCCCACCTCACCTTTCCCGTTAAGCAGCCATAGTGTGTTTTCTAAACGTGTGACTCTGTTCTGTTTTGTAATTCAGTTCAAGGGTAGCGGTTTTTACATTCCCTCTATAAGTGATATCTTATGAGAAGTGTCTTTTTCTGTGTGACTTATTTCACTTAGAATCGTCGTACCTAAATCCACTCATCATGCTGCTACTAGCCTTATGACGTTGATTTCATGGCTGAGTGATATTCCATTGTACATAAGAACCACAAATTCTTTATCCATTCTTCTCTTTCCTGGGATATTTAAGGTGTAACGAAGTGGAAGTTCTTGTTAACAGAGCAGCCCTAAACTTTGGGGTGCCTGTGTCTTGGTGAGTTTTAGTTTTCCCAATGTATACGCCCATGAGTGGAAGTGCCCTATGCTCTCTAAGCTGAGTTTTTTAGATGTTTCAGGACACACCGTACACTTCTCCAGAGTGGCTGTTGGCAATTTACATCCCGCCCATCAGCGTAGCAAGGCTCCCATTTCTCCATGGCCTGTCCTGCATTTCTGGTTTTGACACTTTATTCAGCATGGCCCTTTTGTCCCATGGGAAGCGAGGCTTCTTTGTAGCGCTGATTTGCCTTTCCAGGTTGCTTGGTTGGCCAAAAAGGGCGTATGCGTTTTTTCCTGAATATATTCAGGAAAAAACGCATACGCCCTTTTTGGCCAAGGGCATGATTGTCGAGGTTTTGCCGCTTCTCCTGTGCTTTAAAGGCGATTCGAATCTACCTCCTGAAATCTTTTTCCTGCAATTCTGCCTTTCTTTCAAATCCTCTTCGTTGCCTTCCCTCAATATATTTGTGGACGAGAGTTATCATTTCTTACTCTGCAGGTTTGTGAATTGCAGTGCCCCTGAGCTCCATTTTTCAACTGGCTTTCTTGGGAGCTGGCCGCAAAAGCGCAGGATTGCTTCAGGCCCTATTCTGGCTCCGGGCGGCAGGCTGAGCCTGTGGTTAATTCTTCTTCCTGATGGGAAAATAGAGTGACCTGTGCCTGTCCCAACACCTAGAGCTAGTCTCTCATTGGCTCCCCCTCTTCCCGTTCATCCTCAGGACAAATTGCAACGTGTACGGAACAGGAGGTTAAAGGTGCTGATTCTCCAAGGAGGGAGATTGCTAGTAAAGCGGCTGGAATGGCGAACCGGAGTACAAGGAGATGAAAAATGAGGTGTGTTTTAGAAACCTTTCCCCATCACACGATGTACCATCTTCTGGGTTTCTTATGCATGTTTTCGATGTAGGAAGATGCCCTTGAACCTGGAGATTTGGGACCCATGGGATGGGTACCACGCCGTATTACTTTAAAGGGTCTGCGTTAGCTCACCCAACCTCCCCAAACCTCTTAGCCCCAAGAGTGTCCACCCTTATGTCTCAATCAGCTGTGGGTCTAGATATGGTCAATCCAGGTGGCATCACAGCCCCTGAACGAATTTTGTAAGCATTTCTCTCTCTTTCACTGTCTTTGTTTCACGGATTTTTAAAAGTAATTGATTTTTATAATGGGGTTTAGCTGCTTTTCACTGCTGTGTTTATGCCGCTTTACACCCACTAGACTCACTACAGAGAGATATCAATACATAGGTTTTAAGATTCTTACTAGTCAGATATATTCTTGGGCGGTGAATAGGGGGTGTTGAGTCCAGTTCATTGAGCAAGGAGTAGGTCTTGTCTATTACATATTGGGTTTATGGAACGGTATCTGAGCTAATTTGAAACCCTTGCTTTATGCATCACCCCACCTCACCTTTCCCGTTAAGCAGCCATAGTGTGTTTTCTAAACGTGTGACTCTGTTCTGTTTTGTAATTCAGTTCAAGGGTAGCGGTTTTTACATTCCTCTATAAGTGATATCTTATGATAAGTGTCTTTTTCTGTGTGACTTATTTCACTTAGAATCGTCGTACCTAAATCCACTCATCATGCTGCTACTAGCCTTATGACGTTGATTTCATGGCTGAGTGATATTCCATTGTACATAAGGACCACAACTTCTTTATCCATTCTTCTCTTTCCTGGGATATTTCAGGTGTAACGAAGTGGAGGTTCTTGTCAACAGAGCAGCCCTAAACTTTGGGGTGCCTGTGTCTTGCTGATTTTTAGTTTTCCCAATTTATACGACCATGAGTGGAAGTGCCCTATGCTCTCTAAGCTGAGTTTTTTAGATGTTTCAGGACACACCGTACACTTCTCCAGAGTGGCTGTTGGCAATTTACATCCCGCCCATCAGCGTAGCAAGTCTCCCATTTCTCCATGGCCTGTCCTGCATTTCTGGTTTTGACACTTTATTCAGCATGGCCCTTTTGAACGATGGGAAGCGAGGCTTCTTTGTAGCGCTGATTTGCCTTTCCAGGTTGCTTGGTTGGCCAAAAAGGGCGTATGCGTTTTTTTCTGAATATATTCAGGAAAACACGCATACGCCCTTTTTGGCCAAGGGCATCATTGTCGAGCTTTTGCCGCTTTTCCTGTTCTTTAAACTCGATTCGAATCTACCTCCTGAAACCTGTTTTCTGCAATTCTGCCTTGCTTTCAAATCCTCTTCGTTGCCTTCCCTCAATATATTTGTGGACGAGAGTTATCATTTCTACCTCTGCAGGTTTGTTAATTGCAGTGCCCCTGAGCTCCATTTTTCAACTCGCTTTCTTGGGAGCTGGCCGCAAAAGCGCAGGATTGCTTCAGGCCCTATTCTGGCTCCGGGCGGCAGGCTGGGCCTGTGGTTAATTCTTCTTCCTGATGGGAAGATAGAGTGACCTGTGCCTGTCCCAACACCTAGAGATAGTCTCTCATTGGTTGCCCCTCTTCCCGTTCATCTTCAGGACAAACTGCAACCTGTACGGAACAGGAGGTTAAAGGTGCTGATTCGCCAAGGAGGGAGATTGCTAGTAAAGCGGCTGGAATGGCGAACAGGAGCACAAGGAGATGAGAAATGAGGTGCGTTTTAGAAACCTTTCCCGATCACACGGTGTACCATCTTTTCGGTATCTCATGCATGTTTTCTATGTAGGAAGACGCCCTTGAACCTGGACATTTGGGACCCATGGGATGGGTACCACGCCGTATTACTTTAAAGGGTCTGCGTTAGCTCACCCAACCTCCCCAAACCTCTTAACCCCAAGAGTGTCCACCCTTATGTCTCAATCAGCTGTGGGTCTAGATATGGTCAATCCAGGTGGCATCACAGCCCCTGAACGAATTTTGTAAGCATTTCTCTCTCTTTCACTGTCTTTGTTTCACGGATTTTTAAAAGTAATTGATTTTTATAATGGGGTTTAGCTGCTTTCCCTGCTGTGTTTATGCCGCTTTACACCCACTAGACTCACTACAGAGAGATATCAATACATAGGTTTTAAGATTCTTACTAGTCAGATATATTCTTGGGCGGTGAATAGGGGGTGTTGAGTCCAGTTCATTGAGCAAGGAGTAGGTCTTGTCTATTACATATTGGGTTTATGGAACGGTATCTGAGCTAATTTGAAACCCTTGCTTTATGCATCACCCCACCTCACCTTTCCCGTTAAGCAGCCATAGTGTGTTTTCTAAACGTGCGACTCTGTTCTGTTTTGTAATTCAGTTCAAGGGTAGCGGTTTTTAGATTCCTCTATAAGTGATATCTTATGATAAGTGTCTTTTTCTGTGTGACTTATTTCACTTAGAATCGTCGTACCTAAATCCACTCATCATGCTGCTACTAGCCTTATGACGTTGATTTCATGGCTGAGTGATATTCCATTGTACATAAGGACCACAACTTCTTTATCCATTCTTCTCTTTCCTGGGATATTTCAGGTGTAACGAAGTGGAGGTTCTTGTCAACAGAGCAGCCCTAAACTTTGGGGTGCCTGTGTCTTGCTGATTTTTAGTTTTCCCAATTTATACGACCATGAGTGGAAGTGCCCTATGCTCTCTAAGCTGAGTTTTTTAGATGTTTCAGGACACACCGTACACTTCTCCAGAGTGGCTGTTGGCAATTTACATCCCGCCCATCAGCGTAGCAAGGCTCCCATTTCTCCATGGCCTGTCCTGCATTTCTGGTTTTGACACTTTATTTAGCATGGCCCTTTTGTCCCATGGGAAGCGAGGCTTCTTTGTAGCGCTGATTTGCCTTTCCAGGTTGCTTGGTTGGCCAAAAAGGGCGTATGCGTTTTTTCCTGAATATATTCAGGAAAAAACGCATACGCCCTTTTTGGCCAAGGGCATGATTGTCGAGGTTTTGCCGCTTCTCCTGTGCTTTAAAGGCGATTCGAATCTACCTCCTGAAATCTGTTTCCTGCAATTCTGCCTTGCTTTCAAATCCTCTTCGTTGCCTTCCCTCAATATATTTGTGGACGAGAGTTATCATTTCTTACTCTGCAGGTTTGTGAATTGCAGTGCCCCTGAGCTCCATTTTTCAACTGGCTTTCTTGGGAGCTGGCCGCAAAAGCACAGGATTGCTTCAGGCCCTATTCTGGCTCTGGGCGGCAGGCTGAGCCTGTGGTTAATTCTTCTTCCTGATGGGAAAATAGAGTGAACTCTGCCTGTCCCAACACCTAGAGCTAGTCTCTCATTGGTTCCCCCTTTTCCCGTTCATCTTCAGGACAAACTGCAACCTGTACGGAACAGGAGGTTAAAGGTGCTGATTCGCCAAGGAGGGAGATTGCTAGTAAAGCGGCTGGAATGGCGAACAGGAGCACAAGGAGATGAGAAATGAGGTGCGTTTTAGAAACCTTTCCCGATCACACGGTGTACCATCTTTTCGGTATCTCATGCATGTTTTCTATGTAGGAAGATGCCCTTGAACCTGGACATTTGGGACCCATGGGATGGGTACCACGCCGTATTACTTTAAAGGGTCTGCGTTAGCTCACCCAACCTCCCCAAACCTCTTAGCCCCAAGAGTGTCCACCCTTATGTCTCAATCAGCTGTGGGTCTAGATATGGTCAATCCAGGTGGCATCACAGCCCCTGAACGAATTTTGTAAGCATTTCTCTCTCTTTCACTGTCTTTGTTTCACGGATTTTTAAAAGTAATTGATTTTTATAATGGGGTTTAGCTGCTTTTCACTGCTGTGTTTATGCCGCTTTACACCCACTAGACTCACTACAGAGAGATATCAATACATAGGTTTTAAGATTCTTACTAGTCAGATATATTCTTGGGCGGTGAATAGGGGGTGTTGAGTCCAGTTCATTGAGCAAGGAGTAGGTCTTGTCTATTACATATTGGGTTTATGGAACGGTATCTGAGCTAATTTGAAACCCTTGCTTTATGCATCACCCCACCTCACCTTTCCCGTTAAGCAGCCATAGTGTGTTTTCTAAACGTGTGACTCTGTTCTGTTTTGTAATTCAGTTCAAGGGTAGCGGTTTTTACATTCCCTCTATAAGTGATATCTTATGAGAAGTGTCTTTTTCTGTGTGACTTATTTCACTTAGAATCGTCGTACCTAAATCCACTCATCATGCTGCTACTAGCCTTATGACGTTGATTTCATGGCTGAGTGATATTCCATTGTACATAAGAACCACAAATTCTTTATCCATTCTTCTCTTTCCTGGGATATTTAAGGTGTAACGAAGTGGAAGTTCTTGTCAACAGAGCAGCCCTAAACTTTGGGGTGCCTGTGTCTTGCTGAGTTTTAGTTTTCCCAATGTATACGCCCATGAGTGGAAGTGCCCTATGCTCTCTAAGCTGAGTTTTTTAGATGTTTCAGGACACACCGTACACTTCTCCAGAGTGGCTGTTGGCAATTTACATCCCGCCCATCAGCGTAGCAAGGCTCCCATTTCTCCATGGCCTGTCCTGCATTTCTGGTTTTGACACTTTATTCAGCATGGCCCTTTTGTCCCATGGGAAGCGAGGCTTCTTTGTAGCGCTGATTTGCCTTTCCAGGTTGCTTGGTTGGCCAAAAAGGGCGTATGCGTTTTTTCCTGAATATATTCAGGAAAAAACGCATACGCCCTTTTTGGCCAAGGGCATGATTGTCGAGGTTTTGCCGCTTCTCCTGTGCTTTAAAGGCGATTCGAATCTACCTCCTGAAATCTTTTTCCTGCAATTCTGCCTTTCTTTCAAATCCTCTTCGTTGCCTTCCCTCAATATATTTGTGGACGAGAGTTATCATTTCTTACTCTGCAGGTTTGTGAATTGCAGTGCCCCTGAGCTCCATTTTTCAACTGGCTTTCTTGGGAGCTGGCCGCAAAAGCGCAGGATTGCTTCAGGCCCTATTCTGGCTCCGGGCGGCAGGCTGAGCCTGTGGTTAATTCTTCTTCCTGATGGGAAAATAGAGTGACCTGTGCCTGTCCCAACACCTAGAGCTAGTCTCTCATTGGCTCCCCCTCTTCCCGTTCATCCTCAGGACAAATTGCAACGTGTACGGAACAGGAGGTTAAAGGTGCTGATTCTCCAAGGAGGGAGATTGCTAGTAAAGCGGCTGGAATGGCGAACCGGAGTACAAGGAGATGAAAAATGAGGTGTGTTTTAGAAACCTTTCCCCATCACACGATGTACCATCTTCTGGGTTTCTTATGCATGTTTTCGATGTAGGAAGATGCCCTTGAACCTGGAGATTTGGGACCCATGGGATGGGTACCACGCCGTATTACTTTAAAGGGTCTGCGTTAGCTCACCCAACCTCCCCAAACCTCTTAGCCCCAAGAGTGTCCACCCTTATGTCTCAATCAGCTGTGGGTCTAGATATGGTCAATCCAGGTGGCATCACAGCCCCTGAACGAATTTTGTAAGCATTTCTCTCTCTTTCACTGTCTTTGTTTCACGGATTTTTAAAAGTAATTGATTTTTATAATGGGGTTTAGCTGCTTTTCACTGCTGTGTTTATGCCGCTTTACACCCACTAGACTCACTACAGAGAGATATCAATACATAGGTTTTAAGATTCTTACTAGTCAGATATATTCTTGGGCGGTGAATAGGGGGTGTTGAGTCCAGTTCATTGAGCAAGGAGTAGGTCTTGTCTATTACATATTGGGTTTATGGAACGGTATCTGAGCTAATTTGAAACCCTTGCTTTATGCATCACCCCACCTCACCTTTCCCGTTAAGCAGCCATAGTGTGTTTTCTAAACGTGTGACTCTGTTCTGTTTTGTAATTCAGTTCAAGGGTAGCGGTTTTTACATTCCTCTATAAGTGATATCTTATGATAAGTGTCTTTTTCTGTGTGACTTATTTCACTTAGAATCGTCGTACCTAAATCCACTCATCATGCTGCTACTAGCCTTATGACGTTGATTTCATGGCTGAGTGATATTCCATTGTACATAAGGACCACAACTTCTTTATCCATTCTTCTCTTTCCTGGGATATTTCAGGTGTAACGAAGTGGAGGTTCTTGTCAACAGAGCAGCCCTAAACTTTGGGGTGCCTGTGTCTTGCTGATTTTTAGTTTTCCCAATTTATACGACCATGAGTGGAAGTGCCCTATGCTCTCTAAGCTGAGTTTTTTAGATGTTTCAGGACACACCGTACACTTCTCCAGAGTGGCTGTTGGCAATTTACATCCCGCCCATCAGCGTAGCAAGTCTCCCATTTCTCCATGGCCTGTCCTGCATTTCTGGTTTTGACACTTTATTCAGCATGGCCCTTTTGAACGATGGGAAGCGAGGCTTCTTTGTAGCGCTGATTTGCCTTTCCAGGTTGCTTGGTTGGCCAAAAAGGGCGTATGCGTTTTTTTCTGAATATATTCAGGAAAACACGCATACGCCCTTTTTGGCCAAGGGCATCATTGTCGAGCTTTTGCCGCTTTTCCTGTTCTTTAAACTCGATTCGAATCTACCTCCTGAAACCTGTTTTCTGCAATTCTGCCTTGCTTTCAAATCCTCTTCGTTGCCTTCCCTCAATATATTTGTGGACGAGAGTTATCATTTCTACCTCTGCAGGTTTGTTAATTGCAGTGCCCCTGAGCTCCATTTTTCAACTCGCTTTCTTGGGAGCTGGCCGCAAAAGCGCAGGATTGCTTCAGGCCCTATTCTGGCTCCGGGCGGCAGGCTGGGCCTGTGGTTAATTCTTCTTCCTGATGGGAAGATAGAGTGACCTGTGCCTGTCCCAACACCTAGAGATAGTCTCTCATTGGTTGCCCCTCTTCCCGTTCATCTTCAGGACAAACTGCAACCTGTACGGAACAGGAGGTTAAAGGTGCTGATTCGCCAAGGAGGGAGATTGCTAGTAAAGCGGCTGGAATGGCGAACAGGAGCACAAGGAGATGAGAAATGAGGTGCGTTTTAGAAACCTTTCCCGATCACACGGTGTACCATCTTTTCGGTATCTCATGCATGTTTTCTATGTAGGAAGACGCCCTTGAACCTGGACATTTGGGACCCATGGGATGGGTACCACGCCGTATTACTTTAAAGGGTCTGCGTTAGCTCACCCAACCTCCCCAAACCTCTTAACCCCAAGAGTGTCCACCCTTATGTCTCAATCAGCTGTGGGTCTAGATATGGTCAATCCAGGTGGCATCACAGCCCCTGAACGAATTTTGTAAGCATTTCTCTCTCTTTCACTGTCTTTGTTTCACGGATTTTTAAAAGTAATTGATTTTTATAATGGGGTTTAGCTGCTTTCCCTGCTGTGTTTATGCCGCTTTACACCCACTAGACTCACTACAGAGAGATATCAATACATAGGTTTTAAGATTCTTACTAGTCAGATATATTCTTGGGCGGTGAATAGGGGGTGTTGAGTCCAGTTCATTGAGCAAGGAGTAGGTCTTGTCTATTACATATTGGGTTTATGGAACGGTATCTGAGCTAATTTGAAACCCTTGCTTTATGCATCACCCCACCTCACCTTTCCCGTTAAGCAGCCATAGTGTGTTTTCTAAACGTGCGACTCTGTTCTGTTTTGTAATTCAGTTCAAGGGTAGCGGTTTTTAGATTCCTCTATAAGTGATATCTTATGATAAGTGTCTTTTTCTGTGTGACTTATTTCACTTAGAATCGTCGTACCTAAATCCACTCATCATGCTGCTACTAGCCTTATGACGTTGATTTCATGGCTGAGTGATATTCCATTGTACATAAGGACCACAACTTCTTTATCCATTCTTCTCTTTCCTGGGATATTTCAGGTGTAACGAAGTGGAGGTTCTTGTCAACAGAGCAGCCCTAAACTTTGGGGTGCCTGTGTCTTGCTGATTTTTAGTTTTCCCAATTTATACGACCATGAGTGGAAGTGCCCTATGCTCTCTAAGCTGAGTTTTTTAGATGTTTCAGGACACACCGTACACTTCTCCAGAGTGGCTGTTGGCAATTTACATCCCGCCCATCAGCGTAGCAAGGCTCCCATTTCTCCATGGCCTGTCCTGCATTTCTGGTTTTGACACTTTATTTAGCATGGCCCTTTTGTCCCATGGGAAGCGAGGCTTCTTTGTAGCGCTGATTTGCCTTTCCAGGTTGCTTGGTTGGCCAAAAAGGGCGTATGCGTTTTTTCCTGAATATATTCAGGAAAAAACGCATACGCCCTTTTTGGCCAAGGGCATGATTGTCGAGGTTTTGCCGCTTCTCCTGTGCTTTAAAGGCGATTCGAATCTACCTCCTGAAATCTGTTTCCTGCAATTCTGCCTTGCTTTCAAATCCTCTTCGTTGCCTTCCCTCAATATATTTGTGGACGAGAGTTATCATTTCTTACTCTGCAGGTTTGTGAATTGCAGTGCCCCTGAGCTCCATTTTTCAACTGGCTTTCTTGGGAGCTGGCCGCAAAAGCACAGGATTGCTTCAGGCCCTATTCTGGCTCTGGGCGGCAGGCTGAGCCTGTGGTTAATTCTTCTTCCTGATGGGAAAATAGAGTGAACTCTGCCTGTCCCAACACCTAGAGCTAGTCTCTCATTGGTTCCCCCTTTTCCCGTTCATCTTCAGGACAAACTGCAACCTGTACGGAACAGGAGGTTAAAGGTGCTGATTCGCCAAGGAGGGAGATTGCTAGTAAAGCGGCTGGAATGGCGAACAGGAGCACAAGGAGATGAGAAATGAGGTGCGTTTTAGAAACCTTTCCCGATCACACGGTGTACCATCTTTTCGGTATCTCATGCATGTTTTCTATGTAGGAAGATGCCCTTGAACCTGGACATTTGGGACCCATGGGATGGGTACCACGCCGTATTACTTTAAAGGGTCTGCGTTAGCTCACCCAACCTCCCCAAACCTCTTAGCCCCAAGAGTGTCCACCCTTATGTCTCAATCAGCTGTGGGTCTAGATATGGTCAATCCAGGTGGCATCACAGCCCCTGAACGAATTTTGTAAGCATTTCTCTCTCTTTCACTGTCTTTGTTTCACGGATTTTTAAAAGTAATTGATTTTTATAATGGGGTTTAGCTGCTTTTCACTGCTGTGTTTATGCCGCTTTACACCCACTAGACTCACTACAGAGAGATATCAATACATAGGTTTTAAGATTCTTACTAGTCAGATATATTCTTGGGCGGTGAATAGGGGGTGTTGAGTCCAGTTCATTGAGCAAGGAGTAGGTCTTGTCTATTACATATTGGGTTTATGGAACGGTATCTGAGCTAATTTGAAACCCTTGCTTTATGCATCACCCCACCTCACCTTTCCCGTTAAGCAGCCATAGTGTGTTTTCTAAACGTGTGACTCTGTTCTGTTTTGTAATTCAGTTCAAGGGTAGCGGTTTTTACATTCCCTCTATAAGTGATATCTTATGAGAAGTGTCTTTTTCTGTGTGACTTATTTCACTTAGAATCGTCGTACCTAAATCCACTCATCATGCTGCTACTAGCCTTATGACGTTGATTTCATGGCTGAGTGATATTCCATTGTACATAAGAACCACAAATTCTTTATCCATTCTTCTCTTTCCTGGGATATTTAAGGTGTAACGAAGTGGAAGTTCTTGTCAACAGAGCAGCCCTAAACTTTGGGGTGCCTGTGTCTTGCTGAGTTTTAGTTTTCCCAATGTATACGCCCATGAGTGGAAGTGCCCTATGCTCTCTAAGCTGAGTTTTTTAGATGTTTCAGGACACACCGTACACTTCTCCAGAGTGGCTGTTGGCAATTTACATCCCGCCCATCAGCGTAGCAAGGCTCCCATTTCTCCATGGCCTGTCCTGCATTTCTGGTTTTGACACTTTATTCAGCATGGCCCTTTTGTCCCATGGGAAGCGAGGCTTCTTTGTAGCGCTGATTTGCCTTTCCAGGTTGCTTGGTTGGCCAAAAAGGGCGTATGCGTTTTTTCCTGAATATATTCAGGAAAAAACGCATACGCCCTTTTTGGCCAAGGGCATCATTGTCGAGGTTTTGCCGCTTCTCCTGTGCTTTAAAGGCGATTCGAATCTACCTCCTGAAATCTTTTTCCTGCAATTCTGCCTTTCTTTCAAATCCTCTTCGTTGCCTTCCCTCAATATATTTGTGGACGAGAGTTATCATTTCTTACTCTGCAGGTTTGTGAATTGCAGTGCCCCTGAGCTCCATTTTTCAACTGGCTTTCTTGGGAGCTGGCCGCAAAAGCGCAGGATTGCTTCAGGCCCTATTCTGGCTCCGGGCGGCAGGCTGAGCCTGTGGTTAATTCTTCTTCCTGATGGGAAAATAGAGTGACCTGTGCCTGTCCCAACACCTAGAGCTAGTCTCTCATTGGCTCCCCCTCTTCCCGTTCATCCTCAGGACAAATTGCAACGTGTACGGAACAGGAGGTTAAAGGTGCTGATTCTCCAAGGAGGGAGATTGCTAGTAAAGCGGCTGGAATGGCGAACCGGAGTACAAGGAGATGAAAAATGAGGTGTGTTTTAGAAACCTTTCCCCATCACACGATGTACCATCTTCTGGGTTTCTTATGCATGTTTTCGATGTAGGAAGATGCCCTTGAACCTGGAGATTTGGGACCCATGGGATGGGTACCTCGCCGTATTACTTTAAAGGGTCTGCGTTTGCTCACCCAACCTCACCAAACCTCTCAGCCCCAAGAGTGTCCACCCTAATGTCTCAATCAGCTGTGGGTCTAGATTTGGTCAATCCAGGTGGCATCACAGACCCTGAACGAATTTTGTAAGAACTTCTCTCTCTTTCACTGTCTTTGTTTCACGGGTTTTTAAAAGTAATTAATTTTTATAATGGGGTTTAGCTGCTTTTCACTCCTGTGTTTATGCCACTTTACACACACTTGACTCACTTACAGAGAGATATCAATTCATAGGTTTTAAGATTCTTACTAGTCAGATATATTATTTGGCAGTGAATAGGGGGTGTTGAGTCCAGTTCACTGAGCAAGGAGTAGGTCTTGTCTATTACATAGTGGGTTTATGGAACGGTATCTGAGCTAATTTGAAACCCTTGTTTTATGCATCACCCCACCTCACCTTTCCCGTTAAGCAGCCATAGTGTGTTTTCTAAACGTGTGACTCTGTTCTGTTTTGTAATTCAGTTCAAGGGTAGCGGTTTTTACATTCCCTCTATAAGTGATATCTTATGATAAGTGTCTTTTTCTGTGTGACTTATTTCACTTAGAATCGTCGTACCTAAATCCACTCATCATGCTGCTACTACCCTTATGACGTTGATTTCATGGCTGAGTGATATTCCATTGTACATAAGAACCACAACTTCTTTATCCATTCTTCTCTTTCCTGGGATATTTAAGGTGTAACGAAGTGGAGGTTCTTGTCAACAGAGCAGCCCTAAGTTTTGGGGTGCCTGTGTCTTGCTGATTTTTAGTTTTCTCAATTTATACGCCCATGAGTGGAAGTGCCCTATGCTCTCTAAGCTGAGTTTTTTAGATGTTTCAGGACACACCGTACACTTCTCCGGAGTGGCTGTTGGCAATTTACCGCCCGCCCATCAGCGTGGCAAGGCTCCCATTTCTCCATGGCCTGTCCTGCATTTCTGGTTTTGACACTTTATTCAGCATGACCCTTTTGAACGATGGGAAGCGAGGCTTCTTTGTAGCACTGATTTGCCTTTCCAGGTTGCTTGGTTGGCCAAAGAGGGCGTATGCGTTTTTTCCTGAATATATTCAGGAAAAAACGTATACGCCCTCTTTGGCCAAGGGCATGTTGTCGAGGATTTGCCGCTTCTCCTGTGCTTTAAAGGCGATTCGAATCTACCTCCTGAAATCTGTTTCCTGCAATTCTGCCTTGCTTTCAAATCCTCTTCGTTGCCTTCCCTCAATATATTCGTGGACGAGAGTTATCATTTCTAACTCTGCAGGTTTGTGAATTGCAGTGCCCCTGAGCTCCATTTTTCAACTCGCTTTCTTGGGAGCTGGCCGCAAAAGCGCAGGATTGCTTCAGGCCCTATTCTGGCTCCGGGCGGCAGGCTGGGCCTGTGGTTAATTCTTCTTCCTGATGGGAAGATAGAGTGACCTGTGCCTGTCCCAACACCTAGAGCTAGTCTCTCATTGGTTCCCCCTTTTCCCGTTCATCTTCAGGACAAACTGCAACCTGTACGGAACAGGAGGTTAAAGGTGCTGATTCGCCAAGGAGGGAGATTGCTAGTAAAGCGGCTGGAATGGCGAACAGGAGCACAAGGAGATGAGAAATGAGGTGCATTTTAGAAACCTTTCCCGATCACACGGTGTACCATCTTTTCGGTATCTCATGCATGTTTTCTATGTAGGAAGATGCCCTTGAACCTGGACATTTGGGACCCATGGGATGGGTACCACGCCGTATTACTTTAAAGGGTCTGCGTTAGCTCACCCAACCTCCCCAAACCTCTTAGCCCCAAGAGTGTCCACCCTTATGTCTCAATCAGCTGTGGGTCTAGATATGGTCAATCCAGGTGGCATCACAGCCCCTGAACGAATTTTGTAAGCATTTCTCTCTCTTTCACTGTCTTTGTTTCACGGATTTTTAAAAGTAATTGATTTTTATAATGGGGTTTAGCTGCTTTTCACTGCTGTGTTTATGCCGCTTTACACCCACTAGACTCACTACAGAGAGATATCAATACATAGGTTTTAAGATTCTTACTAGTCAGATATATTCTTGGGCGGTGAATAGGGGGTGTTGAGTCCAGTTCATTGAGCAAGGAGTAGGTCTTGTCTATTACATATTGGGTTTATGGAACGGTATCTGAGCTAATTTGAAACCCTTGCTTTATGCATCACCCCACCTCACCTTTCCCGTTAAGCAGCCATAGTGTGTTTTCTAAACGTGTGACTCTGTTCTGTTTTGTAATTCAGTTCAAGGGTAGCGGTTTTTACATTCCCTCTATAAGTGATATCTTATGAGAAGTGTCTTTTTCTGTGTGACTTATTTCACTTAGAATCGTCGTACCTAAATCCACTCATCATGCTGCTACTAGCCTTATGACGTTGATTTCATGGCTGAGTGATATTCCATTGTACATAAGAACCACAAATTCTTTATCCATTCTTCTCTTTCCTGGGATATTTAAGGTGTAACGAAGTGGAAGTTCTTGTCAACAGAGCAGCCCTAAACTTTGGGGTGCCTGTGTCTTGCTGAGTTTTAGTTTTCCCAATGTATACGCCCATGAGTGGAAGTGCCCTATGCTCTCTAAGCTGAGTTTTTTAGATGTTTCAGGACACACCGTACACTTCTCCAGAGTGGCTGTTGGCAATTTACAGCCCGCCCATCAGCGTAGCAAGGCTCCCATTTCTCCATGGCCTGTCCTGCATTTCTGGTTTTGACACTTTATTCAGCATGGCCCTTTTGTCCCATGGGAAGCGAGGCTTCTTTGTAGCGCTGATTTGCCTTTCCAGGTTGCTTGGTTGGCCAAAAAGGGCGTATGCGTTTTTTCCTGAATATATTCAGGAAAAAACGCATACGCCCTTTTTGGCCAAGGGCATGATTGTCGAGGTTTTGCCGCTTCTCCTGTGCTTTAAAGGCGATTCGAATCTACCTCCTGAAATCTTTTTCCTGCAATTCTGCCTTTCTTTCAAATCCTCTTCGTTGCCTTCCCTCAATATATTTGTGGACGAGAGTTATCATTTCTTACTCTGCAGGTCTGTGAATTGCAGTGCCCCTGAGCTCCATTTTTCAACTGGCTTTCTTGGGAGCTGGCCGCAAAAGCGCAGGATTGCTTCAGGCCCTATTCTGGCTCCGGGCGGCAGGCTGAGCCTGTGGTTAATTCTTCTTCCTGATGGGAAAATAGAGTGACCTGTGCCTGTCCCAACACCTAGAGCTAGTCTCTCATTGGCTCCCCCTCTTCCCGTTCATCCTCAGGACAAATTGCAACGTGTACGGAACAGGAGGTTAAAGGTGCTGATTCTCCAAGGAGGGAGATTGCTAGTAAAGCGGCTGGAATGGCGAACCGGAGTACAAGGAGATGAAAAATGAGGTGTGTATTAGAAACCTTTCCCCATCACACGATGTACCATCTTCTGGGTTTCTTATGCATGTTTTCGATGTAGGAAGATGCCCTTGAACCTGGAGATTTGGGACCCATGGGATGGGTACCTCGCCGTATTACTTTAAAGGGTCTGCGTTTGCTCACCCAACCTCACCAAACCTCTCAGCCCCAAGAGTGTCCACCCTAATGTCTCAATCAGCTGTGGGTCTAGATTTGGTCAATCCAGGTGGCATCACAGACCCTGAACGAATTTTGTAAGAACTTCTCTCTCTTTCACTGTCTTTGTTTCACGGGTTTTTAAAAGTAATTGATTTTTATAATGGGGTTTAGCTGCTTTTCACTCCTGTGTTTATGCCACTTTACACACACTTGACTCACTTACAGAGAGATATCAATTCATAGGTTTTAAGATTCTTACTAGTCAGATATATTATTTGGCAGTGAATAGGGGGTGTTGAGTCCAGTTCACTGAGCAAGGAGTAGGTCTTGTCTATTACATAGTGGGTTTATGGAACGGTATCTGAGCTAATTTGAAACCCTTGTTTTATGCATCACCCCACCTCACCTTTCCCGTTAAGCAGCCATAGTGTGTTTTCTAAACGTGTGACTCTGTTCTGTTTTGTAATTCAGTTCAAGGGTAGCGGTTTTTACATTCCCTCTATAAGTGATATCTTATGATAAGTGTCTTTTTCTGTGTGACTTATTTCACTTAGAATCGTCGTACCTAAATCCACTCATCATGCTGCTACTACCCTTATGACGTTGATTTCATGGCTGAGTGATATTCCATTGTACATAAGAACCACAACTTCTTTATCCATTCTTCTCTTTCCTGGGATATTTCAGGTGTAACGAAGTGGAGGTTCTTGTCAACAGAGCAGCCCTAAGTTTTGGGGTGCCTGTGTCTTGCTGATTTTTTGTTTTCTCAATTTATACGCCCATGAGTGGAAGTGCCCTATGCTCTCTAAGCTGAGTTTTTTAGATGTTTCAGGACACACCGTACACTTCTCCGGAGTGGCTGTTGGCAATTTACCGCCCGCCCATCAGCGTGGCAAGGCTCCCATTTCTCCATGGCCTGTCCTGCATTTCTGGTTTTGACACTTTATTCAGCATGACCCTTTTGAACGATGGGAAGCGAGGCTTCTTTGTAGCACTGATTTGCCTTTCCAGGTTGCTTGGTTGGCCAAAGAGGGCGTATGCGTTTTTTCCTGAATATATTCAGGAAAAAACGTATACGCCCTCTTTGGCCAAGGGCATGTTGTCGAGGATTTGCCGCTTCTCCTGTGCTTTAAAGGCGATTCGAATCTACCTCCTGAAATCTGTTTCCTGCAATTCTGCCTTGCTTTCAAATCCTCTTCGTTGCCTTCCCTCAATATATTCGTGGACGAGAGTTATCATTTCTAACTCTGCAGGTTTGTGAATTGCAGTGCCCCTGAGCTCCATTTTTCAACTCGCTTTCTTGGGAGCTGGCCGCAAAAGCGCAGGATTGCTTCAGGCCCTATTCTGGCTCCGGGCGGCAGGCTGGGCCTGTGGTTAATTCTTCTTCCTGATGGGAAGATAGAGTGACCTGTGCCTGTCCCAACACCTAGAGCTAGTCTCTCATTGGTTCCCCCTCTTCCCGTTCATCTTCAGGACAAACTGCAACCTGTACGGAACAGGAGGTTAAAGGTGCTGATTCGCCAAGGAGGGAGATTGCTAGTAAAGCGGCTGGAATGGCGAACAGGAGCACAAGGAGATGAGAAATGAGGTGCGTTTTAGAAACCTTTCCCGATCACACGGTGTACCATCTTTTCGGTATCTCATGCATGTTTTCTATGTAGGAAGATGCCCTTGAACCTGGACATTTGGGACCCATGGGATGGGTACCACGCCGTATTACTTTAAAGGGTCTGCGTTAGCTCACCCAACCTCCCCAAACCTCTTAGCCCCAAGAGTGTCCACCCTTATGTCTCAATCAGCTGTGGGTCTAGATATGGTCAATCCAGGTGGCATCACAGCCCCTGAACGAATTTTGTAAGCATTTCTCTCTCTTTCACTGTCTTTGTTTCACGGATTTTTAAAAGTAATTGATTTTTATAATGGGGTTTAGCTGCTTTTCACTGCTGTGTTTATGCCGCTTTACACCCACTAGACTCACTACAGAGAGATATCAATACATAGGTTTTAAGATTCTTACTAGTCAGATATATTCTTGGGCGGTGAATAGGGGGTGTTGAGTCCAGTTCATTGAGCAAGGAGTAGGTCTTGTCTATTACATATTGGGTTTATGGAACGGTATCTGAGCTAATTTGAAACCCTTGCTTTATGCATCACCCCACCTCACCTTTCCCGTTAAGCAGCCATAGTGTGTTTTCTAAACGTGTGACTCTGTTCTGTTTTGTAATTCAGTTCAAGGGTAGCGGTTTTTACATTCCTCTATAAGTGATATCTTATGATAAGTGTCTTTTTCTGTGTGACTTATTTCACTTAGAATCGTCGTACCTAAATCCACTCATCATGCTGCTACTAGCCTTATGACGTTGATTTCATGGCTGAGTGATATTCCATTGTACATAAGGACCACAACTTCTTTATCCCTTCTTCTCTTTCCTGGGATATTTCAGGTGTAACGAAGTGGAGGTTCTTGTCAACAGAGCAGCCCTAAACTTTGGGGTGCCTGTGTCTTGCTGATTTTTAGTTTTCCCAATTTATACGACCATGAGTGGAAGTGCCCTATGCTCTCTAAGCTGAGTTTTTTAGATGTTTCAGGACACACCGTACACTTCTCCAGAGTGGCTGTTGGCAATTTACATCCCGCCCATTAGCGTAGCAAGTCTCCCATTTCTCCATGGCCTGTCCTGCATTTCTGGTTTTGACACTTTATTCAGCATGGCCCTTTTGACCGATGGGAAGCGAGGCTTCTTTGTAGCGCTGATTTGCCTTTCCAGGTTGCTTGGTTGGCCAAAAAGGGCGTATGCGTTTTTTTCTGAATATATTCAGGAAAAAACGCATACGCCCTTTTTGGCCAAGGGCATCATTGTCGAGCTTTTGCCGCTTTTCCTGTTCTTTAAACGCGATTCGAATCTACCTCCTGAAACCTGTTTTCTGCAATTCTGCCTTGCTTTCAAATCCTCTTCGTTGCCTTCCCTCAATATATTTGTGGACGAGAGTTATCATTTCTACCTCTGCAGGTTTGTTAATTGCAGTGCCCCTGAGCTCCATTTTTCAACTCGCTTTCTTGGGAGCTGGCCGCAAAAGCGCAGGATTGCTTCAGGCCCTATTCTGGCTCCGGGCGGCAGGCTGGGCCTGTGGTTAATTCTTCTTCCTGATGGGAAGATAGAGTGACCTGTGCCTGTCCCAACACCTAGAGATAGTCTCTCATTGGTTGCCCCTCTTCCCGTTCATCTTCAGGACAAACTGCAACCTGTACGGAACAGGAGGTTAAAGGTGCTGATTCGCCAAGGAGGGAGATTGCTAGTAAAGCGGCTGGAATGGCGAACAGGAGCACAAGGAGATGAGAAATGAGGTGCGTTTTAGAAACCTTTCCCGATCACACGGTGTACCATCTTTTCGGTATCTCATGCATGTTTTCTATGTAGGAAGACGCCCTTGAACCTGGACATTTGGGACCCATGGGATGGGTACCACGCCGTATTACTTTAAAGGGTCTGCGTTAGCTCACCCAACCTCCCCAAACCTCTTAACCCCAAGAGTGTCCACCCTTATGTCTCAATCAGCTGTGGGTCTAGATATGGTCAATCCAGGTGGCATCACAGCCCCTGAACGAATTTTGTAAGCATTTCTCTCTCTTTCACTGTCTTTGTTTCACGGATTTTTAAAAGTAATTGATTTTTATAATGGGGTTTAGCTGCTTTCCCTGCTGTGTTTATGCCGCTTTACACCCACTAGACTCACTACAGAGAGATATCAATACATAGGTTTTAAGATTCTTACTAGTCAGATATATTCTTGGGCGGTGAATAGGGGGTGTTGAGTCCAGTTCATTGAGCAAGGAGTAGGTCTTGTCTATTACATATTGGGTTTATGGAACGGTATCTGAGCTAATTTGAAACCCTTGCTTTATGCATCACCCCACCTCACCTTTCCCGTTAAGCAGCCATAGTGTGTTTTCTAAACGTGCGACTCTGTTCTGTTTTGTAATTCAGTTCAAGGGTAGCGGTTTTTACATTCCCTCTATAAGTGATATCTTATGATAACTGTCTTTTTCTGTGTGACTTATTTCACTTAGAATCGGCGTACCTAAATCCACTCATCATGCTGCTACTAGCCTTATGACGTTGATTTCATGGCTGAGTGATATTCCATTGTACATAAGAACCACAACTTCTTTATCCATTCTTCTCTTTCCTGGGATATTTCAGGTGTAACTAAGTGGAGGTTCTTGTCAACAGAGCAGCCCTAAACTTTGGGGTGCCTGTGTCTTGCTGAGTTTTAGTTTTCCCAATGTATACGCCCATGAGTGGAAGTGCCCTATGCTCTCTAAGCTGAGTTTTTTAGATGTTTCAGGACACACCGTACACTTCTCCAGAGTGGCTGTTGGCAATTTACAGCCCGCCCATCAGCGTAGCAAGGCTCCCATTTCTCCATGGCCTGTCCTGCAGTTCTGGTTTTGACACTTTATTCAGCAAGGCCCTTTTGTCCCATGGGAAGCGAGGCTTCTTTGTAGCGCTGATTTGCCTTTCCTGGTTGCTTGGTTGGCCAAAAAGGGCGTATGCGTTTTTTCCTGAATATATTCAGGACAAAACGCATACGCCCTTTTTGGCCAAGGGCATGATTGTCGAGGTTTTGCCGCTTCTCCTGTGCTTTAAAGGCGATTCGAATCTACCTCCTGAAATCTGTTTCCTGCAATTCTGCCTTGCTTTCAAATCCTCTTCGTTGCCTTCCCTCAATATATTTGTGGACGAGAGTTATCATTTCTTACTCTGCAGGTTTATGAATTGCAGTGCCCCTGAGCTCCATTTTTCAACTCGCTTTCTTGGGAGCTGGCCGCAAAAGCGCAGGATTGCTTCAGGCCCTATTCTGGCTCTGGGCGGCAGGCTGAGCCTGTGGTTAATTCTTCTTCCTGATGGGAAAATAGAGTGACCTGTGCCTGTCCCAACACCTAGAGCTAGTCTCTCATTGGCTCCCCCTCTTCCCGTTCATCCTCAGGACAAATTGCAACGTGTACGGAACAGGAGGTTAAAGGTGCTGATTCTCCAAGGAGGGAGATTGCTAGTAAAGCGGCTGGAATGGCGAACCGGAGTACAAGGAGATGAGAAATGAGGTGCGTTTTAGAAACCTTTCCCGATCACACGGTGTACCATCTTCTGGGTTTCTCATGCATGTTTTCGATGTAGGAAGATGCCCTTGAACCTGGAGATTTGGGACCCATGGGATGGGTACCACGCCGTATTACTTTAAAGGGTCTGCGTTAGCTCACCCAACCTCCCCAAACCTCTTAGCCCCAAGAGTGTCCACCCTTATGTCTCAATCAGCTGTGGGTCTAGATATGGTCAATCCAGGTGGCATCACAGCCCCTGAACGAATTTTGTAAGCATTTCTCTCTCTTTCACTGTCTTTGTTTCACGGATTTTTAAAAGTAATTGATTTTTATAATGGGGTTTAGCTGCTTTTCACTGCTGTGTTTATGCCGCTTTACACCCACTAGACTCACTACAGAGAGATATCAATACATAGGTTTTAAGATTCTTACTAGTCAGATATATTCTTGGGCGGTGAATAGGGGGTGTTGAGTCCAGTTCATTGAGCAAGGAGTAGGTCTTGTCTATTACATATTGGGTTTATGGAACGGTATCTGAGCTAATTTGAAACCCTTGCTTTATGCATCACCCCACCTCACCTTTCCCGTTAAGCAGCCATAGTGTGTTTTCTAAACGTGCGACTCTGTTCTGTTTTGTAATTCAGTTCAAGGGTAGCGGTTTTTACATTCCCTCTATAAGTGATATCTTATGATAACTGTCTTTTTCTGTGTGACTTATTTCACTTAGAATCGGCGTACCTAAATCCACTCATCATGCTGCTACTAGCCTTATGACGTTGATTTCATGGCTGAGTGATATTCCATTGTACATAAGAACCACAACTTCTTTATCCATTCTTCTCTTTCCTGGGATATTTCAGGTGTAACTAAGTGGAGGTTCTTGTCAACAGAGCAGCCCTAAACTTTGGGGTGCCTGTGTCTTGCTGAGTTTTAGTTTTCCCAATGTATACGCCCATGAGTGGAAGTGCCCTATGCTCTCTAAGCTGAGTTTTTTAGATGTTTCAGGACACACCGTACACTTCTCCAGAGTGGCTGTTGGCAATTTACAGCCCGCCCATCAGCGTAGCAAGGCTCCCATTTCTCCATGGCCTGTCCTGCAGTTCTGGTTTTGACACTTTATTCAGCAAGGCCCTTTTGTCCCATGGGAAGCGAGGCTTCTTTGTAGCGCTGATTTGCCTTTCCTGGTTGCTTGGTTGGCCAAAAAGGGCGTATGCGTTTTTTCCTGAATATATTCAGGACAAAACGCATACGCCCTTTTTGGCCAAGGGCATGATTGTCGAGGTTTTGCCGCTTCTCCTGTGCTTTAAAGGCGATTCGAATCTACCTCCTGAAATCTGTTTCCTGCAATTCTGCCTTGCTTTCAAATCCTCTTCGTTGCCTTCCCTCAATATATTTGTGGACGAGAGTTATCATTTCTTACTCTGCAGGTTTATGAATTGCAGTGCCCCTGAGCTCCATTTTTCAACTCGCTTTCTTGGGAGCTGGCCGCAAAAGCGCAGGATTGCTTCAGGCCCTATTCTGGCTCTGGGCGGCAGGCTGAGCCTGTGGTTAATTCTTCTTCCTGATGGGAAAATAGAGTGACCTGTGCCTGTCCCAACACCTAGAGCTAGTCTCTCATTGGCTCCCCCTCTTCCCGTTCATCCTCAGGACAAATTGCAACGTGTACGGAACAGGAGGTTAAAGGTGCTGATTCTCCAAGGAGGGAGATTGCTAGTAAAGCGGCTGGAATGGCGAACCGGAGTACAAGGAGATGAGAAATGAGGTGCGTTTTAGAAACCTTTCCCGATCACACGGTGTACCATCTTCTGGGTTTCTCATGCATGTTTTCGATGTAGGAAGATGCCCTTGAACCTGGAGATTTGGGACCCATGGGATGGGTACCACGCCGTATTACTTTAAAGGGTCTGCGTTAGCTCACCCAACCTCCCCAAACCTCTTAGCCCCAAGAGTGTCCACCCTTATGTCTCAATCAGCTGTGGGTCTAGATATGGTCAATCCAGGTGGCATCACAGCCCCTGAACGAATTTTGTAAGCATTTCTCTCTCTTTCACTGTCTTTGTTTCACGGATTTTTAAAAGTAATTGATTTTTATAATGGGGTTTAGCTGCTTTTCACTGCTGTGTTTATGCCGCTTTACACCCACTAGACTCACTACAGAGAGATATCAATACATAGGTTTTAAGATTCTTACTAGTCAGATATATTCTTGGGCGGTGAATAGGGGGTGTTGAGTCCAGTTCATTGAGCAAGGAGTAGGTCTTGTCTATTACATATTGGGTTTATGGAACGGTATCTGAGCTAATTTGAAACCCTTGCTTTATGCATCACCCCACCTCACCTTTCCCGTTAAGCAGCCATAGTGTGTTTTCTAAACGTGCGACTCTGTTCTGTTTTGTAATTCAGTTCAAGGGTAGCGGTTTTTACATTCCCTCTATAAGTGATATCTTATGATAAGTGTCTTTTTCTGTGTGACTTATTTCACTTAGAATCGTCGTACCTAAATCCACTCATCATGCTGCTACTAGCCTTATGACGTTGATTTCATGGCTGAGTGATATTCCATTGTACATAAGAACCACAAATTCTTTATCCATTCTTCTCTTTCCTGGGATATTTCAGGTGTAACGAAGTGGAGGTTCTTGTCAACAGAGCAGCCCTAAACTTTGGGGTGCCTGTGTCTTGCTGAGTTTTAGTTTTCCCAATGTATACGCCCATGAGTGGAAGTGCCCTATGCTCTCTAAGCTGAGTTTTTTAGATGTTTCAGGACACACCGTACACTTCTCCAGAGTGGCTGTTGGCAATTTACAGCCCGCCCATCAGCGTAGCAAGTCTCCCATTTCTCCATGGCCTGTCCTGCAGTTCTGGTTTTGACACTTTATTCAGCATGGCCCTTTTGTCCCATGGGAAGCGAGGCTTCTTTGTAGCGCTGATTTGCCTTTCCAGGTTGCTTGGTTGGCCAAAAAGGGCGTATGCGTTTTTTCCTGAATATATTCAGGAAAAAACGCATACGCCCTTTTTGGCCAAGGGCATGATTGTCGAGGTTTTGCCGCTTCTCCTGTGCTTTAAAGGCGATTCGAATCTACCTCCTGAAATCTGTTTCCTGCAATTCTGCCTTGCTTTCAAATCCTCTTCGTTGCCTTCCCTCAATATATTTGTGGACGAGAGTTATCATTTCTTACTCTGCAGGTTTATGAATTGCAGTGCCCCTGAGCTCCATTTTTCAACTCGCTTTCTTGGGAGCTGGCCGCAAAAGCGCAGGATTGCTTCAGGCCCTATTCTGGCTCTGGGCGGCAGGCTGAGCCTGTGGTTAATTCTTCTTCCTGATGGGAAAATAGAGTGACCTGTGCCTGTCCCAACACCTAGAGCTAGTCTCTCATTGGCTCCCCCTCTTCCCGTTCATCCTCAGGACAAATTGCAACGTGTACGGAACAGGAGGTTAAAGGTGCTGATTCTCCAAGGAGGGAGATTGCTAGTAAAGCGGCTGGAATGGCGAACCGGAGTACAAGGAGATGAGAAATGAGGTGCGTTTTAGAAACCTTTCCCGATCACACGGTGTACCATCTTCTGGGTTTCTCATGCATGTTTTCGATGTAGGAAGATGCCCTTGAACCTGGAGATTTGGGACCCATGGGATGGGTACCACGGCGTATTACTTTAAAGGGTCTGCGTTAGCTCACCCAACCTCACCAAACTTCTCAGCCGCAAGAGTGTCAACGCTTATGTCTCAATCATCTGTGGGTCTAGATATGGTCAATCCAGGTGGCATCACAGCCCCTGAACGAATTATGTAAGAATTTCTGTCTCTTTCACTGTCTTTGTTTCACAGGTTTTAAAAGTAATTGATTTTTATAATGGGATTTAGCTGCTTTTCACTCCTGTGTTTATGCCGCTTTACACCCACTTGACTCACTTACAGAGAGATATCAATACATAGGTTTTAAGATTCTTACTAGTCAGATATACTCTTGGGCAGTGAATAGGGGGTGTTGTGTCCAGTTCACTGAGCAAGGAGTAGGTCTTGTCTATTACATATTGGGTTTATAGAACGGTATCTGAGCTAATTTGAAACCCTTGTTTTATGCATCACCCCACCTCACCTTTCCCGTTAAGCAGCCATAGTGTGTTTTCTAAACGTGTGACTCTGTTCTGTTTTGTAATTCAGTTCAAGGGTAGCGGTTTTTACATTCCCTCTATAAGTGATATCTTATGATAAGTGTCTTTTTCTGTGTGACTTATTTCACTTAGAATCGTCGTACCTAAATCCACTCATCATGCTGCTACTAGCCTTATGACTTTGATTTCATGGCTGAGTGATATTCCATTGTACATAAGGACCACGACTTCTTTATCCATTCTTCTCTTTCCTGGGATATTTCAGGTGTAACGAAGTGGAGGTTCTTGTCAACAGAGCAGCCCTAAACTTTGGGGTGCCTGTGTCTTGCTGATTTTTAATTTTCCCAATTTATACGCCCATGAGTGGAAGTGCCCTATGCTCTCTAAGCTGAGTTTTTTAGATGTTTCAGGACACACCGTACACTTCTCCAGAGTGGCTGTTGGCAATTTACATCCCGCCCATCAGCGTAGCAAGTCTCCCATTTCTCCATGGCCTGTCCTGCATTTCTGGTTTTGACACTTTATTCAGCATGGCCCTTTTGACCGATGGGAAGCGAGGCTTCTTTGTAGCGCTGATTTGCCTTTCCAGGTTGCTTGGTTGGCCAAAAAGGGCGTATGCGTTTTTTTCTGAATATATTCAGGAAAAAACGCATACGCCCTTTTTGGCCAAGGGCATCATTGTCGAGCTTTTGCCGCTTTTCCTGTTCTTTAAACTCGATTCGAATCTACCTCCTGAAACCTGTTTTCTGCAATTCTGCCTTGCTTTCAAATCCTCTTCGTTGCCTTCCCTCAATATATTTGTGGACGAGAGTTATCATTTCTACCTCTGCAGGTTTGTTAATTGCAGTGCCCCTGAGCTCCATTTTTCAACTCGCTTTCTTGGGAGCTGGCCGCAAAAGCGCAGGATTGCTTCAGGCCCTATTCTGGCTCCGGGCGGCAGGCTGGGCCTGTGGTTAATTCTTCTTCCTGATGGGAAGATAGAGTGACCTGTGCCTGTCCCAACACCTAGAGATAGTCTCTCATTGGTTGCCCCTCTTCCCGTTCATCTTCAGGACAAACTGCAACCTGTACGGAACAGGAGGTTAAAGGTGCTGATTCGCCAAGGAGGGAGATTGCTAGTAAAGCGGCTGGAATGGCGAACAGGAGCACAAGGAGATGAGAAATGAGGTGCGTTTTAGAAACCTTTCCCGATCACACGGTGTACCATCTTTTCGGTATCTCAGGCATGTTTTCTATGTAGGAAGACGCCCTTGAACCTGGACATTTGGGACCCATGGGATGGGTACCACGCCGTATTACTTTAAAGGGTCTGCGTTAGCTCACCCAACCTCCCCAAACCTCTTAGCCCCAAGAGTGTCCACCCTTATGTCTCAATCAGCTGTGGGTCTAGATATGGTCAATCCAGGTGGCATCACAGCCCCTGAACGAATTTTGTAAGCATTTCTCTCTCTTTCACTGTCTTTGTTTCACGGATTTTTAAAAGTAATTGATTTTTATAATGGGGTTTAGCTGCTTTTCACTGCTGTGTTTATGCCGCTTTACACCCACTAGACTCACTACAGAGAGATATCAATACATAGGTTTTAAGATTCTTACTAGTCAGATATATTCTTGGGCGGTGAATAGGGGGTGTTGAGTCCAGTTCATTGAGCAAGGAGTAGGTCTTGTCTATTACATATTGGGTTTATGGAACGGTATCTGAGCTAATTTGAAACCCTTGCTTTATGCATCACCCCACCTCACCTTTCCCGTTAAGCAGCCATAGTGTGTTTTCTAAACGTGCGACTCTGTTCTGTTTTGTAATTCAGTTCAAGGGTAGCGGTTTTTACATTCCCTCTATAAGTGATATCTTATGATAAGTGTCTTTTTCTTTGTGACTTATTTCACTTAGAATCGGCGTACCTAAATCCACTCATCATGCTGCTACTAGCCTTATGACGTTGATTTCATGGCTGAGTGATATTCCATTGTACATAAGAACCACAACTTCTTTATCCATTCTTCTCTTTCCTGGGATATTTCAGGTGTAACGAAGTGGAGGTTCTTGTCAACAGAGCAGCCCTAAACTTTGGGGTGCCTGTGTCTTGCTGAGTTTTAGTTTTCCCAATGTATACGCCCATGAGTGGAAGTGCCCTATGCTCTCTAAGCTGAGTTTTTTAGATGTTTCAGGACACACCGTACACTTCTCCAGAGTGGCTGTTGGCAATTTACAGCCCGCCCATCAGCGTAGCAAGGCTCCCATTTCTCCATGGCCTGTCCTGCAGTTCTGGTTTTGACACTTTATTCAGCAAGGCCCTTTTGTCCCATGGGAAGCGAGGCTTCTTTGTAGCGCTGATTTGCCTTTCCAGGTTGCTTGGTTGGCCAAAAAGGGCGTATGCGTTTTTTCCTGAATATATTCAGGAAAAAACGCATACGCCCTTTTTGGCCAAGGGCATGATTGTCGAGGTTTTGCCGCTTCTCCTGTGCTTTAAAGGCGATTCGAATCTACCTCCTGAAATCTGTTTCCTGCAATTCTGCCTTGCTTTCAAATCCTCTTCGTTGCCTTCCCTCAATATATTTGTGGACGAGAGTTATCATTTCTTACTCTGCAGGTTTATG
The DNA here is from genome assembly GCF_965194805.1 of Balaenoptera borealis. Classification (NCBI taxonomy): domain Eukaryota; kingdom Metazoa; phylum Chordata; class Mammalia; order Artiodactyla; family Balaenopteridae; genus Balaenoptera; species Balaenoptera borealis. The sequence goes on from NW_028123536.1 coordinate 314,817, forward strand.
AATTGCAGTGCCCCTGAGCTCCATTTTTCAACTCGCTTTCTTGGGAGCTGGCCGCAAAAGCGCAGGATTGCTTCAGGCCCTATTCTGGCTCTGGGCGGCAGGCTGAGCCTGTGGTTAATTCTTCTTCCTGATGGGAAAATAGAGTGACCTGTGCCTGTCCCAACACCTAGAGCTAGTCTCTCATTGGCTCCCCCTCTTCCCGTTCATCCTCAGGACAAATTGCAACGTGTACGGAACAGGAGGTTAAAGGTGCTGATTCTCCAAGGAGGGAGATTGCTAGTAAAGCGGCTGGAATGGCGAACCGGAGTACAAGGAGATGAGAAATGAGGTGCGTTTTAGAAACCTTTCCCGATCACACGGTGTACCATCTTCTGGGTTTCTCATGCATGTTTTCGATGTAGGAAGATGCCCTTGAACCTGGAGATTTGGGACCCATGGGATGGGTACCACGCCGTATTACTTTAAAGGGTCTGCGTTAGCTCACCCAACCTCCCCAAACCTCTTAGCCCCAAGAGTGTCCACCCTTATGTCTCAATCAGCTGTGGGTCTAGATATGGTCAATCCAGGTGGCATCACAGCCCCTGAACGAATTTTGTAAGCATTTCTCTCTCTTTCACTGTCTTTGTTTCACGGATTTTTAAAAGTAATTGATTTTTATAATGGGGTTTAGCTGCTTTTCACTGCTGTGTTTATGCCGCTTTACACCCACTAGACTCACTACAGAGAGATATCAATACATAGGTTTTAAGATTCTTACTAGTCAGATATATTCTTGGGCGGTGAATAGGGGGTGTTGAGTCCAGTTCATTGAGCAAGGAGTAGGTCTTGTCTATTACATATTGGGTTTATGGAACGGTATCTGAGCTAATTTGAAACCCTTGCTTTATGCATCACCCCACCTCACCTTTCCCGTTAAGCAGCCATAGTGTGTTTTCTAAACGTGCGACTCTGTTCTGTTTTGTAATTCAGTTCAAGGGTAGCGGTTTTTACATTCCCTCTATAAGTGATATCTTATGATAAGTGTCTTTTTCTGTGTGACTTATTTCACTTAGAATCGTCGTACCTAAATCCACTCATCATGCTGCTACTAGCCTTATGACGTTGATTTCATGGCTGAGTGATATTCCATTGTACATAAGAACCACAACTTCTTTATCCATTCTTCTCTTTCCTGGGATATTTCAGGTGTAACGAAGTGGAGGTTCTTGTCAACAGAGCAGCCCTAAACTTTGGGGTGCCTGTGTCTTGCTGAGTTTTAGTTTTCCCAATGTATACGCCCATGAGTGGAAGTGCCCTATGCTCTCTAAGCTGAGTTTTTTAGATGTTTCAGGACACACCGTACACTTCTCCAGAGTGGCTGTTGGCAATTTACAGCCCGCCCATCAGCGTAGCAAGGCTCCCATTTCTCCATGGCCTGTCCTGCAGTTCTGGTTTTGACACTTTATTCAGCAAGGCCCTTTTGTCCCATGGGAAGCGAGGCTTCTTTGTAGCGCTGATTTGCCTTTCCAGGTTGCTTGGTTGGCCAAAAAGGGCGTATGCGTTTTTTCCTGAATATATTCAGGAAAAAACGCATACGCCCTTTTTGGCCAAGGGCATGATTGTCGAGGTTTTGCCGCTTCTCCTGTGCTTTAAAGGCGATTCGAATCTACCTCCTGAAATCTGTTTCCTGCAATTCTGCCTTGCTTTCAAATCCTCTTCGTTGCCTTCCCTCAATATATTTGTGGACGAGAGTTATCATTTCTTACTCTGCAGGTTTATGAATTGCAGTGCCCCTGAGCTCCATTTTTCAACTCGCTTTCTTGGGAGCTGGCCGCAAAAGCGCAGGATTGCTTCAGGCCCTATTCTGGCTCTGGGCGGCAGGCTGAGCCTGTGGTTAATTCTTCTTCCTGATGGGAAAATAGAGTGACCTGTGCCTGTCCCAACACCTAGAGCTAGTCTCTCATTGGCTCCCCCTCTTCCCGTTCATCCTCAGGACAAATTGCAACGTGTACGGAACAGGAGGTTAAAGGTGCTGATTCTCCAAGGAGGGAGATTGCTAGTAAAGCGGCTGGAATGGCGAACCGGAGTACAAGGAGATGAGAAATGAGGTGCGTTTTAGAAACCTTTCCCGATCACACGGTGTACCATCTTCTGGGTTTCTCATGCATGTTTTCGATGTAGGAAGATGCCCTTGAACCTGGAGATTTGGGACCCATGGGATGGGTACCACGCCGTATTACTTTAAAGGGTCTGCGTTAGCTCACCCAACCTCCCCAAACCTCTTAGCCCCAAGAGTGTCCACCCTTATGTCTCAATCAGCTGTGGGTCTAGATATGGTCAATCCAGGTGGCATCGCAGCCCCTGAACGAATTTTGTAAGCATTTCTCTCTCTTTCACTGTCTTTGTTTCACGGATTTTTAAAAGTAATTGATTTTTATAATGGGGTTTAGCTGCTTTTCACTGCTGTGTTTATGCCGCTTTACACCCACTAGACTCACTACAGAGAGATATCAATACATAGGTTTTAAGATTCTTACTAGTCAGATATATTCTTGGGCGGTGAATAGGGGGTGTTGAGTCCAGTTCATTGAGCAAGGAGTAGGTCTTGTCTATTACATATTGGGTTTATGGAACGGTATCTGAGCTAATTTGAAACCCTTGCTTTATGCATCACCCCACCTCACCTTTCCCGTTAAGCAGCCATAGTGTGTTTTCTAAACGTGCGACTCTGTTCTGTTTTGTAATTCAGTTCAAGGGTAGCGGTTTTTACATTCCCTCTATAAGTGATATCTTATGATAAGTGTCTTTTTCTGTGTGACTTATTTCACTTAGAATCGTCGTACCTAAATCCACTCATCATGCTGCTACTAGCCTTATGACGTTGATTTCATGGCTGAGTGATATTCCATTGTACATAAGAACCACAAATTCTTTATCCATTCTTCTCTTTCCTGGGATATTTCAGGTGTAACGAAGTGGAGGTTCTTGTCAACAGAGCAGCCCTAAACTTTGGGGTGCCTGTGTCTTGCTGAGTTTTAGTTTTCCCAATATATACGCCCATGAGTGGAAGTGCCCTATGCTCTCTAAGCTGAGTTTTTTAGATGTTTCAGGACACACCGTACACTTCTCCAGAGTGGCTGTTGGCAATTTACAGCCCGCCCATCAGCGTAGCAAGTCTCCCATTTCTCCATGGCCTGTCCTGCAGTTCTGGTTTTGACACTTTATTCAGCATGGCCCTTTTGTCCCATGGGAAGCGAGGCTTCTTTGTAGCGCTGATTTGCCTTTCCAGGTTGCTTGGTTGGCCAAAAAGGGCGTATGCGTTTTTTCCTGAATATATTCAGGAAAAAACGCATACGCCCTTTTTGGCCAAGGGCATGATTGTCGAGGTTTTGCCGCTTCTCCTGTGCTTTAAAGGCGATTCGAATCTACCTCCTGAAATCTGTTTCCTGCAATTCTGCCTTGCTTTCAAATCCTCTTCGTTGCCTTCCCTCAATATATTTGTGGACGAGAGTTATCATTTCTTACTCTGCAGGTTTATGAATTGCAGTGCCCCTGAGCTCCATTTTTCAACTCGCTTTCTTGGGAGCTGGCCGCAAAAGCGCAGGATTGCTTCAGGCCCTATTCTGGCTCTGGGCGGCAGGCTGAGCCTGTGGTTAATTCTTCTTCCTGATGGGAAAATAGAGTGACCTGTGCCTGTCCCAACACCTAGAGCTAGTCTCTCATTGGCTCCCCCTCTTCCCGTTCATCCTCAGGACAAATTGCAACGTGTACGGAACAGGAGGTTAAAGGTGCTGATTCTCCAAGGAGGGAGATTGCTAGTAAAGCGGCTGGAATGGCGAACCGGAGTACAAGGAGATGAGAAATGAGGTGCGTTTTAGAAACCTTTCCCGATCACACGGTGTACCATCTTCTGGGTTTCTCATGCATGTTTTCGATGGAGGAAGATGCCCTTGAACCTGGAGATTTGGGACCCATGGGATGGGTACCACGGCGTATTACTTTAAAGGGTCTGCATTAGCTCACCCAACCTCACCAAACTTCTCAGCCGCAAGAGTGTCCACGCTTATGTCTCAATCATCTGTGGGTCTAGATATGGTCAATCCAGGTGGCATCACAGCCCCTGAACGAATTATGTAAGAATTTCTGTCTCTTTCACTGTCTTTGTTTCACGGGTTTTAAAAGTAATTGATTTTTATAATGGGATTTAGCTGCTTTTCACTCCTGTGTTTATGCCGCTTTACACCCACTTGACTCACTTACAGAGAGATATCAATACATAGGTTTTAAGATTCTTACTAGTCAGATATACTCTTGGGCAGTGAATAGGGGGTGTTGTGTCCAGTTCACTGAGCAAGGAGTAGGTCTTGTCTATTACATATTGGGTTTATGGAACGGTATCTGAGCTAATTTGAAACCCTTGTTTTATGCATCACCCCACCTCACCTTTCCCGTTAAGCAGCCATAGTGTGTTTTCTAAACGTGTGACTCTGTTCTGTTTTGTAATTCAGTTCAAGGGTAGCGGTTTTTACATTCCCTCTATAAGTGATATCTTATGATAAGTGTCTTTTTCTGTGTGACTTATTTCACTTAGAATCGTCGTACCTAAATCCACTCATCATGCTGCTACTAGCCTTATCACTTTGATTTCATGGCTGAGTGATATTCCATTGTACATAAGGACCACGACTTCTTTATCCATTCTTCTCTTTCCTGGGATATTTCAGGTGTAACGAAGTGGAGGTTCTTGTCAACAGAGCAGCCCTAAACTTTGGGGTGCCTGTGTCTTGCTGATTTTTAATTTTCCCAATTTATACGCCCATGAGTGGAAGTGCCCTATGCTCTCTAAGCTGAGTTTTTTAGATGTTTCAGGACACACCGTACACTTCTCCAGAGTGGCTGTTGGCAATTTACATCCCGCCCATCAGCGTAGCAAGTCTCCCATTTCTCCATGGCCTGTCCTGCATTTCTGGTTTTGACACTTTATTCAGCATGGCCCTTTTGACCGATGGGAAGCGAGGCTTCTTTGTAGCGCTGATTTGCCTTTCCAGGTTGCTTGGTTGGCCAAAAAGGGCGTATGCGTTTTTTTCTGAATATATTCAGGAAAAAACGCATACGCCCTTTTTGGCCAAGGGCATCATTGTCGAGCTTTTGCCGCTTTTCCTGTTCTTTAAACTCGATTCGAATCTACCTCCTGAAACCTGTTTTCTGCAATTCTGCCTTGCTTTCAAATCCTCTTCGTTGCCTTCCCTCAATATATTTGTGGAAGAGAGTTATCATTTCTACCTCTGCAGTTTTGTTAATTGCAGTGCCCCTGAGCTCCATTTTTCAACTCGCTTTCTTGGGAGCTGGCCGCAAAAGCGCAGGATTGCTTCAGGCCCTATTCTGGCTCCGGGCGGCAGGCTGGGCCTGTGGTTAATTCTTCTTCCTGATGGGAAGATAGAGTGACCTGTGCCTGTCCCAACACCTAGAGATAGTCTCTCATTGGTTGCCCCTCTTCCCGTTCATCTTCAGGACAAACTGCAACCTGTACGGAACAGGAGGTTAAAGGTGCTGATTCGCCAAGGAGGGAGATTGCTAGTAAAGCGGCTGGAATGGCGAACAGGAGCACAAGGAGATGAGAAATGAGGTGCGTTTTAGAAACCTTTCCCGATCACACGGTGTACCATCTTTTCGGTATCTCAGGCATGTTTTCTATGTAGGAAGACGCCCTTGAACCTGGACATTTGGGACCCATGGGATGGGTACCACGCCGTATTACTTTAAAGGGTCTGCGTTAGCTCACCCAACCTCCCCAAACCTCTTAGCCCCAAGAGTGTCCACCCTTATGTCTCAATCAGCTGTGGGTCTAGATATGGTCAATCCAGGTGGCATCACAGCCCCTGAACGAATTTTGTAAGCATTTCTCTCTCTTTCACTGTCTTTGTTTCACGGATTTTTAAAAGTAATTGATTTTTATAATGGGGTTTAGCTGCTTTTCACTGCTGTGTTTATGCCGCTTTACACCCACTAGACTCACTACAGAGAGATATCAATACATAGGTTTTAAGATTCTTACTAGTCAGATATATTCTTGGGCGGTGAATAGGGGGTGTTGAGTCCAGTTCATTGAGCAAGGAGTAGGTCTTGTCTATTACATATTGGGTTTATGGAACGGTATCTGAGCTAATTTGAAACCCTTGCTTTATGCATCACCCCACCTCACCTTTCCCGTTAAGCAGCCATAGTGTGTTTTCTAAACGTGCGACTCTGTTCTGTTTTGTAATTCAGTTCAAGGGTAGCGGTTTTTACATTCCCTCTATAAGTGATATCTTATGATAAGTGTCTTTTTCTTTGTGACTTATTTCACTTAGAATCGGCGTACCTAAATCCACTCATCATGCTGCTACTAGCCTTATGACGTTGATTTCATGGCTGAGTGATATTCCATTGTACATAAGAACCACAACTTCTTTATCCATTCTTCTCTTTCCTGGGATATTTCAGGTGTAACGAAGTGGAGGTTCTTGTCAACAGAGCAGCCCTAAACTTTGGGGTGCCTGTGTCTTGCTGAGTTTTAGTTTTCCCAATGTATACGCCCATGAGTGGAAGTGCCCTATGCTCTCTAAGCTGAGTTTTTTAGATGTTTCAGGACACACCGTACACTTCTCCAGAGTGGCTGTTGGCAATTTACAGCCCGCCCATCAGCGTAGCAAGGCTCCCATTTCTCCATGGCCTGTCCTGCAGTTCTGGTTTTGACACTTTATTCAGCATGGCCCTTTTGACCGATGGGAAGCGAGGCTTCTTTGTAGCGCTGATTTGCCTTTCCAGGTTGCTTGGTTGGCCAAAAAGGGCGTATGCGTTTTTTTCTGAATATATTCAGGAAAAAACGCATACGCCCTTTTTGGCCAAGGGCATCATTGTCGAGCTTTTGCCGCTTTTCCTGTTCTTTAAACTCGATTCGAATCTACCTCCTGAAACCTGTTTTCTGCAATTCTGCCTTGCTTTCAAATCCTCTTCGTTGCCTTCCCTCAATATATTTGTGGACGAGAGTTATCATTTCTACCTCTGCAGGTTTGTTAATTGCAGTGCCCCTGAGCTCCATTTTTCAACTCGCTTTCTTGGGAGCTGGCCGCAAAAGCGCAGGATTGCTTCAGGCCCTATTCTGGCTCCGGGCGGCAGGCTGGGCCTGTGGTTAATTCTTCTTCCTGATGGGAAGATAGAGTGACCTGTGCCTGTCCCAACACCTAGAGATAGTCTCTCATTGGTTGCCCCTCTTCCCGTTCATCTTCAGGACAAACTGCAACCTGTACGGAACAGGAGGTTAAAGGTGCTGATTCGCCAAGGAGGGAGATTGCTAGTAAAGCGGCTGGAATGGCGAACAGGAGCACAAGGAGATGAGAAATGAGGTGCGTTTTAGAAACCTTTCCCGATCACACGGTGTACCATCTTTTCGGTATCTCATGCATGTTTTCTATGTAGGAAGACGCCCTTGAACCTGGACATTTGGGACCCATGGGATGGGTACCACGCCGTATTACTTTAAAGGGTCTGCGTTAGCTCACCCAACCTCCCCAAACCTCTTAGCCCCAAGAGTGTCCACCCTTATGTCTCAATCAGCTGTGGGTCTAGATATGGTCAATCCAGGTGGCATCACAGCCCCTGAACGAATTTTGTAAGCATTTCTCTCTCTTTCACTGTCTTTGTTTCACGGATTTTTAAAAGTAATTGATTTTTATAATGGGGTTTAGCTGCTTTCCCTGCTGTGTTTATGCCGCTTTACACCCACTAGACTCACTACAGAGAGATATCAATACATAGGTTTTAAGATTCTTACTAGTCAGATATATTCTTGGGCGGTGAATAGGGGGTGTTGAGTCCAGTTCATTGAGCAAGGAGTAGGTCTTGTCTATTACATATTGGGTTTATGGAACGGTATCTGAGCTAATTTGAAACCCTTGCTTTATGCATCACCCCACCTCACCTTTCCCGTTAAGCAGCCATAGTGTGTTTTCTAAACGTGCGACTCTGTTCTGTTTTGTAATTCAGTTCAAGGGTAGCGGTTTTTACATTCCCTCTATAAGTGATATCTTATGATAACTGTCTTTTTCTGTGTGACTTATTTCACTTAGAATCGGCGTACCTAAATCCACTCATCATGCTGCTACTAGCCTTATGACGTTGATTTCATGGCTGAGTGATATTCCATTGTACATAAGAACCACAACTTCTTTATCCATTCTTCTCTTTCCTGGGATATTTCAGGTGTAACTAAGTGGAGGTTCTTGTCAACAGAGCAGCCCTAAACTTTGGGGTGCCTGTGTCTTGCTGAGTTTTAGTTTTCCCAATGTATACGCCCATGAGTGGAAGTGCCCTATGCTCTCTAAGCTGAGTTTTTTAGATGTTTCAGGACACACCGTACACTTCTCCAGAGTGGCTGTTGGCAATTTACAGCCCGCCCATCAGCGTAGCAAGGCTCCCATTTCTCCATGGCCTGTCCTGCAGTTCTGGTTTTGACACTTTATTCAGCAAGGCCCTTTTGTCCCATGGGAAGCGAGGCTTCTTTGTAGCGCTGATTTGCCTTTCCAGGTTGCTTGGTTGGCCAAAAAGGGCGTATGCGTTTTTTCCTGAATATATTCAGGAAAAAACGCATACGCCCTTTTTGGCCAAGGGCATGATTGTCGAGGTTTTGCCGCTTCTCCTGTGCTTTAAAGGCGATTCGAATCTACCTCCTGAAATCTGTTTCCTGCAATTCTGCCTTGCTTTCAAATCCTCTTCGTTGCCTTCCCTCAATATATTTGTGGACGAGAGTTATCATTTCTTACTCTGCAGGTTTATGAATTGCAGTGCCCCTGAGCTCCATTTTTCAACTCGCTTTCTTGGGAGCTGGCCGCAAAAGCGCAGGATTGCTTCAGGCCCTATTCTGGCTCTGGGCGGCAGGCTGAGCCTGTGGTTAATTCTTCTTCCTGATGGGAAAATAGAGTGACCTGTGCCTGTCCCAACACCTAGAGCTAGTCTCTCATTGGCTCCCCCTCTTCCCGTTCATCCTCAGGACAAATTGCAACGTGTACGGAACAGGAGGTTAAAGGTGCTGATTCTCCAAGGAGGGAGATTGCTAGTAAAGCGGCTGGAATGGCGAACCGGAGTACAAGGAGATGAGAAATGAGGTGCGTTTTAGAAACCTTTCCCGATCACACGGTGTACCATCTTCTGGGTTTCTCATGCATGTTTTCGATGTAGGAAGATGCCCTTGAACCTGGAGATTTGGGACCCATGGGATGGGTACCACGCCGTATTACTTTAAAGGGTCTGCGTTAGCTCACCCAACCTCCCCAAACCTCTTAGCCCCAAGAGTGTCCACCCTTATGTCTCAATCAGCTGTGGGTCTAGATATGGTCAATCCAGGTGGCATCACAGCCCCTGAACGAATTTTGTAAGCATTTCTCTCTCTTTCACTGTCTTTGTTTCACGGATTTTTAAAAGTAATTGATTTTTATAATGGGGTTTAGCTGCTTTTCACTGCTGTGTTTATGCCGCTTTACACCCACTAGACTCACTACAGAGAGATATCAATACATAGGTTTTAAGATTCTTACTAGTCAGATATATTCTTGGGCGGTGAATAGGGGGTGTTGAGTCCAGTTCATTGAGCAAGGAGTAGGTCTTGTCTATTACATATTGGGTTTATGGAACGGTATCTGAGCTAATTTGAAACCCTTGCTTTATGCATCACCCCACCTCACCTTTCCCGTTAAGCAGCCATAGTGTGTTTTCTAAACGTGCGACTCTGTTCTGTTTTGTAATTCAGTTCAAGGGTAGCGGTTTTTACATTCCCTCTATAAGTGATATCTTATGATAACTGTCTTTTTCTGTGTGACTTATTTCACTTAGAATCGGCGTACCTAAATCCACTCATCATGCTGCTACTAGCCTTATGACGTTGATTTCATGGCTGAGTGATATTCCATTGTACATAAGAACCACAACTTCTTTATCCATTCTTCTCTTTCCTGGGATATTTCAGGTGTAACGAAGTGGAGGTTCTTGTCAACAGAGCAGCCCTAAACTTTGGGGTGCCTGTGTCTTGCTGAGTTTTAGTTTTCCCAATGTATACGCCCATGAGTGGAAGTGCCCTATGCTCTCTAAGCTGAGTTTTTTAGATGTTTCAGGACACACCGTACACTTCTCCAGAGTGGCTGTTGGCAATTTACAGCCCGCCCATCAGCGTAGCAAGGCTCCCATTTCTCCATGGCCTGTCCTGCAGTTCTGGTTTTGACACTTTATTCAGCAAGGCCCTTTTGTCCCATGGTAAGCGAGGCTTCTTTGTAGCGCTGATTTGCCTTTCCAGGTTGCTTGGTTGGCCAAAAAGGGCGTATGCGTTTTTTCCTGAATATATTCAGGAAAAAACGCATACGCCCTTTTTGGCCAAGGGCATGATTGTCGAGGTTTTGCCGCTTCTCCTGTGCTTTAAAGGCGATTCGAATCTACCTCCTGAAATCTGTTTCCTGCAATTCTGCCTTGCTTTCAAATCCTCTTCGTTGCCTTCCCTCAATATATTTGTGGACGAGAGTTATCATTTCTTACTCTGCAGGTTTATGAATTGCAGTGCCCCTGAGCTCCATTTTTCAACTCGCTTTCTTGGGAGCTGGCCGCAAAAGCGCAGGATTGCTTCAGGCCCTATTCTGGCTCTGGGCGGCAGGCTGAGCCTGTGGTTAATTCTTCTTCCTGATGGGAAAATAGAGTGACCTGTGCCTGTCCCAACACCTAGAGCTAGTCTCTCATTGGCTCCCCCTCTTCCCGTTCATCCTCAGGACAAATTGCAACGTGTACGGAACAGGAGGTTAAAGGTGCTGATTCTCCAAGGAGGGAGATTGCTAGTAAAGCGGCTGGAATGGCGAACCGGAGTACAAGGAGATGAGAAATGAGGTGCGTTTTAGAAACCTTTCCCGATCACACGGTGTACCATCTTCTGGGTTTCTCATGCATGTTTTCGATGTAGGAAGATGCCCTTGAACCTGGAGATTTGGGACCCATGGGATGGGTACCACGCCGTATTACTTTAAAGGGTCTGCGTTAGCTCACCCAACCTCCCCAAACCTCTTAGCCCCAAGAGTGTCCACCCTTATGTCTCAATCAGCTGTGGGTCTAGATATGGTCAATCCAGGTGGCATCGCAGCCCCTGAACGAATTTTGTAAGCATTTCTCTCTCTTTCACTGTCTTTGTTTCACGGATTTTTAAAAGTAATTGATTTTTATAATGGGGTTTAGCTGCTTTTCACTGCTGTGTTTATGCCGCTTTACACCCACTAGACTCACTACAGAGAGATATCAATACATAGGTTTTAAGATTCTTACTAGTCAGATATATTCTTGGGCGGTGAATAGGGGGTGTTGAGTCCAGTTCATTGAGCAAGGAGTAGGTCTTGTCTATTACATATTGGGTTTATGGAACGGTATCTGAGCTAATTTGAAACCCTTGCTTTATGCATCACCCCACCTCACCTTTCCCGTTAAGCAGCCATAGTGTGTTTTCTAAACGTGCGACTCTGTTCTGTTTTGTAATTCAGTTCAAGGGTAGCGGTTTTTACATTCCCTCTATAAGTGATATCTTATGATAAGTGTCTTTTTCTGTGTGACTTATTTCACTTAGAATCGTCGTACCTAAATCCACTCATCATGCTGCTACTAGCCTTATGACGTTGATTTCATGGCTGAGTGATATTCCATTGTACATAAGAACCACAAATTCTTTATCCATTCTTCTCTTTCCTGGGATATTTCAGGTGTAACGAAGTGGAGGTTCTTGTCAACAGAGCAGCCCTAAACTTTGGGGTGCCTGTGTCTTGCTGAGTTTTAGTTTTCCCAATGTATACGCCCATGAGTGGAAGTGCCCTATGCTCTCTAAGCTGAGTTTTTTAGATGTTTCAGGACACACCGTACACTTCTCCAGAGTGGCTGTTGGCAATTTACAGCCCGCCCATCAGCGTAGCAAGTCTCCCATTTCTCCATGGCCTGTCCTGCAGTTCTGGTTTTGACACTTTATTCAGCATGGCCCTTTTGTCCCATGGGAAGCGAGGCTTCTTTGTAGCGCTGATTTGCCTTTCCAGGTTGCTTGGTTGGCCAAAAAGGGCGTATGCGTTTTTTCCTGAATATATTCAGGAAAAAACGCATACGCCCTTTTTGGCCAAGGGCATGATTGTCGAGGTTTTGCCGCTTCTCCTGTGCTTTAAAGGCGATTCGAATCTACCTCCTGAAATCTGTTTCCTGCAATTCTGCCTTGCTTTCAAATCCTCTTCGTTGCCTTCCCTCAATATATTTGTGGACGAGAGTTATCATTTCTTACTCTGCAGGTTTATGAATTGCAGTGCCCCTGAGCTCCATTTTTCAACTCGCTTTCTTGGGAGCTGGCCGCAAAAGCGCAGGATTGCTTCAGGCCCTATTCTGGCTCTGGGCGGCAGGCTGAGCCTGTGGTTAATTCTTCTTCCTGATGGGAAAATAGAGTGACCTGTGCCTGTCCCAACACCTAGAGCTAGTCTCTCATTGGCTCCCCCTCTTCCCGTTCATCCTCAGGACAAATTGCAACGTGTACGGAACAGGAGGTTAAAGGTGCTGATTCTCCAAGGAGGGAGATTGCTAGTAAAGCGGCTGGAATGGCGAACCGGAGTACAAGGAGATGAGAAATGAGGTGCGTTTTAGAAACCTTTCCCGATCACACGGTGTACCATCTTCTGGGTTTCTCATGCATGTTTTCGATGGAGGAAGATGCCCTTGAACCTGGAGATTTGGGACCCATGGGATGGGTACCACGGCGTATTACTTTAAAGGGTCTGCGTTAGCTCACCCAACCTCACCAAACTTCTCAGCCACAAGAGTGTCCACCCTTATGTCTCAATCATCTGTGGGTCTAGATATGGTCAATCCAGGTGGCATCACAGCCCCTGAACGAATTATGTAAGAATTTCTGTCTCTTTCACTGTCTTTGTTTCACGGGTTTTAAAAGTAATTGATTTTTATAATGGGATTTAGCTGCTTTTCACTCCTGTGTTTATGCCGCTTTACACCCACTTGACTCACTTACAGAGAGATATCAATACATAGGTTTTAAGATTCTTACTAGTCAGATATACTCTTGGGCAGTGAATAGGGGGTGTTGTGTCCAGTTCACTGAGCAAGGAGTAGGTCTTGTCTATTACATATTGGGTTTATGGAACGGTATCTGAGCTAATTTGAAACCCTTGTTTTATGCATCACCCCACCTCACCTTTCCCGTTAAGCAGCCATAGTGTGTTTTCTAAACGTGTGACTCTGTTCTGTTTTGTAATTCAGTTCAAGGGTAGCGGTTTTTACATTCCCTCTATAAGTGATATCTTATGATAAGTGTCTTTTTCTGTGTGACTTATTTCACTTAGAATCGTCGTACCTAAATCCACTCATCATGCTGCTACTAGCCTTATCACTTTGATTTCATGGCTGAGTGATATTCCATTGTACATAAGGACCACGACTTCTTTATCCATTCTTCTCTTTCCTGGGATATTTCAGGTGTAACGAAGTGGAGGTTCTTGTCAACAGAGCAGCCCTAAACTTTGGGGTGCCTGTGTCTTGCTGATTTTTAATTTTCCCAATTTATACGCCCATGAGTGGAAGTGCCCTATGCTCTCTAAGCTGAGTTTTTTAGATGTTTCAGGACACACCGTACACTTCTCCAGAGTGGCTGTTGGCAATTTACATCCCGCCCATCAGCGTAGCAAGTCTCCCATTTCTCCATGGCCTGTCCTGCATTTCTGGTTTTGACACTTTATTCAGCATGGCCCTTTTGACCGATGGGAAGCGAGGCTTCTTTGTAGCGCTGATTTGCCTTTCCAGGTTGCTTGGTTGGCCAAAAAGGGCGTATGCGTTTTTTTCTGAATATATTCAGGAAAAAACGCATACGCCCTTTTTGGCCAAGGGCATCATTGTCGAGCTTTTGCCGCTTTTCCTGTTCTTTAAACTCGATTCGAATCTACCTCCTGAAACCTGTTTTCTGCAATTCTGCCTTGCTTTCAAATCCTCTTCGTTGCCTTCCCTCAATATATTTGTGGAAGAGAGTTATCATTTCTACCTCTGCAGTTTTGTTAATTGCAGTGCCCCTGAGCTCCATTTTTCAACTCGCTTTCTTGGGAGCTGGCCGCAAAAGCGCAGGATTGCTTCAGGCCCTATTCTGGCTCCGGGCGGCAGGCTGGGCCTGTGGTTAATTCTTCTTCCTGATGGGAAGATAGAGTGACCTGTGCCTGTCCCAACACCTAGAGATAGTCTCTCATTGGTTGCCCCTCTTCCCGTTCATCTTCAGGACAAACTGCAACCTGTACGGAACAGGAGGTTAAAGGTGCTGATTCGCCAAGGAGGGAGATTGCTAGTAAAGCGGCTGGAATGGCGAACAGGAGCACAAGGAGATGAGAAATGAGGTGCGTTTTAGAAACCTTTCCCGATCACACGGTGTACCATCTTCTGGGTTTCTCATGCATGTTTTCGATGTAGGAAGATGCCCTTGAACCTGGAGATTTGGGACCCATGGGATGGGTACCACGCCGTATTACTTTAAAGGGTCTGCGTTAGCTCACCCAACCTCCCCAAACCTCTTAGCCCCAAGAGTGTCCACCCTTATGTCTCAATCAGCTGTGGGTCTAGATATGGTCAATCCAGGTGGCATCACAGCCCCTGAACGAATTTTGTAAGCATTTCTCTCTCTTTCACTGTCTTTGTTTCACGGATTTTTAAAAGTAATTGATTTTTATAATGGGGTTTAGCTGCTTTTCACTGCTGTGTTTATGCCGCTTTACACCCACTAGACTCACTACAGAGAGATATCAATACATAGGTTTTAAGATTCTTACTAGTCAGATATATTCTTGGGCGGTGAATAGGGGGTGTTGAGTCCAGTTCATTGAGCAAGGAGTAGGTCTTGTCTATTACATATTGGGTTTATGGAACGGTATCTGAGCTAATTTGAAACCCTTGCTTTATGCATCACCCCACCTCACCTTTCCCGTTAAGCAGCCATAGTGTGTTTTCTAAACGTGCGACTCTGTTCTGTTTTGTAATTCAGTTCAAGGGTAGCGGTTTTTACATTCCCTCTATAAGTGATATCTTATGATAACTGTCTTTTTCTGTGTGACTTATTTCACTTAGAATCGGCGTACCTAAATCCACTCATCATGCTGCTACTAGCCTTATGACGTTGATTTCATGGCTGAGTGATATTCCATTGTACATAAGAACCACAACTTCTTTATCCATTCTTCTCTTTCCTGGGATATTTCAGGTGTAACGAAGTGGAGGTTCTTGTCAACAGAGCAGCCCTAAACTTTGGGGTGCCTGTGTCTTGCTGAGTTTTAGTTTTCCCAATGTATACGCCCATGAGTGGAAGTGCCCTATGCTCTCTAAGCTGAGTTTTTTAGATGTTTCAGGACACACCGTACACTTCTCCAGAGTGGCTGTTGGCAATTTACAGCCCGCCCATCAGCGTAGCAAGGCTCCCATTTCTCCATGGCCTGTCCTGCAGTTCTGGTTTTGACACTTTATTCAGCAAGGCCCTTTTGTCCCATGGTAAGCGAGGCTTCTTTGTAGCGCTGATTTGCCTTTCCAGGTTGCTTGGTTGGCCAAAAAGGGCGTATGCGTTTTTTCCTGAATATATTCAGGAAAAAACGCATACGCCCTTTTTGGCCAAGGGCATGATTGTCTAGGTTTTGCCGCTTCTCCTGTGCTTTAAAGGCGATTCGAATCTACCTCCTGAAATCTGTTTCCTGCAATTCTGCCTTGCTTTCAAATCCTCTTCGTTGCCTTCCCTCAATATATTTGTGGACGAGAGTTATCATTTCTTACTCTGCAGGTTTATGAATTGCAGTGCCCCTGAGCTCCATTTTTCAACTCGCTTTCTTGGGAGCTGGCCGCAAAAGCGCAGGATTGCTTCAGGCCCTATTCTGGCTCTGGGCGGCAGGCTGAGCCTGTGGTTAATTCTTCTTCCTGATGGGAAAATAGAGTGACCTGTGCCTGTCCCAACACCTAGAGCTAGTCTCTCATTGGCTCCCCCTCTTCCCGTTCATCCTCAGGACAAATTGCAACGTGTACGGAACAGGAGGTTAAAGGTGCTGATTCTCCAAGGAGGGAGATTGCTAGTAAAGCGGCTGGAATGGCGAACCGGAGTACAAGGAGATGAGAAATGAGGTGCGTTTTAGAAACCTTTCCCGATCACACGGTGTACCATCTTCTGGGTTTCTCATGCATGTTTTCGATGTAGGAAGATGCCCTTGAACCTGGAGATTTGGGACCCATGGGATGGGTACCACGCCGTATTACTTTAAAGGGTCTGCGTTAGCTCACCCAACCTCCCCAAACCTCTTAGCCCCAAGAGTGTCCACCCTTATGTCTCAATCAGCTGTGGGTCTAGATATGGTCAATCCAGGTGGCATCGCAGCCCCTGAACGAATTTTGTAAGCATTTCTCTCTCTTTCACTGTCTTTGTTTCACGGATTTTTAAAAGTAATTGATTTTTATAATGGGGTTTAGCTGCTTTTCACTGCTGTGTTTATGCCGCTTTACACCCACTAGACTCACTACAGAGAGATATCAATACATAGGTTTTAAGATTCTTACTAGTCAGATATATTCTTGGGCGGTGAATAGGGGGTGTTGAGTCCAGTTCATTGAGCAAGGAGTAGGTCTTGTCTATTACATATTGGGTTTATGGAACGGTATCTGAGCTAATTTGAAACCCTTGCTTTATGCATCACCCCACCTCACCTTTCCCGTTAAGCAGCCATAGTGTGTTTTCTAAACGTGCGACTCTGTTCTGTTTTGTAATTCAGTTCAAGGGTAGCGGTTTTTACATTCCCTCTATAAGTGATATCTTATGATAAGTGTCTTTTTCTGTGTGACTTATTTCACTTAGAATCGTCGTACCTAAATCCACTCATCATGCTGCTACTAGCCTTATGACGTTGATTTCATGGCTGAGTGATATTCCATTGTACATAAGAACCACAAATTCTTTATCCATTCTTCTCTTTCCTGGGATATTTCAGGTGTAACGAAGTGGAGGTTCTTGTCAACAGAGCAGCCCTAAACTTTGGGGTGCCTGTGTCTTGCTGAGTTTTAGTTTTCCCAATGTATACGCCCATGAGTGGAAGTGCCCTATGCTCTCTAAGCTGAGTTTTTTAGATGTTTCAGGACACACCGTACACTTCTCCAGAGTGGCTGTTGGCAATTTACAGCCCGCCCATCAGCGTAGCAAGTCTCCCATTTCTCCATGGCCTGTCCTGCAGTTCTGGTTTTGACACTTTATTCAGCATGGCCCTTTTGTCCCATGGGAAGCGAGGCTTCTTTGTAGCGCTGATTTGCCTTTCCAGGTTGCTTGGTTGGCCAAAAAGGGCGTATGCATTTTTTCCTGAATATATTCAGGAAAAAACGCATACGCCCTTTTTGGCCAAGGGCATGATTGTCGAGGTTTTGCCGCTTCTCCTGTGCTTTAAAGGCGATTCGAATCTACCTCCTGAAATCTGTTTCCTGCAATTCTGCCTTGCTTTCAAATCCTCTTCGTTGCCTTCCCTCAATATATTTGTGGACGAGAGTTATCATTTCTTACTCTGCAGGTTTATGAATTGCAGTGCCCCTGAGCTCCATTTTTCAACTCGCTTTCTTGGGAGCTGGCCGCAAAAGCGCAGGATTGCTTCAGGCCCTATTCTGGCTCTGGGCGGCAGGCTGAGCCTGTGGTTAATTCTTCTTCCTGATGGGAAAATAGAGTGACCTGTGCCTGTCCCAACACCTAGAGCTAGTCTCTCATTGGCTCCCCCTCTTCCCGTTCATCCTCAGGACAAATTGCAACGTGTACGGAACAGGAGGTTAAAGGTGCTGATTCTCCAAGGAGGGAGATTGCTAGTAAAGCGGCTGGAATGGCGAACCGGAGTACAAGGAGATGAGAAATGAGGTGCGTTTTAGAAACCTTTCCCGATCACACGGTGTACCATCTTCTGGGTTTCTCATGCATGTTTTCGATGTAGGAAGATGCCCTTGAACCTGGAGATTTGGGACCCATGGGATGGGTACCACGGCGTATTACTTTAAAGGGTCTGCGTTAGCTCACCCAACCTCACCAAACTTCTCAGCCACAAGAGTGTCCACCCTTATGTCTCAATCATCTGTGGGTCTAGATATGGTCAATCCAGGTGGCATCACAGCCCCTGAACGAATTATGTAAGAATTTCTGTCTCTTTCACTGTCTTTGTTTCACGGGTTTTAAAAGTAATTGATTTTTATAATGGGATTTAGCTGCTTTTCACTCCTGTGTTTATGCCGCTTTACACCCACTTGACTCACTTACAGAGAGATATCAATACATAGGTTTTAAGATTCTTACTAGTCAGATATACTCTTGGGCAGTGAATAGGGGGTGTTGTGTCCAGTTCACTGAGCAAGGAGTAGGTCTTGTCTATTACATATTGGGTTTATGGAACGGTATCTGAGCTAATTTGAAACCCTTGTTTTATGCATCACCCCACCTCACCTTTCCCGTTAAGCAGCCATAGTGTGTTTTCTAAACGTGTGACTCTGTTCTGTTTTGTAATTCAGTTCAAGGGTAGCGGTTTTTACATTCCCTCTATAAGTGATATCTTATGATAAGTGTCTTTTTCTGTGTGACTTATTTCACTTAGAATCGTCGTACCTAAATCCACTCATCATGCTGCTACTAGCCTTATCACTTTGATTTCATGGCTGAGTGATATTCCATTGTACATAAGGACCACGACTTCTTTATCCATTCTTCTCTTTCCTGGGATATTTCAGGTGTAACGAAGTGGAGGTTCTTGTCAACAGAGCAGCCCTAAACTTTGGGGTGCCTGTGTCTTGCTGATTTTTAATTTTCCCAATTTATACGCCCATGAGTGGAAGTGCCCTATGCTCTCTAAGCTGAGTTTTTTAGATGTTTCAGGACACACCGTACACTTCTCCAGAGTGGCTGTTGGCAATTTACATCCCGCCCATCAGCGTAGCAAGTCTCCCATTTCTCCATGGCCTGTCCTGCATTTCTGGTTTTGACACTTTATTCAGCATGGCCCTTTTGACCGATGGGAAGCGAGGCTTCTTTGTAGCGCTGATTTGCCTTTCCAGGTTGCTTGGTTGGCCAAAAAGGGCGTATGCGTTTTTTTCTGAATATATTCAGGAAAAAACGCATACGCCCTTTTTGGCCAAGGGCATCATTGTCGAGCTTTTGCCGCTTTTCCTGTTCTTTAAACTCGATTCGAATCTACCTCCTGAAACCTGTTTTCTGCAATTCTGCCTTGCTTTCAAATCCTCTTCGTTGCCTTCCCTCAATATATTTGTGGAAGAGAGTTATCATTTCTACCTCTGCAGTTTTGTTAATTGCAGTGCCCCTGAGCTCCATTTTTCAACTCGCTTTCTTGGGAGCTGGCCGCAAAAGCGCAGGATTGCTTCAGGCCCTATTCTGGCTCCGGGCGGCAGGCTGGGCCTGTGGTTAATTCTTCTTCCTGATGGGAAGATAGAGTGACCTGTGCCTGTCCCAACACCTAGAGATAGTCTCTCATTGGTTGCCCCTCTTCCCGTTCATCTTCAGGACAAACTGCAACCTGTACGGAACAGGAGGTTAAAGGTGCTGATTCGCCAAGGAGGGAGATTGCTAGTAAAGCGGCTGGAATGGCGAACAGGAGCACAAGGAGATGAGAAATGAGGTGCGTTTTAGAAACCTTTCCCGATCACACGGTGTACCATCTTTTCGGTATCTCAGGCATGTTTTCTATGTAGGAAGACGCCCTTGAACCTGGACATTTGGGACCCATGGGATGGGTACCACGCCGTATTACTTTAAAGGGTCTGCGTTAGCTCACCCAACCTCCCCAAACCTCTTAGCCCCAAGAGTGTCCACCCTTATGTCTCAATCAGCTGTGGGTCTAGATATGGTCAATCCAGGTGGCATCACAGCCCCTGAACGAATTTTGTAAGCATTTCTCTCTCTTTCACTGTCTTTGTTTCACGGATTTTTAAAAGTAATTGATTTTTATAATGGGGTTTAGCTGCTTTTCACTGCTGTGTTTATGCCGCTTTACACCCACTAGACTCACTACAGAGAGATATCAATACATAGGTTTTAAGATTCTTACTAGTCAGATATATTCTTGGGCGGTGAATAGGGGGTGTTGAGTCCAGTTCATTGAGCAAGGAGTAGGTCTTGTCTATTACATATTGGGTTTATGGAACGGTATCTGAGCTAATTTGAAACCCTTGCTTTATGCATCACCCCACCTCACCTTTCCCGTTAAGCAGCCATAGTGTGTTTTCTAAACGTGCGACTCTGTTCTGTTTTGTAATTCAGTTCAAGGGTAGCGGTTTTTACATTCCCTCTATAAGTGATATCTTATGATAAGTGTCTTTTTCTTTGTGACTTATTTCACTTAGAATCGGCGTACCTAAATCCACTCATCATGCTGCTACTAGCCTTATGACGTTGATTTCATGGCTGAGTGATATTCCATTGTACATAAGAACCACAACTTCTTTATCCATTCTTCTCTTTCCTGGGATATTTCAGGTGTAACGAAGTGGAGGTTCTTGTCAACAGAGCAGCCCTAAACTTTGGGGTGCCTGTGTCTTGCTGAGTTTTAGTTTTCCCAATGTATACGCCCATGAGTGGAAGTGCCTTATGCTCTCTAAGCTGAGTTTTTTAGATGTTTCAGGACACACCGTACACTTCTCCAGAGTGGCTGTTGGCAATTTACAGCCCGCCCATCAGCGTAGCAAGGCTCCCATTTCTCCATGGCCTGTCCTGCAGTTCTGGTTTTGACACTTTATTCAGCAAGGCCCTTTTGTCCCATGGGAAGCGAGGCTTCTTTGTAGCGCTGATTTGCCTTTCCAGGTTGCTTGGTTGGCCAAAAAGGGCGTATGCGTTTTTTCCTGAATATATTCAGGAAAAAACGCATACGCCCTTTTTGGCCAAGGGCATGATTGTCGAGGTTTTGCTGCTTCTCCTGTGCTTTAAAGGCGATTCGAATCTACCTCCTGAAATCTGTTTCCTGCAATTCTGCCTTGCTTTCAAATCCTCTTCGTTGCCTTCCCTCAATATATTTGTGGACGAGAGTTATCATTTCTTACTCTGCAGGTTTATGAATTGCAGTGCCCCTGAGCTCCATTTTTCAACTCGCTTTCTTGGGAGCTGGCCGCAAAAGCGCAGGATTGCTTCAGGCCCTATTCTGGCTCTGGGCGGCAGGCTGAGCCTGTGGTTAATTCTTCTTCCTGATGGGAAAATAGAGTGACCTGTGCCTGTCCCAACACCTAGAGCTAGTCTCTCATTGGCTCCCCCTCTTCCCGTTCATCCTCAGGACAAATTGCAACGTGTACGGAACAGGAGGTTAAAGGTGCTGATTCTCCAAGGAGGGAGATTGCTAGTAAAGCGGCTGGAATGGCGAACCGGAGTACAAGGAGATGAGAAATGAGGTGCGTTTTAGAAACCTTTCCCGATCACACGGTGTACCATCTTCTGGGTTTCTCATGCATGTTTTCGATGTAGGAAGATGCCCTTGAACCTGGAGATTTGGGACCCATGGGATGGGTACCACGCCGTATTACTTTAAAGGGTCTGCGTTAGCTCACCCAACCTCCCCAAACCTCTTAGCCCCAAGAGTGTCCACCCTTATGTCTCAATCAGCTGTGGGTCTAGATATGGTCAATCCAGGTGGCATCGCAGCCCCTGAACGAATTTTGTAAGCATTTCTCTCTCTTTCACTGTCTTTGTTTCACGGATTTTTAAAAGTAATTGATTTTTATAATGGGGTTTAGCTGCTTTTCACTGCTGTGTTTATGCCGCTTTACACCCACTAGACTCACTACAGAGAGATATCAATACATAGGTTTTAAGATTCTTACTAGTCAGATATATTCTTGGGCGGTGAATAGGGGGTGTTGAGTCCAGTTCATTGAGCAAGGAGTAGGTCTTGTCTATTACATATTGGGTTTATGGAACGGTATCTGAGCTAATTTGAAACCCTTGCTTTATGCATCACCCCACCTCACCTTTCCCGTTAAGCAGCCATAGTGTGTTTTCTAAACGTGCGACTCTGTTCTGTTTTGTAATTCAGTTCAAGGGTAGCGGTTTTTACATTCCCTCTATAAGTGATATCTTATGATAAGTGTCTTTTTCTGTGTGACTTATTTCACTTAGAATCGTCGTACCTAAATCCACTCATCATGCTGCTACTAGCCTTATGACGTTGATTTCATGGCTGAGTGATATTCCATTGTACATAAGAACCACAAATTCTTTATCCATTCTTCTCTTTCCTGGGATATTTCAGGTGTAACGAAGTGGAGGTTCTTGTCAACAGAGCAGCCCTAAACTTTGGGGTGCCTGTGTCTTGCTGAGTTTTAGTTTTCCCAATGTATACGCCCATGAGTGGAAGTGCCCTATGCTCTCTAAGCTGAGTTTTTTAGATGTTTCAGGACACACCGTACACTTCTCCAGAGTGGCTGTTGGCAATTTACAGCCCGCCCATCAGCGTAGCAAGTCTCCCATTTCTCCATGGCCTGTCCTGCAGTTCTGGTTTTGACACTTTATTCAGCATGGCCCTTTTGTCCCATGGGAAGCGAGGCTTCTTTGTAGCGCTGATTTGCCTTTCCAGGTTGCTTGGTTGGCCAAAAAGGGCGTATGCGTTTTTTCCTGAATATATTCAGGAAAAAACGCATACGCCCTTTTTGGCCAAGGGCATGATTGTCGAGGTTTTGCCGCTTCTCCTGTGCTTTAAAGGCGATTCGAATCTACCTCCTGAAATCTGTTTCCTGCAATTCTGCCTTGCTTTCAAATCCTCTTCGTTGCCTTCCCTCAATATATTTGTGGACGAGAGTTATCATTTCTTACTCTGCAGGTTTATGAATTGCAGTGCCCCTGAGCTCCATTTTTCAACTCGCTTTCTTGGGAGCTGGCCGCAAAAGCGCAGGATTGCTTCAGGCCCTATTCTGGCTCTGGGCGGCAGGCTGAGCCTGTGGTTAATTCTTCTTCCTGATGGGAAAATAGAGTGACCTGTGCCTGTCCCAACACCTAGAGCTAGTCTCTCATTGGCTCCCCCTCTTCCCGTTCATCCTCAGGACAAATTGCAACGTGTACGGAACAGGAGGCTAAAGGTGCTGATTCTCCAAGGAGGGAGATTGCTAGTAAAGCGGCTGGAATGGCGAACCGGAGTACAAGGAGATGAGAAATGAGGTGCGTTTTAGAAACCTTTCCCGATCACACGGTGTACCATCTTCTGGGTTTCTCATGCATGTTTTCGATGTAGGAAGATGCCCTTGAACCTGGAGATTTGGGACCCATGGGATGGGTACCACGCCGTAGTACTTTAAAGGGTCTGCGTTAGCTCACCCAACCTCCCCAAACCTCTTAGCCCCAAGAGTGTCCACCCTTATGTCTCAATCAGCTGTGGGTCTAGATATGGTCAATCCAGGTGGCATCACAGCCCGTGAATGAATATTGTAAGAATTTCTGTCTCTTTCACTGTCTTTGTTTCACGGGTTTTTAAAAGTAATAGTTTTGTATAATGGGCTTTAGCTGCTTTTCACTACTGTGTTTATGCCGCTTTACACCCACTTGACTCACTTACAGAGAGATATCAATACATAGGTTTTAAGATTCTTACTAGTCAGATATATTCTTGGGCGGTGAATAGGGGGTGTTGAGTCCAGTTCACTGAGCAAGGAGTAGGTCTTGTCTATTACATATTGGGTTTATGGAACAGTATCTGAGCTAATTTGAAACCCTTGTTTTATGCATCACCCCACCTCACCTTTCCCGTTAAGCAGCCATAGTGTGTTTTCTAAACGTGTGACTCTGTTCTATTTTGTAATTCAGTTCAAGGGTAGCGGTTTTTACGTTCCCTCTATAAGTGATATCTTATGATAAGTGTCTATTTCTGTGTGACTTATTTCACTTAGAATCGTCGTACCTAAATCCACTCATCATGCTGCTACTAGCCTTATGACGTTGATTTCATGGCTGAGTGATATTCCATTGTATATAAGGACCACAACTTCTTTATCCATTCTTCTCTTTCCTGGAATATTTAAGGTGTAACGAAGTGGAGGTTCTTGTCAACAGAGCAGCCCTAAACTTTGGGGTGCCTGTGTCTTGCTGATTTTTAGTTTTCCCAATTTATACGCCCATGAGTAGAAGTGCCCTATGCTCTCTAAGCTGAGTTTTTTAGATGTTTCAGGACACACCGTACACTTCTCCAGAGTGGCTGTTGGCAATTTACATCCCGCCCATCAGCGTAGCAAGGCTCCCATTTCTCCATGGCCTGTCCTGCATTTCTGGTTTTGACACTTTATTCAGCAGGGCCCTTTTGACCGATGGGAAGCGAGACTTCTTTGTAGCGCTGATTTGCCTTTCCAGGTTGCTTGGTTGACTCAAAAGGGCGTATGCGTTTTTTCCTGAATATATTCAGGAAAAAACGCATACGCCCTTTTGGCCAAGGGCATCATTGTCGAGGTTTTGCCGCTTTTCCTGTGCTTTAAAGGCGATTCGAATCTACCTCCTGATATCTGTTTCCTGCAATTCTGCCTTGCTTTCAAATCCTCTTCGTTGCCTTCCCTCAATATATTTGTGGACGAGAGTTATCATTTCTACCTCTGCAGGTTTGTGAATTGCAGTGCCCCTGAGCTCCATTTTTCAACTCGCTTTCTTGGGAGCTGGCCGCAAAAGCGCAGGATTGCTTCAGGCCCTATTCTGGCTCCGGGCGGCAGGCTGAGCCTGTGGTTAATTCTTCTTCCTGATGGGAAAATAGAGTGACCTGTGCCTGTCCCAACACCTAGAGCTAGTCTCTCATTGGTTCCCCCTCTTCCCGTTCATCCTCAGGACAAATTGCAACGTGTACGGAACAGGAGGTTAAAGGTGCTGATTCTCCAAGGAGGGAGATTGCTAGTAAAGCGGCTGGAATGGCGAACCGGAGCACAAGGAGATGAGAAATGAGGTGCGTTTTAGAAACCTTTCCCGATCACATGGTGTACCATCTTCTGGGTTTCTCATGCATGTTTTCGATGGAGGAAGATGCCCTTGAACCTGGAGATTTGGGACCCATGGGATGGGTACCAAGGCGTATTACTTTAAAGGGTCTGCGTTAGCTCACCCAACCTCACCAAACTTCTCAGCCGCAAGAGTGTCAACGCTTATGTCTCAATCATCTGTGCGTCTAGATATGGTCAATCCAGGTGGCATCACAGCCCCTGAACGAATTATGTAAGAATTTCTGTCTCTTTCACTGTCTTTGTTTCACGGGTTTTAAAAGTAATTGATTTTTATAATGGGATTTAGCTGCTTTTCACTCCTGTGTTTATGCCGCTTTACACCCACTTGACTCACTTACAGAGAGATATCAATACATAGGTTTTAAGATTCTTACTAGTCAGATATACTCTTGGGCGGTGAATAGGGGGTGTTGTGTCCAGTTCACTGAGCAAGGAGTAGGTCTTGTCTATTACATATTGGGTTTATGGAACGGTATCTGAGCTAATTTGAAACCCTTGTTTTATGCATCACCCCACCTCACCTTTCCCGTTAAGCAGCCATAGTGTGTTTTCTAAACGTGTGACTCTGTTCTGTTTTGTAATTCAGTTCAAGGGTAGCGGTTTTTACATTCCCTCTATAAGTGATATCTTATGATAAGTGTCTTTTTCTGTGTGACTTATTTCACTTAGAATCGTCGTACCTAAATCCACTCATCATGCTGCTACTAGCCTTATGACGTTGATTTCATGGCTGAGTGATATTCCATTGTATATAAGGACCACAACTTCTTTATCCATTCTTCTCTTTCCTGGAATATTTAAGGTGTAACGAAGTGGAGGTTCTTGTCAACAGAGCAGCCCTAAACTTTGGGGTGCCTGTGTCTTGCTGATTTTTAGTTTTCCCAATTTATACGCCCATGAGTAGAAGTGCCCTATGCTCTCTAAGCTGAGTTTTTTAGATGTTTCAGGACACACCGTACACTTCTCCAGAGTGGCTGTTGGCAATTTACATCCCGCCCATCAGCGTAGCAAGGCTCCCATTTCTCCATGGCCTGTCCTGCATTTCTGGTTTTGACACTTTATTCAGCAGGGCCCTTTTGACCGATGGGAAGCGAGACTTCTTTGTAGCGCTGATTTGCCTTTCCAGGTTGCTTGGTTGACTCAAAAGGGCGTATGCGTTTTTTCCTGAATATATTCAGGAAAAAACGCATACGCCCTTTTGGCCAAGGGCATCATTGTCGAGGTTTTGCCGCTTTTCCTGTGCTTTAAAGGCGATTCGAATCTACCTCCTGATATCTGTTTCCTGCAATTCTGCCTTGCTTTCAAATCCTCTTCGTTGCCTTCCCTCAATATATTTGTGGACGAGAGTTATCATTTCTACCTCTGCAGGTTTGTGAATTGCAGTGCCCCTGAGCTCCATTTTTCAACTCGCTTTCTTGGGAGCTGGCCGCAAAAGCGCAGGATTGCTTCAGGCCCTATTCTGGCTCCGGGCGGCAGGCTGAGCCTGTGGTTAATTCTTCTTCCTGATGGGAAAATAGAGTGACCTGTGCCTGTCCCAACACCTAGAGCTAGTCTCTCATTGGTTCCCCCTCTTCCCGTTCATCCTCAGGACAAATTGCAACGTGTACGGAACAGGAGGTTAAAGGTGCTGATTCTCCAAGGAGGGAGATTGCTAGTAAAGCGGCTGGAATGGCGAACCGGAGCACAAGGAGATGAGAAATGAGGTGCGTTTTAGAAACCTTTCCCGATCACATGGTGTACCATCTTCTGGGTTTCTCATGCATGTTTTCGATGGAGGAAGATGCCCTTGAACCTGGAGATTTGGGACCCATGGGATGGGTACCAAGGCGTATTACTTTAAAGGGTCTGCGTTAGCTCACCCAACCTCACCAAACTTCTCAGCCGCAAGAGTGTCAACGCTTATGTCTCAATCATCTGTGCGTCTAGATATGGTCAATCCAGGTGGCATCACAGCCCCTGAACGAATTATGTAAGAATTTCTGTCTCTTTCACTGTCTTTGTTTCACGGGTTTTAAAAGTAATTGATTTTTATAATGGGATTTAGCTGCTTTTCACTCCTGTGTTTATGCCGCTTTACACCCACTTGACTCACTTACAGAGAGATATCAATACATAGGTTTTAAGATTCTTACTAGTCAGATATACTCTTGGGCGGTGAATAGGGGGTGTTGTGTCCAGTTCACTGAGCAAGGAGTAGGTCTTGTCTATTACATATTGGGTTTATGGAACGGTATCTGAGCTAATTTGAAACCCTTGTTTTATGCATCACCCCACCTCACCTTTCCCGTTAAGCAGCCATAGTGTGTTTTCTAAACGTGTGACTCTGTTCTGTTTTGTAATTCAGTTCAAGGGTAGCGGTTTTTACATTCCCTCTATAAGTGATATCTTATGATAAGTGTCTTTTTCTGTGTGACTTATTTCACTTAGAATCGTCGTACCTAAATCCACTCATCATGCTGCTACTAGCCTTATGACTTTGATTTCATGGCTGAGTGATATTCCATTGTACATAAGGACCATGACTTCTTTATCCATTCTTCTCTTTCCTGGGATATTTAAGGTGTAACGAAGGGGAGGTTCTTGTCAACAGAGCAGCCCTAAACTTTGGGGTGCCTGTGTCTTGCTGATTTTTAATTTTCCCAATTTATACGCCCATGAGTGGAAGTGCCCTATGCTCTCTAAGCTGAGTTTTTTAGATGTTTCAGGACACACCGTACACTTCTCCAGAGTGGCTGTTGGCAATTTACATCCCGCCCATCAGCGTAGCAAGTCTCCCATTTCTCCATGGCCTGTCCTGCATTTCTGGTTTTGACACTTTATTCAGCATGGCCCTTTTGACCGATGGGAAGCGAGGCCTCTTTGTAGCGCTGATTTGCCTTTCCAGGTTGCTTGGTTGGCCAAAAAGGGCGTATGCGTTTTTTCCTGAATATATTCAGGAAAAAACGGATACGCCCTTTTTGGCCAAGGGCATGATTGTCGAGATTTTGCCGCTTCTCCTGTGCTTTAAAGGCGATTCGAATCTACCTCCTGAAATCTGTTTCCTGCAATTCTGCCTTGCTTTCAAATCCTCTTCGTTGCCTTCCCTCAATATATTTGTGGACGAGAGTTATCATTTCTTACTCTGCAGGTTTATGAATTGCAGTGCCCCTGAGCTCCATTTTTCAACTCGCTTTCTTGGGAGCTGGCCGCAAAAGCGCAGGATTGCTTCAGGCCCTATTCTGGCTCTGGGCGGCAGGCTGAGCCTGTGGTTAATTCTTCTTCCTGATGGGAAAATAGAGTGACCTGTGCCTGTCCCAACACCTAGAGCTAGTCTCTCATTGGCTCCCCCTCTTCCCGTTCATCCTCAGGACAAATTGCAACGTGTACGGAACAGGAGGTTAAAGGTGCTGATTCTCCAAGGAGGGAGATTGCTAGTAAAGCGGCTGGAATGGCGAACCGGAGTACAAGGAGATGAGGAATGAGGTGCGTTTTAGAAACCTTTCCCGATCACACGGTGTACCATCTTCTGGGTTTCTCATGCATGTTTTCGATGTAGGAAGATGCCCTTGAACCTGGAGATTTGGGACCCATGGGATGGGTACCACGCCGTATTACTTTAAAGGGTCTGCGTTAGCTCACCCAACCTCCCCAAACCTCTTAGCCCCAAGAGTGTCCACCCTTATGTCTCAATCAGCTGTGGGTCTAGATATGGTCAATCCAGGTGGCATCACAGCCCCTGAACGAATTTTGTAAGCATTTCTCTCTCTTTCACTGTCTTTGTTTCACGGATTTTTAAAAGTAATTGATTTTTATAATGGGGTTTAGCTGCTTTTCACTGCTGTGTTTATGCCGCTTTACACCCACTAGACTCACTACAGAGAGATATCAATACATAGGTTTTAAGATTCTTACTAGTCAGATATATTCTTGGGCGGTGAATAGGGGGTGTTGAGTCCAGTTCATTGAGCAAGGAGTAGGTCTTGTCTATTACATATTGGGTTTATGGAACGGTATCTGAGCTAATTTGAAACCCTTGCTTTATGCATCACCCCACCTCACCTTTCCCGTTAAGCAGCCATAGTGTGTTTTCTAAACGTGCGACTCTGTTCTGTTTTGTAATTCAGTTCAAGGGTAGCGGTTTTTACATTCCTTCTATAAGTGATATCTTATGATAAGTGTCTTTTTCTGTGTGACTTATTTCACTTAGAATCGTCGTACCTAAATCCACTCATCATGCTGCTACTAGCCTTATGACGTTGATTTCATGGCTGAGTGATATTCCATTGTACATAAGAACCACAAATTCTTTATCCATTCTTCTCTTTCCTGGGATATTTCAGGTGTAACGAAGTGGAGGTTCTTGTCAACAGAGCAGCCCTAAACTTTGGGGTGCCTGTTTCTTGCTGAGTTTTAGTTTTCCCAATGTATACGCCCATGAGTGGAAGTGCCCTATGCTCTCTAAGCTGAGTTTTTTAGATGTTTCAGGACACACCGTACACTTCTCCAGAGTGGCTGTTGGCAATTTACAGCCCGCCCATCAGCGTAGCAAGTCTCCCATTTCTCCATGGCCTGTCCTGCAGTTCTGGTTTTGACACTTTATTCAGCATGGCCCTTTTGTCCCATGGGAAGCGAGGCTTCTTTGTAGCGCTGATTTGCCTTTCCAGGTTGCTTGGTTGGCCAAAAAGAGCGTATGCGTTTTTTCCTGAATATATTCAGGAAAAAACGCATACGCCCTTTTTGGCCAAGGGCATGATTGTCGAGGTTTTGCCGCTTCTCCTGTGCTTTAAAGGCGATTCGAATCTACCTCCTGAAATCTTTTTCCTGCAATTCTGCCTTTCTTTCAAATCCTCTTCGTTGCCTTCCCTCAATATATTTGTGGACGAGAGTTATCATTTCTTACTCTGCAGGTTTATGAATTGCAGTGCCCCTGAGCTCCATTTTTCAACTCGCTTTCTTGGGAGCTGGCCGCAAAAGCGCAGGATTGCTTCAGGCCCTATTCTGGCTCCGGGCGGCAGGCTGAGCCTGTGGTTAATTCTTCTTCCTGATGGGAAAATAGAGTGACCTGTGCCTGTCCCAACACCTAGAGCTAGTCTCTCATTGGCTCCCCCTCTTCCCGTTCATCCTAAGGACAAATTGCAACGTGTACGGAACAGGAGGTTAAAGGTGCTGATTCTCCAAGGAGGGAGATTGCTAGTAAAGCGGCTGGAATGGCGAACCGGAGTACAAGGAGATGAGAAATGAGGTGCGTTTTAGAAACCTTTCCCGATCACACGGTGTACCATCTTCTGGGTTTCTCATGCATGTTTTCGATGTAGGAAGATGCCCTTGAACCTGGAGATTTGGGACCCATGGGATGGGTACCACGCCGTATTACTTTAAAGGGTCTGCGTTAGCTCACCCAACCTCCCCAAACCTCTTAGCCCCAAGAGTGTCCACCCTTATGTCTCAATCAGCTGTGGGTCTAGATATGGTCAATCCAGGTGGCATCACAGCCCCTGAACGAATTTTGTAAGCATTTCTCTCTCTTTCACTGTCTTTGTTTCACGGATTTTTAAAAGTAATTGATTTTTATAATGGGGTTTAGCTGCTTTTCACTGCTGTGTTTATGCCGCTTTACACCCACTAGACTCACTACAGAGAGATATCAATACATAGGTTTTAAGATTCTTACTAGTCAGATATATTCTTGGGCGGTGAATAGGGGGTGTTGAGTCCAGTTCATTGAGCAAGGATTAGGTCTTGTCTATTACATATTGGGTTTATGGAACGGTATCTGAGCTAATTTGAAACCCTTGCTTTATGCATCACCCCACCTCACCTTTCCCGTTAAGCAGCCATAGTGTGTTTTCTAAACGTGCGACTCTGTTCTGTTTTGTAATTCAGTTCAAGGGTAGCGGTTTTTACATTCCCTCTATAAGTGATATCTTATGATAAGTGTCTTTTTCTGTGTGACTTATTTCACTTAGAATCGTCGTACCTAAATCCACTCATCATGCTGCTACTAGCCTTATGACGTTGATTTCATGGCTGAGTGATATTCCATTGTACATAAGAACCACAAATTCTTTATCCATTCTTCTCTTTCCTGGGATATTTCAGGTGTAACGAAGTGGAGGTTCTTGTCAACAGAGCAGCCCTAAACTTTGGGGTGCCTGTGTCTTGCTGAGTTTTAGTTTTCCCAATATATACGCCCATGAGTGGAAGTGCCCTATGCTCTCTAAGCTGAGTTTTTTAGATGTTTCAGGACACACCGTACACTTCTCCAGAGTGGCTGTTGGCAATTTACAGCCCGCCCATCAGCGTAGCAAGTCTCCCATTTCTCCATGGCCTGTCCTGCAGTTCTGGTTTTGACACTTTATTCAGCATGGCCCTTTTGTCCCATGGGAAGCGAGGCTTCTTTGTAGCGCTGATTTGCCTTTCCAGGTTGCTTGGTTGGCCAAAAAGAGCGTATGCGTTTTTTCTTGAATATATTCAGGAAAAAACGCATACGCCCTTTTTGGCCAAGGGCATGATTGTCGAGGTTTTGCCGCTTCTCCTGTGCTTTAAAGGCGATTCGAATCTACCTCCTGAAATCTGTTTCCTGCAATTCTGCCTTGCTTTCAAATCCTCTTCGTTGCCTTCCCTCAATATATTTGTGGACGAGAGTTATCATTTCTTACTCTGCAGGTTTATGAATTGCAGTGCCCCTGAGCTCCATTTTTCAACTCGCTTTCTTGGGAGCTGGCCGCAAAAGCGCAGGATTGCTTCAGGCCCTATTCTGGCTCTGGGCGGCAGGCTGAGCCTGTGGTTAATTCTTCTTCCTGATGGGAAAATAGAGTGACCTGTGCCTGTCCCAACACCTAGAGCTAGTCTCTCATTGGTTCCCCCTCTTCCCGTTCATCCTCAGGACAAATTGCAACCTGTACGGAACAGGAGGTTAAAGGTGCTGATTCTCCAAGGAGGGAGATTGCTAGTAAAGCGGCTGGAATGGCGAACCGGAGTACAAGGAGATGAGAAATGAGGTGCGTTTTAGAAACCTTTCCCGATCACACGGTGTACCATCTTCTGGGTTTCTCATGCATGTTTTCGATGTAGGAAGATGCCCTTGAACCTGGAGATTTGGGACCCATGGGATGGGTACCACGCCGTATTACTTTAAAGGGTCTGCCTTAGCTCACCCAACCTCCCCAAACCTCTTAGCCTAAAGAGTGTCCACCCTTATGTCTCAATCATCTGTGGGTCTAGATATGGTTAATCCAGGTGGCATCACAGCCCGTGAATGAATATTGTAAGAATTTCTCTCTCTTTCACTGTCTTTGTTTCACGGGTTTTTAAAAGTAATAGATTTGTATAATGGGGTTTAGCTGCTTTTCACTACTGTGTTTATGCCGCTTTACACTCACTTGACTCACTTACAGAGAGATATCAATACATAGGTTTTAAGATTCTTACTAGTCAGATATATTCTTGGGCGGTGAATAGGGGGTGTTGAGTCCAGTTCACTGAGCAAGGAGTAGGTCTTGTCTATTACATATTGGGTTTATGGAACGGTATCTGAGCTAATTTGAAACCCTTGTTTTATGCATCACCCCACCTCACATTTCCCGTTAAGCAGCCATAGTGTGTTTTCTAAACGTGTGACTCTGTTCTATTTTGTAATTCAGTTCAAGGGTAGCGGTTTTTACGTTCCCTCTATAAGTGATATCTTATGATAAGTGTCTATTTCTGTGTGACTTATTTCACTTAGAATCGACGTACCTAAATCCACTCATCATGCTGCTACTAGCCTTATGACGTTGATTTCATGGCTGAGTGATATTCCATTGTATATAAGGACCACAACTTCTTTATCCATTCTTCTCTTTCCTGGAATATTTAAGGTGTAACGAAGTGGAGGTTCTTGTCAACAGAGCAGCCCTAAACTTTGGGGTGCCTGTGCCTTGCTGATTTTTAGTTTTCCCAATTTATACGCCCATGAGTAGAAGTGCCCTATGCTCTCTAAGCTGAGTTTTTTATTTATTTATTTATTTTTAGCTGTGTTGGGTCTTCGTTTCTGTGCGAGGGCTTTCTCCAGTTGCGGCAAGCGGGTGCCATTCTTCATCGCGGTGCGCGGGCCTCTCACTATCGCGGCCTCTCCCGTTGCGGAGCACGGGCTCCAGACGCGCAGGCTCAGTAGTTGTGGCTCACGGGCCCAGTTGCTCCGCGGCATGTGGGATCTTCCCAGACCAGGGCTCGAACCCGTGTCCCCTGCATTGGCAGGCAGACTCTCAACCACTGCGCCACCAGGGAAGCCCAGCTGAGTTTTTTAGATGTTTCAGGACACACCGTACACTTCTCCAGAGTGGCTGTTGGCAATTTACATCCCGCCCATCAGCGTAGCAAGGCTCCCATTTCTCCATGGCCTGTCCTGCATTTCTGGTTTTGACACTTTATTCAGCAGGGCCCTTTTGACCGATGGGAAGCGAGACTTCTTTGTAGCGCTGATTTGCCTTTCCAGGTTGCTTGGTTGACTCAAAAGGGCGTATGCGTTTTTTCCTGAATATATTCAGGAAAAAACGCATACGCCCTTTTGGCCAAGGGCATCATTGTCGAGGTTTTGCCGCTTTTCCTGTGCTTTAAAGGCGATTCGAATCTACCTCCTGATATCTGTTTCCTGCAATTCTGCCTTGCTTTCAAATCCTCTTCGTTGCCTTCCCTCAATATATTTGTGGACGAGAGTTATCATTTCTACCTCTGCAGGTTTGTGAATTGCAGTGCCCCTGAGCTCCATTTTTCAACTCGCTTTCTTGGGAGCTGGCCGCAAAAGCGCAGGATTGCTTCAGGCCCTATTCTGGCTCTGGGCGGCAGGCTGAGCCTGTGGTTAATTCTTCTTCCTGATGGGAAAATAGAGTGACCTGTGCCTGTCCCAACACCTAGAGCTAGTCTCTCATTGGTTCCCCCTCTTCCCGTTCATCCTCAGGACAAATTGCAACGTGTACGGAACAGGAGGTTAAAGGTGCTGATTCTCCAAGGAGGGAGATTGCTAGTAAAGGGGCTGGAATGGCGAACCGGAGCACAAGGAGATGAGAAATGAGGTGCGTTTTAGAAACCTTTCCCGATCACACGGTGTACCATCTTCTGGGTTTCTCATGCATGTTTTCGATGTAGGAAGATGCCCTTGAACCTGGAGATTTGGGACCCATGGGATGGGTACCACGGCGTATTACTTTAAAGGGTATGCGTTAGCTCACCCAACCTCACCAAACTTCTCAGCCGCAAGAGTGTCAACGCTTATGTCTCAATCATCTGTGGGTCTAGATATGGTCAATCCAGGTGGCATCACAGCCCCTGAACGAATTATGTAAGAATTTCTCTCTCTTTCACGGTCTTTGTTTCACGGGTTTTAAAAGTCATTGATTTTTATAATGGACTTTAGCTGCTTTTCACTCCTGTGTTTATGCCGCTTTACACCCACTTGACTCACTTACAGAGAGATATCAATACATAGGTTTTAAGATTCTTACTAGTCAGATATACTCTTGGGCGGTGAATAGGGGGTGTTGTGTCCAGTTCACTGAGCAAGAGTAGGTCTTGTCTATTACATATTGGGTTTATGGAACGGTATCTGAGCTAATTTGAAACCCTTGTTTTATGCATCACCCCACCTCACCTTTCCCGTTAAGCAGCCATAGTGTGTTTTCTAAACGTGTGACTCTGTTCTGTTTTGTAATTCAGTTCAAGGGTAGCGGTTTTTACATTCCCTCTATAAGTGATATCTTATGATAAGTGTCTTTTTCTGTGTGACTTATTTCACTTAGAATCGTCGTACCTAAATCCACTCATCATGCTGCTACTAGCCTTATGACTTTGATTTCATGGCTGAGTGATATTCCATTGTACATAAGGACCACGACTTCTTTATCCATTCTTCTCTTTCCTGGGATATTTAAGGTGTAACGAAGTGGAGGTTCTTGTCAACAGAGCAGCCCTAAACTTTGGGGTGCCTGTGTCTTGCTGATTTTTAGTTTTCCCAATTTATACGCCCATGAGTGGAAGTGCCCTATGCTCTCTAAGCTGAGTTTTTTAGATGTTTCAGGACACACCGTACACTTCTCCAGAGTGGCTGTTGGCAATTTACATCCCGCCCATCAGCGTAGCAAGTCTCCCATTTCTCCATGGCCTGTCCTGCATTTCTGGTTTTGACACTTTATTCAGCATGGCCCTTTTGACCGATGGGAAGCGAGGCTTCTTTGTAGCGCTGATTTGCCTTTCCAGGTTGCTTGGTTGGCCAAAAAGGGCGTATGCGTTTTTTCCTGAATATATTCAGGAAAAAACGCATACGCCCTTTTTGGCCAAGGGCATCATTGTCGAGGTTTTGCCGCTTTTCCTGTTCTTTAAAGTCGATTCGAATCTACCTCCTGAAACCTGTTTTCTGCAATTCTGCCTTGCTTTCAAATCCTCTTCGTTGCCTTCCCTCAATATATTTGTGGACGAGAGTTATCATTTCTAACTCTGCAGGTTTGTGAATTGCAGTGCCCCTGAGCTCCATTTTTCAACTCGCTTTCTTGGGAGCTGTCCGCAAAAGCGCAGGATTGCTTCAGGCCCTATTCTGGCTCCGGGCGGCAGGCTGAGCCTGTGCTTAATTCTTCTTCTTGATGGGAAAATAGAGTGACCTGTGCCTGTCCCAACACCTAGAGCTAGTCTCTCATTGGCTCCCCTTCTTCCCGTTCATCCTCAGGACAAATTGCAACGTGTACGGAACAGGAGGTTAAAGGTGCTGATTCTCCAAGGAGGGAGATTGCTAGTAAAGCGGCTGGAATGGCGAACCGGAGCCAAGGAGATGAGAAATGAGGTGCGTTTTAGAAACCTTTCCCGATCACACGGTGTACCATCATATGGGTTTCTCATGCATGTTTTCGATGTAGGAAGATGCCCTTGAACCTGGAGATTTGGGACCCATGGGATGGGTACCACGGCGTATTACTTTACAGGGTCTGCGTTAGCTCACCCAACCTCACCAAACCTCTCAGCCGCAAGAGTGTCAACGCTTATGTCTCAATCATCTGTGGGTCTAGATATGGTCAATCCAGGTGGCATCACAGCCCCTGAACGAATTTTGTAAGAATTTCTCTCTCTTTCACTGTCTTTGTTTCACGGGTTTTTAAATGTAATTGATTTTTAGAATGGGGTTTAGCTGCTTTTCACTGCTGTGTTTATGCCGCTTTACACCCACTTGACTCACTTACAGAGAGATATCAATACATAGGTTTTAAGATTCATACTAATCAGATATACTCTTGGGCGGTGAATAGGGGGTGTTGAGTCCAGTTCACTGAGCAAGGAGTAGGTCTTGTCTATTACATATTGGGTTTATGGAATGGTATCTGAGCTAATTTGAAACCCTTGTTTTATGCATCACCCCACCTCACCTTTCCCGTTAAGCAGCCATAGTGTGTTTTTTAAACGTGCGACTCTGTTCTGTTTTGTAATTCAGTTCAAGGGTAGCGGTTTTTACATTCCCTCTATAAGTGATATCTTATGATAAGTGTCTTTTTCTGTGTGACTTATTTCACTTAGAATCGTCGTACCTAAATCCACTCATCATGCTGCTCCTAGCCTTATGACGTTGATTTCATGGCTGAGTGATATTCCATTGTACATAAGGACCACAACTTCTTTATCCATTCTTCTCTTTCCTCTGATATTTAAGGTGTAACAAAGTGGAGGTTCTTGTCAACTGAGCAGCCCTAAACTTTGGGGTGCCTGTGTCTTGTTGATTTTTAGTTTTCCCAATTTATACGCCCATGAGTGGAAGTGCCCTATGCTCTCTAGGCTGAGTTTTTTAGATGTTTCAGGACACACTGTACACTTCTCCAGAGTGGCTGTTGGCAATTTACATCCCGCCCATCAGCGTAGCAAGGCTCCCATTTCTCCATGGCCTGTTCTGCATATCTGGTTTTGACAATATTTTCAGCATGGCCCTTTTGACCGATGGGAAGCGAAACTTTTTGTAGTGCTGATTTGCCTTTCCAGGTTGCTTGGTTGGCCAAAAAGGGCGTATGCGTTTTTTCCTGAATATATTCAGGAAAAAACGCATACGCCCTTTTTGGCCAAGGCCTCATTGTCGACGTTTTGCCGCTTCTCCTGTGCTTTAAAGGCGATTCGAATCTATCTCCTGAAATCTGTTTCCTGCAATTCTGCCTTGCTTTCAAATCCTCTTCGTTGCCTTCCCTCAATATATTTGTGGACGAGAGTTATCATTTCTAATTCTGCAGGTTTGTGAATTGCAGTGCCCCTGTGCTCCATTTTTCAACTCGCTTTCTTGGGACCTGGCCGCAAAAGCGCAGGATTGCTTCTGGCCCTATTCTGGCTCCGGGCGGCAGGCTGAGCCTGTGGTTAATTCTTCTTCCTGATGGGAAAATAGAGTGACCTGTGCCTTTCCCAACTCCTCGAGCTAGTCTCTCATGGGTTCCCCCTCATCCCGTCCATCCTCAGGACAAATTGCAACCTGTATGAAACAATAGGTTAAAGGTGCTGATTCTCCAAGTGGTTAGATTGTTAGTCAAGCAGCTGGATTGGGGGAATCCGAGCACCAGGAGATGTGAAATGAGGTGCGTTTTAGAAACCTTTCCAGATCACACGGTGTATCATCATTTCGGTTTCCCATGCATGTTTTCGCTGTAGGATGATTCCCTTGAACTTGGAGATTTGGAACAAATGGAATGGGTACCACGCAGTATTACTTTAAAGTGTCTTCGTTTGTTCACCCAATCTCACCAATCCTCTCAGTCCCAACAGTTTCCAGACTTATTTCTAATCCAGCTGTGGGTCTAGATATGGTCAATCCAGGTTGCTTCAAAGCCCCTGAACGATCTCTGTAAGAATTTCTCTCTCTTTCAGTGTCTTTGTTGTTTTTTTTTTTTTGAAATTTATTTTTATACTGGGGTTTAGCTGATTTTCAATGCTGTGTTTATACCATTTTACACCCACTTGATTCACTTACAGAGAGATATCAATACATAGGTTTTAAGATTCTTACTAGTCAGATATATTTTTTGTGCGTTGAATAGGGGGTTTGGAGTCCAGTTCACTGAGCAAGGAATAGGGCTTGTCTGTTACATATGTGGTTTATGGAACGCTATCTGTGCTAATTTCAAACCCTTGTTTTATGCCTCACCCCACCTCACCTTTCCGTTAAGCAGCCATGGTGTGTTCTCTAAATGTGTGGCTCTATTCTGTTTTGTAATAAATGTCCTGTGTAGCGATTTTTACATTCCCTCTATAAGTGATATCTTATGATAAGTGTCTTTTTTTGTGTGACTTATTTCACTTCTAAACGTCGTACGTAAATCCAGTCAGCATGCTGCTACTAGCCTTATAACATTTATTACATGGCTGAGTGATATTCCATTGTACCTAATTACCACAACTTCTTTATCCATTTTTCTCTTTCCTGGGATATTTAAGGTGTACCGAATTGTAGTTTCTTGTCAACAGAGCAGCCCTAATCTTTGGGGTGCCCGTGTCTTGTTGATTTTTAGATTTCCCAATTTATACGCCCATGAGTGTAAGTGCCCTATGCTCTCTAGCTGTGTTTTTTAGATGTTTTAGGAAACACCATACACTTCTCCAGAGTGGCCGTTGGCAGTTTACATCCCCCCCATCAGCCTAACAAGGCTCCCTTTTCTCCATGGCCTGTCCTGCATTTCTGGTTTTTACAATTTTTTCAGCATGGTCCCCTTTGACCGATGGGAAGTGAGACTTCTTTGTTTTGCTGATTTGCATTTCTGGCTTGCTTGGAGAGTCATAATTTATAATTCTGCATATTTCTGAATTGAAGTTTCCTGAGCTTCATTTGTCAACTCACTTTTTTGGAAGCTGGCCGCAAAACTGGTGGTGTGCTTCTGCCCCTACTGTGGTTTCGGGCGGCAGGCTAAGCCTTTGGTTAATTTTTCTTCCTGATTGGAAATTAGAGTGACTTTTGCCTGTCCGAACATCTAGGGCTTGTCTCTCATTGTTTCTCCTCCTTCCCCTTAATCCTGTGGACAAATTCCCAACTCTGTGCAACAGGACATAGAAGGTGCTGACATCCTCAAGTGGGGAGATTGTTAGGAAAGAGGCTGGTGGGGTGAACTCGACCACCATGAGATTAAGAGATGAGGTGCCTTTTCCAAAATCTTCCTGATCCAACCGTGTACCATCTTCTGGGTGTCACAGGCATATTTTAGCTGTAGGAAAGTTCCCATGTATGTAAGGAGAACACCAGGGATTTTTCCAAATCAGTGTCTCCCCGAACCCCAATCTGACGAATTATTTTTTTAATTTTATTTATTTATTTATTCATTTATTTATTTATTGGCTGTGTTGGGTCCTCTCCTCTGTGGGAGGGCTTCCTCCAGCAGCGGCAAGCGGGGGCCACTCCTCATCGCGGTGCGCGGGCCTCTCACCATCGCGGCCTCTCCTGTTGCGGAGCACAGGCTTCAGACGCGCAGGCTCAGTAGTTGTGGCTCACGGGCCCAGCCGCTCTGCGGCACGTGGGATCTTCCCAGACCAGGGCTCGAACCCGTGTCCCCTGCATCGGCAGGCAGACTCTCAACCACTGCGCCACCAGGGAAGCCCCAATCTGGCGAATTTTTAAGCCACTGGTACATGTATGTTCATTAAGGGACTTTGGCCGTAAGCAGAGTCCGAAATTTAGGTGAGTGAAGTCTTCAGGGTCAGAAACGCTCGCCATCGGCCTCCTTTATGTTCCTTTTTATCTGTAGTTGATACATGATGTCGATATAGATATCTATTGTTTTTCAGATTATTTCCCCTTAGGGGTTATTACAAAATATTGAGTATTGTTCCCTGTGCTATACAGTAGTTCCTTGTTGATGATATATTTTATACATAGAAGTGTGTATATGTTAATCCGAAACTGTTAATTTATCTCTCCTCCCACCTTGACCCTTTGGTAATAAAATATATAAGATTTTATACTTCGTAGAAATCCAGGAGCTGAAAGAGAGGTATCATTTTCAACGGAAAATGATTCAAAACAAGATTGAACCTTCAGCCAAGATTAGTAGATCCACATCCTTGGAAAGAAATTACTGCATTTCTCTAATGTTGACCTGACAAATACGACAAACCCCTCCACTGAACTTGCTTATAATAAAGTGATGGAAATATCAAATGGAAGTGTTAGAAACATCTTATTTTACACGAGCCTTATACACTGCTCTATGTTAATAACAGTTTGGCTCACGCATCTATTCTTTGAAGTTACAATGTTCTCAAATTCTGTTACTGATCCTGCAGAGTGGGCCCCAACAAGGGTCCCCCTGCCCAGTGTCATTGGAGCCAACAGATCGAGACTGAGTTTGGTTCAGAAGCAAAGGAAAACTTTATATTTTGATCAGAGAATGGAGAGGTGAGAGCGTGCGCTCCCCCGCGGGCTGTGGGCCGGGCTGCTGTGTAGGGATCCCGTCAGCGTCAGCGGGAGGGACGGGGCGGAGCTCTCGAGGGCCGGGTTGGCTGGAGCTCAGGCTGTATGTGGCAGAGTCTGCACGGGGCCCGGAGAGCTGAGGTGTCGGCCCAGCCATCTTGCACTAGGAAATCGGGTCTGAAGTGCCGGGTGTGGGACCTCTGCCTGTGGAAACCTAGGAACAAGTGAAATTAGAAAAAGCACAAAGGAAAAAAAGGTTAGACTTTATTTTATTGCCCAGATTCTATTTTTATCTCCCAGGAATTTTTAATGGGCTTTGCCGGTGACAAACCCCTCCTCTGCCTCTTGTCCCATTCCACATTCTTGGGGCCCTGAGGGTGCAGACACCTCTTCTGTAAATGCTTCGTGCTGAGTTGGGTGTCCTCATACCCGGGGGGAGGGGCAGGACTTCTCCCCAGCAGCCTCCAGGTGAGGTTGATTGTCCCCAGGCCTCCTCCCTCACTGCTCGTCTGCCTGAGCACCAGCGTTGGAAGTTTTTTAGATTCTAATGACCTTTAAGGGTCCAGGAAAGAGATGCGCAGGGACGCTGGGGGGGCCGGTTTTACCCTGCTCCACATTGGTTCGGCCCCCTTAGGCTGACGGTTTCTGCCAGCCTAGATGCTCTGACCAGTAGTCTGTGTTTTCTTCAGTTAGGCCACTGAATTAACGTACAAACAGCACCAGGTGTCAGAGCCCTGCCTGCTCAACTCCCAGACAGTCCAGGGCCGGTGGTGATCCAGGACCATGACGGCCACTCAGTCAACGGCTTTTTGAAGTAGCCGGGAGTCCAGCTGGTCTCATTGGTCGCTGTCACAGTGGTGTCTGTAGGCTTTTCTATGGTGGCAGCGTTATTTAGGGTTCCCCTGCCAAGTTTATTAGCTCCGCTCTGGGTGCAGTAAGTCCTGCAAGCAATAGTCTGTTCTTTTGGGGCACACTCTTGTGGTTTTCTGAGAGAAGCTCCAGGTCAAGTGATGGTCACGCGAGTCGTCATGGGGGCCTGTTGCCCCAGGTTGTCTCTCTGGAGGTTGGAGTTGGAGGGCCTCCTCACTCGAGGTCATTGTGCCCACGGAGCGATCCCTGCAACTTCAGGACATGGTGGGTGGTTAGGAACACCAAGTGACGTCCTTTTCCCTTAGGAGGGAGCTGGCCTTGCGTGCTGCTCATTTCCAGGTTTTTAGATACCCCCAGTATCCTGGTCAGATGGGGTGGCTGGCCAATGCCTGGAGGGCATTCTTGCGTTGTTCCATTTCAAGTGGTCCCAGTTTTTGCACTAATACTCCAAGGGCGATTTGCCTTCGACCAGGAATGTAAAGGTCAAAGGGTTTAGCTAAATTAGGGAGGTCCATGGCAAGGGTCTGAATTGACTGCTCTTTCCTTTCTTGAAAGGCCACTTCTGGATTCTATTCAAA
The DNA here is from genome assembly GCF_965194805.1 of Balaenoptera borealis. Lineage (NCBI taxonomy): Eukaryota > Metazoa > Chordata > Mammalia > Artiodactyla > Balaenopteridae > Balaenoptera > Balaenoptera borealis. The sequence continues at coordinate 356,640 of NW_028123536.1, forward strand.
AGGATCATCATCTTTTCCTTTCAGTGTTTCATATAGAGGCCCAGGTATTAGACTGTAGTTAGGGATCCAGATGCAGCAAACCCCGGTCTCCCCAGGAACCCCTAAGCTGTCTTCTAGTTTTAGGAAGGGTGAGGCTGCAAATGGCTTCTTCCCTTTCCTGGGATGGGCTTCTCTGATCTTCTGTGAGAATGAAGCCCAGGCAGGTCACCTTAGTCTGTGATATTTGAGCCTTTTTCTTGGACACCTTCTATCTTTTATTGGCTAGGTAGTCCAGAGGCCTCCTTAGTAGGCCTGGCGATCAGAATGTCGTCTGCATATTGAAGGAGGGTTCCCTTCTCCCGAGGTAGATCTTTTAGGGCTTTAGCTAACGTTTTCCCAAAGATGGTGTGGGAATTTTTGAACCCCTGGGGCAGGACGGCCCAGCAGTATTGTTTTTTTTGTACGTTGAGTCCTGCCACTCATAGCCAAAATTTCCTGTGACTCTGGGACTAATGGAATACAGAAGAAGGCATCATTGAAGTCTAATACAGAATACCATGTCCTGGGGGATGGTAGAATGACCAGCAGGGTATAGGAATTAGGAACTACTGGATGTATATCCTCTGTGGCTTCACTGACTGTCCTGGCGTCCTTTACCATGTCCCTAGCAGCCCACAGGGCTCTCATGGTCAGGCCCCTCCCAGGATATGGAACTCACCTGGGCAGGTACGCAGCAGCCCACGGGGCTCTCATAGTCAGGCCCCTCCCAAGATATGGTGCTCACCTGTGCAGGTACCCAGCAGCCCACGGGGCTCTCATGGTCAGGCCCCTCCCAGGATATGGAGCTCACCTGGGCAGGTACCCAGCAGCCCACGGGGCTCTCATGTGCAGGCCCCTCCCAGGATATGGAGCTCACCTGGGTAGGTACCCAGCAGCCCATGGGGCTCTCGTGGGCAGGCCCCTCCCTGGATATGGAGCTCCCGTGGACAGGTACCCCGGCAGAGCTGGGCACACAGGAACCGTGCACATAGCCCTCATTCCAGAGCACCCCCAGCACACCTGTCGCTCAGAGCTGACACAGAGCACCTCAGAGCAGGGCTTGAACTAACAAACATCAGCTCCGACAGGTCTGTGACCCTAGGCTTCTCTCTGTGCGGCCTCCCTCCGCCTGGTCTTCCAGGGGCTTCCACTGCAGCCGGGGCACCAGGCCTCTGTCTCCACCCACCAACCCTCCTCTCCCTGACTCCTGGGTTCCTCTCATTAGGAGAGGGTCTTCTTGAAGTTGTCTTCCACTCATGGACCAGATAAAATGATTGGAAAACAAACCAGGGCTGCCGCCCCTTGTCTATCCTGACTCTCGGGACCCTACACCTGTTCCTTGGATCTGGCCGGTGCAGCAAGGCCCATTTTCTGCAACTCTGAGCCCCTGAGGGGCGAGGATTGGCTGACCTGGGCAGCCTGACCTGGCCGGCCAGCCCTTCCCAGGTGTGCCTGGGTTGAGGTCAATATAAACACCCCTCCAGGCAGCAAAAGCCTCTGCAGCTGTGCCTGACGCCATATTCTCTGCCCCGTCAGCAGTCTCGGGGTTGTGCTGGTGGGAGGGAGTAGGGCCCAGGGCTCTATGTGTGGCCCCGTGTGAGTGGGGCTCTGCTGGACTTTCTGCAGGAGTTGCCGGGCTGCCACCTGCTAAAGAAGAGGATGTGTCACCCACACCTGCTGCTGGAATTTCTACCCGGGCAGAGGTGAGGAAGGAAAAAAGCAGTGGGGGCCGGGACAGGAGGGGTACCTCAGGCAGGGAAATGGAAAGCTTCCAGAAGAGCGCCTGGGGCCAGGACCATCCTGGCTGACCTGCAGGCACTAAGTTGTCCTGCGTGCTGTCGCTGGTGTGACTCCAAGCCCCTTCCTCTAGGCTTTAAAGTCTTTGCACACATTCAGGTGTTTTACCTGGGAAGGGTGGGAAAAGTTCAGCAGCAGCTGGCCTGGGGCTCAGCTCACGTATACTCAGAGACGCCTCCTCACGGTCCCCCAGCTTTGCAATGAGGACGCTTCTTGCGGGGGGGCTGCTGGCTGCATGGGAGACGATTCCCCACCTCTGACCAACTTCAGAATTGTGTACCACTGGAGCAAGTGCCCTGATAGGGATTTCCTCTGTATGACCAGTGGGTTCTGTTTTTTTTTTTTTCTTTTTTGGTTCAAGGTAGGTTTTATTCCTCTTTTTGTATTTATAGATATAAGCATGGAAATAATTCATTCATATAAATACGTCTTTGGGAAGGAAAGAACTTTTTTTCTGTTTTATTTTTTTTTAATATTATTTATGTTTTAATTTTTTAATTTTATTCATTTTTTTATACAGCAGGTTCTTATTGGTTATCTATTTTATTCATATAAGTGTATATATGTCGATCCCAGGCTCGCAATTCATCCCACCACCACCACCCTGCCACTTTCCCCCCTTGGTGTCCATACATTTGTTCTCTACATCTGTGTCTCTATTTCTGCCTTGCAACCCGGTTCATCTGTACCACTTTTCTAGGTTCCACATGTATGCGCTTAAATATGGTATTTGTTTTTCTCTTTCTGACTTACTTCACTCTGTATGACAGTCTCTAGATCTATCCATGTCTCTACAAATGACCCAATTTCGTTCCTTTTTATGGCTGAGTAATATTCCATTTTATATATGTACCACATCTTTTCCATTCGTCTGTCTATGGGCATTTAGGTTGCTTCCATGACCTGGCTATTGTAAATAGTGCTGCAATGAACATTGTGTGAATATCTTTTTGAATTATGGTTTTCTCTGGGTATATGCCCAGTAGTGGGATTGCTGGGTCATGTGGTAATTCTATTTTTAGTTTTTTAAGGAACCTCCATACTGTTCTCCATAGTGACTGTATCAATTTATATCCCCACAAATAGTGTAAGAGGGTTCCCTTTTCTCCACACCCTCTCCAGCATTTGTTGTTTGTAGATTTTCTGATGATGCCCATTCTAACTTGTGTGAAGTGATACCTCATTGTAGTTTTGGTTTATATTTCTCTAATAATTAGTGATGTTGAGCAGCTTTTCATGTGCTTCTTGGCCATCTGTATGTCTTCTCGGGACAAATGTCTATTTACGTCATCTGCCCATTTTTGGATTGGGTTGTTTGTTTTTTTACTGTTGAGCTGCATGTGCTGTTTATATATATTGGAGATTAATCCTTTGTCCATTGATTCGTTTGCAAATATTTTCTCCCATTCTGAGGTTGTCTTTTCGTCTTGTTTGTAGTTTCCTTTGCTTTGCAAAAGCTTTTAGGTTTCATTTGCTCCCATTTGTTTATTTTTGTTTTTTATTCCATTACTCTAGTAGGTGGATCAAAAAAGATCTTGTTGTGATTTTTGTCAAAGAGTATTCTTCCTATGTTTTCTTCTAAGAGTTTTATAGTGTCCGGTCTTACATTTCGGTCTCTAATCCATTTTGAGTTTATTTTTTGAGTATGGTGTTAGGGAGTGTTCTAATTTCATTCTTTTACATGTAGCTGTCCATTTTTCCCAGCACCACTTATTGAAGAGAGTGTCTTTTCTCCATTGTATATCCTTGCCTCCTTTGTCATAGATTAGTGGACCATAGGTGTGTAGGTTTATCTCTGGGCTTTCTTTTTTTTCCTTTTACATCTTTATTGGAGTATAATTGGTTTACAATTGTGTGTTAGTTTCTGCTGTATAAAAAAGTGAATCAGCTATACGTATACATATAACACCATATCCCCTCCCTCTTGCACCTCCCTCTCACTCCCTTATCCTACCCCTTTAGGTCATCACAAAGCACCGAACTGATCTCCCTGTGCTATGTGGCTGCCTCCCAGTAGCTATCAATTTTACATTTGGTAGTGTATATATGTCCATACCACTCTCTCACTTTGTCCCAGCTTACCTTTCCCCCTCCCCATGTCCTCAAGTCCTTTCTCTACGTCTGTGTCCTTAATTCTTTCCTGCCCCTAGGTTCTTCATAAACTTTTTTTCTTTTAGATTCCATATATATGTGTTAGCATACGGTATTTGTTTTTCTCTTTCTGACTTACTTCACTCTGTAGGACAGATTCTAGATCCATCCACCTCACTACAAATAACTCAATTTCGTTTCTTTTTATGGCTGAATAATGTTCCATTGTATATGTGTGCCACATCTTCTTTATCCAGTTATCTGTTGATGGACACTTAGGTTGCTTCCATGTCCTGGCTATTGTAAATAGAGCTACAATGAACATTGTGGTACATGACTCTTTTTGAATTATGGTTTTCTCAGGGTAAATGTCCAGTAGTGGGATTGCTGGGTTGTACGGTTGTTCTATTTTTAGTTTTTAAGGAACCCCCATACCGTTCTCCCTAGTGGCTATATCAATTTACATTCCCACCAACAGTGCAAGAGGGTTCCCTTTTCTCCAATAAATGCCTCTCCAACATTTATTGTTGGTAGATTTTTTGATGATGGCCATTCTGACTGGTGTGAGGTGATACCTCATTGTAGTTTTGATTTGCATTTCTCTAATAATTAGTGATGTTCAGCATCCTTTCATGTGTTTGTTGGCAACCTGTATATCTTCTTTGGAGAAATGTCTATTTAGGTCTTCTGCCCATTTTTGGATTGGGTTGTTTGGTTTTGTGATATTGAGCTACAGGAGCTGCTTTTTGGAGGTTAATCCTTTGCCATTTGCTTCATTTGAAAATATTTTCTCCCATTCTGATGGTTGTCTTTTGCTTATGTTTTCCTTTGCTGTGCAAAAGATTTTAAATTTCATTAAGTCCCATTTTTTAATTTTTGTTTTTATTTCCATTTCTCTAGGAGGTGGGTCAAAAAGGATCTTGCTGTGATTTATGTCATAGACTGTTCTGCTTATGTTTTCCTCTAAGAGTTTTATAGTGGCTGGTCTTACATTTAGGTCTCTAATCCATTTTGAGTTTATTTTTGTGTATGGTGTTAGGGAGTGTTCTAATTTCATTCTTTTACATGTAGCTGTCCAGTTTTCCCAGCACCACTTACTGAAGACACTGTCTTTTCTCCATTGTATACCCTTGCCTCCTTTGTCATAGATTAGTGGACCGTAGGTACGTGGGTTTATCTCTGTGCTTTCTATCCTGTTCTATTGATCTATATTTCTGTTTTTGTGCCAGTACCATATTATCTTGATTACTGTAGCTTTGTAATATAGTCTGAAGTCTGGAAGTCTGATTCCTCCAGCTCTTTTTTTTTCCCCTCAAGACTGCTTTGGCTATCCGGGGTCTTTTGTGTCTCCCTACAAATTTTAAGATTTGTTTTTTCTAGTTCTGTAGAAAATGCCAAAGGTATTTTGATAGGGATTGCATTAAATCTGTAGATTGCTTTGGGTAGTATAGTCATTTTCACAATATTGATTCTTCTAATCCAAGAACATGGTATATGTCTCCATCTGTTTATATCATCTTTGATTTCTTTCATCAGTGTCTTATAGTTTTCTGAGTACAGGTCTTTTACTTCCTTAGGTAGGTTTATTCCTAGGTATTTTATTTTTGTTGCAGTGGTAATGGGATTGTTTCCTTAATTTCTCTTTCTGTTCTTTCATTGTTAGTGTATAGGAATGCAAGCAATTTCTGTGCATTAATTTTGTATCCTGCAACTTTACCAAATTCATTGATTAGCTCCAGTGGTTTTCTGGTGACATCTTTAGGATTCTCTATCTATGATATGATGTCATTTGCAAACAGTGACAATTTTACTTCTTCATTTCCTTTTTGTATTTCTTTTATTTCTTTTTCTTCTCTGATTGCCATGGCTAGGACTTCCAAAACTATGTTGAATAGTAGTGGTGAGAGTGGACATCCTCGTCTTGTTCCTGATCTTAGAGGAAACGTTTTCAGTTTTTCACTGTTGAGAATGATGTTTGCTGTGGGTTTGTCATATATGGCCTTTATTATGTTGAGGTAGTTTCCCTCTATGCCCACACTCTGCAGAGTTTTTATCATAAATGGGTGTTGAATTTTCTCAAAATCTTTTCCTGCATCTATTGAGATGATCATATGGTTTTATTCTACAATTTGTTAATATGGTGTATCACATTGATTTGTGTATATTGAAGAATCCTTGCATTCCTGGGATAAACCCCACTTGATCATGTTATATGATCCTTTTAATGTGTTGTTCGATTGTGTTTGCTAGTATTTTGTTGAGGATTTTTACATCTATATTCATCAGTGATATTGGTCTATAATTTTCTTTCCTTGTAGTATCCTTGTCTGGTTTTGGTATCAGGGTGACAGTGGTCTCATAGAATGAGTTTGGGAGTGTTCCTTCCCCTGCAATTGTTTTGAAGAATTTGAGAAGGTTGGGTGTTAGCTCTTCTCTAAATGTTTGACAGAATTCACCTGTGATGCCATCTGGTTCTGGACTTTTGTTTGTTGGAAGATTTTTTTTTTTTCACACACACACACTGTATTTTATTTTTACAAGAGATAAATAGACTGACACCAAGCATTGTACATGGATGACCACAACAAAAGCAACACTGATTGCAATTACCAAACATGAAACACACTCATACTATGTCATAATATTGACATTCAGTCCAGTAATCCTTCAGTGTAATAGCTCCTTTACTTTGCAGTGAAAATTGATTTGTATATTCTTTGCCTCTGAGTCCTTGTGGGATTTTTTTTTTTAAATTCAGACAGAAAGTCACACAAATTATACTCATCCTCATCAGTTCACTCAGTCCCATGTAATTAATTTTTTTTTATCTTCATCTTTCGTTAGTACTTTTATGAGTTCATCAGTTTTTCATTAGAGTTCTGAAAATGCTTATTCATTCAGTTCAGCAGTACAGTCAGTTACCAGAAACCTGTACTTGTCAGAGTGTTTTCCATGAATTTCTTGAAGATGAAACCCTTTTATAGGAACATATTTGCAAAATCATCAGAGTACACCCAGAACTGTCTGTAAATGACAAAAGACTTAAAAATGACCACGGTTAAAGATTTGATGAAAGTTCATAATAATGTACTTGACAAGAAAATTAGTTATTTCTGAGATATACATTTTAAAGTAATAACTAGGATTATTACTTATAACATTATACCAGAACATATAAGATTTTTAGAAATTTCATGCAATGTCTGAAACATTTATATTAACATATTTCCATACATATTTCCATACAAATACAAATATAAGATTTTTAGAAATTTCATGTAATGTCTGAAACAGTTATATTAACATAATTCCATACAAATACAAATATAAGAAATTTCTAAAAATCTTATATTTGTTGGAAGATTTTTAATCACAGTTTCAATTTCATTGCTTGTGATAGGTTTGTTCATATTTTCTATTTCTTCCTGGTTCAGTCTTGGAAGGTTATCCCTTTCTAAGAATTTGTCCATTTCTTCCAGGTTGTCCATTTTATTGGCATAGAGTTGCTTGTAGTAGTCTCTTAGGATGCTTTGTATTCCTGTGGTGTCTGTTGTAACTTCTCCTTTTTCACTGCTAATTTTGTTGATTTGATTCCTCTCCCTCTTTTTCTTGAGTCTGGCTAAAGATTTATCATTTTTGTTTATCTTCTCAAAGAACCGGCTTTTAGTTTTATTGATCTTTGCTTTCGTTTTCTTTGCTTCTGTTTCATTTATTTCTGCTTTGATCTTTATGACTTCCTTCATTCTACTAATTTTGGGTTTTGTTCTTCTTTCTCTAGTTCCTCTAGGTGTAAGGTTAGATTGTTTATTTGAGATTTTTCTTGTTTCTTGAGGTAGGCTTGTATTGCTATAAACTTCCCTCTTAGAACTGCTTTTGCTGCATCCCATAGGTTTTGGATCATTGTGTTTTTCTTGTCATTTGTCTCTAGGTAGTTTTTGATTTCCTCTTTTATTTCTTCAGTGATCTCTTGGTTATTTAGTAACGTATTGTTTAGCCTCCATGTGTTTGTGTTTTTTACGGTTTTGTCCCTGTTATTGATTTCTAATCTCATAGCATTGTGGTCGGAACAGCTGCTTGATATGATTTCAGTGTTCTTAAATTTACTGAGGCTTTATTTGTGACTCAAGATGTGATCTATCCTGGAGAATGTTCCGTGTGCAGTTGAGAAGAATGTGTAATCTGCTGTTTTGGATCGAATGTCTTATAAATATCAATTAACTATATCTGGTCTATTGTGTCATTTAAAACTTGTGTTTCCTTATTAATTTTCTGTCTGGATGATCTCCACTGGTGTAAGTGAGCTGTTAAAGTCCCCTGCTATTATTGTGTTACTGTTGATTTCCTCTTTTATAGCTGTTAGCAGTTGCCTTATGTATTGAGGTGCTCCTATGTTGGGCACATATACATTTGTAATTGTTATATCTTCTTCTTGGATTGATCCCTTGACCATTATGTAGTGTATTTCCTTGTCTCTTGTAACATTCTTTATTTTAAAGTCTATTTTATCTGATATGAGTATTGCTACTCCAGCTTTCTTTTGATTTTCATTTGCATAGAATATATTTTTCCATCGCCTCACTTTCAGTCTGTATGTGTCCCTAGGTCTGAAATGGGTCTCTTGTAGACAGCATATATATGGGTCTTGTTTTTGTATCCATTCAGAGAGCCTGTGTCTTTTGGTTGGAACATTTAGTCCATTCACGTTTAAGGTAATTATTGATATGTATGTTCCTATTACTGTTTTCGTAATTGTTATGGGTTTGTCTTGGTGGGTCCTTTTCTTCTCTTGTGTTTCCCACTTAGAGAAGTTCCTTTAGCATTTGGTGTAGAGCTGGTTTCATGGTGCTGAATTCTCTTAGCTTTTGCTTGTCTGTAGGGCTTATGATTTCTCTGTCAAATCTGAATGAGATCCTTGCTGGGTGGAGTACTCTTGGTTGTAGATTCTTCCCTTTCATCACTTTAAATTTATGCCACTCCCTTCTGGCTTGTAGATTTTCTGCTGAGAAATCAGCTGTTATCCTTATGGGAGTTCCCTTGTATGTTATTTGTCATTTTTCCCTTGTTGCTTTCAATAATTTTTCTTTGTCTTCAATTTTTGTCAATTTGGTTACTATGTGTCTTGGCATTTTTCTCCTTTGATTTATCCTGACTGGGACTCTCTGCACTTCCTGGACTTGGGTGGCTATTTCTTTTCCCATGCTAGGGAAGTTTTCGACTATAATCTCTTCAAATGTATTCTCGGGTCCTTTCTCTCTCTCTTCTCCTTCTGGGACCCCTATGATGTGAATGTTGTTGCGTTTAATGTTGTCCCAGAGGACTCTTAGGGTGTCTTCATTTATTTTCATTCTTTTTCTTTATTCTGTTCCATGGCAGTGATTTCCACCTTTCTGTCTTCCAGGTCACTTATCCGTTCTTCTGCCACAGTTATTCTGCTACTGATTCCTTCTAGTGTATTTTTCATTTCAGTTATTATATTGTTCACCTCTGTTTGTTTGTTCTTTAATTCTTCTAGGTGTTTGCTCCTTAATTCTTCTAGGTCTTTGTTAAGCATTTCTTGCATCTTCTCGATCTTTGCCTCCATTCTTTTGCCAAGGTCTTGGATCATGTTCACTATCATTATTCTGAATTCTTTTTCTGGAAGGTTCCCTATCTCCACCTCATTTCGTTTTTTTTCCTAGTGTTTTATCTTGTTCCTTAATCTGGTATAAAGTCCTCTGCCTTTTCATTTTGTCTATCTTTCTGTGAATGTGGTTTTCCTTCCACAGGCTGCAGAATTGTAGTTCTTCTTGCTTCTGCTGTCTGCTCTCCAGTGGATGAGTCTATCTTAGAGGCTTATGCAAGCTTCCTGATGGGGGGGACTGGTGGTGGGTAGAGCTGGGTGTTGCTTTGGTGGGCAAAGCTTTAATCTGCTTGTCTGCAGATTAAATAAAACTTTAATAAAAAGTTTAATCCACTTATCTGCTGATGCATGGGGCTGGGTTCCCTCCCTGTTGGTAGTTTCGCCTGAGGTGACTCAGCACTGGAGCCTACCTTGCTCTTGGTGGGGTTAATGGCAGACTCTGGGAGGGCTCACACCAAGGAGTATTTCCCAGAACTTCTGCTGCCAGTGTCGTTGTCCTCACGGTGAGCCACAGCCACAGCCACCACCTGCCTCTGCAGGAGACCCTCTAAAACTATCAGGTAGTTCTGGTCATTCTCCTACGGGGTCACTGCTCCTTCCCCTGGTTTCTGATGTGCTCACTACTTTGTGTGTGCCCTCCAATAGTGGAGTATCTGAGTGGAGTTGAGACTCTGAGACTCTGCATGGAGTCGCACAGACTCTGGGTCCTGTGAAGCTTCGATGCTTTGTGGTTCTAGAAATCCTATAGGAGACGGTCCACAGCAGGTGAAGCTAATGCTGTCAGTAGAGGTGGTGAAGCCAAAGATCTGCAGTTCCGACTAGAGGTGCCGATGTACATACAGGACAAAATCATCTCGTGTGAATGTAGTTCAGGCATGTTTAAGATGAATGGAGCCATGTTAATGCCTACCATATTCTATCTTGAGCCTCTCCTCAGGGACCCCCTCCTCAGTTCCTGAGGCTCCTGTAAGTCATGTACAGGGGACTGGAGAGTGGGCTCTGTCCCATCTGAGCCCTGAGTTACCCTGTGTGTATCTTAGGATACTTTGTATTTCTGTGGGGTCTGTTGTAACATCAACTCTTTCATTTCAGATTTATTTGGGCCCTCTCTTTTTAAAAAAAACATACTACTGTTGTCTTTTATTCTTTACAGAAGTTTAATAAGTGTTTGATCTACCTTGACTTACTCTATGTATACTTTTGGCAGTGAGATTTTTACTTTTCTTTGTTTTCTTGTTACTATCAATAATTAGTGAGACTTCTTTTAAGCTACCTTCAACATTGATTATAAAGCTGCTTTATTAGTGATGACAGAGCCTTAATGGAAGTCATGTTCTGGTTGTAAATTAGAATGCAATGTGCCAGCAAAAAGCCCCTTAAGTTTATTTCTCATTACTTCTTGTTCTTTTTTTAATTTAATTTTTATTTTTTATCAGAGCAAATTTGATTAAAATGTTTTGTTTCTTCTAGGTGTGCAAGATGTGGTTCTTTTAAACATATACATATATCTATTCTTCTTTGGATCATTTTCCCATGTAGGTTATGATACAATGTTGAGTAATCTTCTTCTGGTATTACGTAGGTCTTTGGTGATTACACATTTCACATTTGTTTCTATATCTATGTTAATCCCAATATCCTAATGTATCCAATCCTCACACCTTTCCAATTGGTGAACCATAAGTTAGTTCAGTGAATCTGTGATTGCATTTCTCTGTGGAAATATCTTCATTGGTATCAATTTTTAGCTAAGACCTATAAGTGATATTATAGGATATGTGTCTTTTGCTTTCTGACTTAGTACAATTTGCCTGATTACCTCAAGAATCATACATGGTGCTGCAAATGGCATTGTTTTATTTTTTTCCCTGGCTAATATTCCATCTGTACGTGTACCAGTTCTTCTTTGGCCACGCACCTCTTGATGGACTTTTTGGTTGTCTCCATGTCTTGGCTATTGTAATACTGCTGCAATACACATTTGCTTGCCTGTGTCTTTCCAGTTCTATCTTCTTATGTTATAGTCCAAGGAGTGGGCTTGCTGTATCATATGGTAACTCAGTGTGTACGTTTTAAAGGCACCACCATTCAGTTCTCATTAGTGGCTCTTTCCAGGTTACATCCAACTTAAAGTTGAGGGTATGCATTTCTCCAAAACACCTTCAGTATTTATTGTTTGTAGTTTTCTTGCTGAGGGTTATTCTGACAGGTGTGAGCTGATACCCCTTTGTGGTTGAATTTGCATGTGTCCCATAATCTGTTGAAATTGAGCTTTAAAGCATGTCCTTTTTATTTATCAAACAGTGATTACAGCTTAGTTCTTCAAGGTGTTTTCTTAAAGTATGTGTCACATTTTGAAAATTTTTGGCCATTACCTCCCTCGAGACATTTTGAGGGCAGTTTTCATTTACAGCCCTGCATTACTTGTTCATATGAAGTGACCATTAGCACAGGCTTTAAAGCTGCTTTTGCAAGTAACGGCCAGAGGGCGGCAGCCTTTCTACGTTCCCCACTCTGGTAACTAGGGAAACAGACCTTCCGGCCTGTGGTGTTCCTCGGTTATAAATTAGAGTGCAGTGTGCCCGGATAAACCCACAAATGCTGATGTCTCCTTACTTTTGTTTGTTTTTTTTTAATTTAATTTATATTTAGTATTGGAGTAATATTCCATTGTGTACATAGACCACTTCTTCTTGGTGCATTCCTCGGTTGATGGACATTTTCATTGCTTCCAAGTGTTGGCTATGGTAAATATTGCTGGAGTGAAGGATTGCCAGCCTGTGACTTTTTGATTCTCATTTTCTCAGGTGATAGGTCCAGCAGTGGTTTTGATTGATTGACTGGTAGCTCAATGTTTCCCTTTTCAAAGCACCTACATTGTGCTTTCATTAGTGACTCTTAACATGCCCCCCCCTTACAACCGAGGGTACGCATTTCTCCACAATCCCTTCAGCATTTATTTTTTGCAGCATTTTTGCTAATGGCCATTCTGACTGCTGTGAGCTGATAGGTATTTGTAATATGGGTATGCATGTCGTTAAATATTCTAAAATTCATCATTTTTCCACGCCTTTTTCTTTTCTGTTAAAAGAAAAAAAAAAGTGTGAGTACAATATCCGTCTTGAAAGTGTCCTCCTGGAACGTTGCCCTCTTTTGAATTTTTTGGTCAATTTTCAACCCCAGGATTGTTTTGAAATGTAGGTGTCATTTACAGGCCTGCAATGAGTGTGAATATTTAGGGACCATTAGCACTAGGTTTAAGCTGCTGTTGTTCGAAATGGCCACAAGGCAGCAGCATTTCTCCATTACCAAATCTGGTTACTAGGGCAGCAGAGCCGTTCTGGAAGTCGTTTTCCTAGGTTGTAAATTTGAATGGAATGGGCTGGAAAACGCCCCATAAGTTTATGTCTGATTAATTCTTTTTCGTTGTTTTAATTTTTTAAATCAGGGTAATGGTTAGAATGTTGTTTGTCCACGGTGTACACACTCTGGTTCATTTACACATTATTTATATCTATTTATGTAGAGATCCTCTTCCCATGTAAATTATTACAGAGTGTTCTGTAGACCTCCCTTGTTATATGGTCGGTCTTTTTGTAATATGTATATAATATGTATTTGGATCATATCCATATCATATAGTAACACTAATCTTCATTTATCCATTCCCCCCACCTTTCCCTTTAGATGAGCAAAGTTGGTTTTCTAAGTTTGTGAGTGTATTTCTCTGTGAATTGTGTTCATTTGTGTCAGTTATTAGATAACGCCTATAAGTGATATCATAGGATATAAGTCTTTTGCTTTCCGACTTACCTCATGATTTGTGATTGTCTCCAGGCTCATTTGTGGTGCCTCAAAGAGCAGGGTTTCATTGTCTTCCATGGCTAATATTCCATTGTGTACCTGGGCCACTTATTCTATATCCATTCACTTGTTGATGGACATTTTTATCGCTTCACTGCCCTGGCTATTGTGAATAATGCTGCACTGCAGCTTTTGCAACTTGTGTCTTCTCGATACTTGTCTTCTCAGGTGAGAGGTCCAATGGTGCACCTCCTGGATTGAATGGTACCTAAATTTTTACTTTTAAACGCAGCTCTTTTCTGTTCTCATTACTGGCTGTTAACCACTTTGCATCTCACCAGCAGCTAGAGGATACACAATTCTCTACAACCGCATCAGCATTTATGGTTTGTAGACTTTTTGCTGATGGTCAGTCGACTGGTGTGATTGGAAACCTTTTTGTTGATTAGATTGCATGAGTCTAATAATTCCTGAGGTTGAACCTTAATCCATTCTCCTTTTTTTTAAAGACAGTGAGTAATATTTACCTCTTCATAGTATTTTATTGAAAAATTTGCCTGTATTAAATTTTTCTGTCCGTTCCCTACCTCAGCACAATTTTTGATGGCAGGTGTCCTTTACAGCCCTGAGTCCTTGTGAATTTTAAGTGACCATTAGCTGTGGGTTTAAAGCCGCTCTTGCGGGAAACGGCCACAAGGCGGCAGCATTTCTCCTTTACCAAATCTGGTTACTATGGCAACAGAGCCTTACCGGAAGTGGTGGTCTAGGTTGCAAATTAGAATGGAATGTGCGAGGAAAAAGCCCTTTAAGTTTATGTCTCATTACTACTTGTTCGTATTTTTAAGTTAATTTTTATTTTTTCTCACAGCAAACTTGATTACAATGTTTTTTTGTTCTAGGTGTGCAAGATGTGGTTCTTTCACACATATGCATATATCTATTCTTCTTCAGATCCTTTTCCCATGTAGGTTATGACACAATGTAGAGTAGTCTTCTCTTGGTATTCTGTAGGTCTTTGGTGATTATACATTTCACATGTGTTTGTATGTCTCTGTTAACCTCAATATGGTAATGTATCCAATCCTCACACCTTTCCATCTGGTGAACCATAAGTTTCTTTAATGAATCTGTGATTGCCTTTCTCTGTGGAAATATCTTCGTTTGTATCAATTTTTAGGTAACACCTATATCTGATATGATAGGATATGTGTCTTTCACTTTCTCACTTACTACAAGTTGTGTGATTACCTCTAGACTCATCTATGGTGCTGCAAATGGCATTGTTTCATTTTTTTCACTAGCTCATATTCCATCTGTACAGGTAGCAGTTCTTCTTTGTCCACCCATCTGTCGGTGGACTTTTTGGTTACTTCCATATATTGGCTATTGTAATAGTATGCATTGCAGATTTACCTGCCTGTGTTCTTCCAATTCTGTCTTCGTCGGTTATAGGTCCAGGAATAGGTCTGCTAGGTCATATGGTAGCTCAGTGTTTACCTTTTAAAGGTACCTCCATTCTGTTTTCATTAGTGTCTCTTTCCAGGTTACATCCCACTTAAAGTTTAGGGTATGCATTTCTCCACAGCACCTTCAGCATTTATTCTTTGTAGTTTTTGCTGATGGTTATTCTGACGGGTGTGAGCTGACACCTCTTTACGGTTGAATTTGCATGTGTCTCATATTCCGTTGCAATTGAGCTTTAAGGCAAGTCATTTTTATTTTTCAAGCTGTAATTACAGCTTAGTTCTTCAAAGTGGTTTCTTAAAGTATGTGTCAAATTTTGAAATGTTTTGGCCATTACCTCCCTCAAGACATTTTGAGGGCAGGTTTCATTTTCAGCCCTACAGTACTTGTTCATATGAAGTGACCATTAGCACAGGCTTTAAACTGCTTTTGCAGGTAACGGCCATAGGGCTGCTACCTTTCTACATTCCCCACGCTGATACTAGGGAAACAGACTTTACGGCCAGTGGTGTTCCTCTGTTGTAAATTAGAGTAGAATGTGCCCAGATAAACCCACAGAAGCTGATGTCTCCTTACTTTTGTTGGATTTTTAAATTTAATTTATATTTATTATTGGAGTTAATATTCTATTTTGTACATAGACCACTTCTTGGTGCATTCCTCTGTTGATGGACATTTTCGTTGCTTCCAAGTGTTGCCTATGGTAAATATTGCTGGAGTGCAGGATTGCCAGCCTGTGACTTTTTGATTCTCATTTTCTCTGGTGATAGGCCCAGCAGTGGGTGTGACTGATGGACTGGTCACTCAGTGTTTACTTTTTCAAAGCACCTCCAATGTGTTTTTATTAGTGGCTTTTACAACGCCCCCCTTAGAACCGAGGGTACGCATTTCTCCACAATCGCTTCAGCATTTATTGTTTGCACCATTTTTACTGATGGCCATTCTGACTGCTGTGATCTGATCGGTATTTGTAATTTGGGTTTGCATATCTTTCAAAATTCCTAAAATTCATCATTTTTCCACATCTTTTTCTTTTATCAAAAGAAAAATCTGTGAGCACATTATACCTCTTGAAATTATCTTCTTCGAAGGTTGCCCTCTTTTGAATTTTTTGTTCGATTTTTGACCCCAGAATTTTTTTGGAGGGCAGGTGTCATTTACAGAACTGCAAGTTGGTGAATATTTAGTGACCGTTTGCAGTGGGTTTAAAGCTGCTGTTGTGGGCAACGGCCAAAAGGAGGCAGCATTTCGCCATTCCCCAATCTAGGTACTAGAGCAGCAGAGCCTTTCTGGAAGACATTGTCTTAGGTTGTAAATTAGAATGGAGTTTGCCAGGAGAAATCCCCATAAGTTTATGTCTCATTAGTTCTTATTCGTTTTTTTTTTCCTAACACCCACACTGTATTTTATTTTTATAAGAGATAAATAGACTGACATCAAGCATTGTACATGGATGATCACAACAAAAGCAACAATGATTGCAATTACCAAACATGAAACACACTCATACTATGTCATAATATTGACATTCAGTCCAGTAATCCTTCACTGTAGCAGCTGCTTTACTTTGCAGTGAAAATTGATTTGCATATTCTTTGCCTCTGAGTCCTTGTGGGATTTTTTTTTAATTCACACAGAAAGTAACAAAAATTATACTTATCGTCATCAGTTCACTCAGTCCCATGTAATTAATTTTTTTTTCATCTTCATCTTTTGTTAGCACTTTTATGAGTTCATTAGTTTTATCATTAGAGTTCTGAAAATGCTTATTCATTCAGTTCAGCAGTACAGTAGAGTTACCAGAAACCTGTACTTGTCAGAGTCCTTTCAATGAATTTCATGAAGATGAAACCCTTTTATAGGAACATATTTGCAAAAGCATCAGAGTACACCCAGAACTGTCTGTAAATGACAAAAGACTTAAAAATGACCACGGTTAAAGATTTGATGAAAGTTTATAATAATGCAGTTGACAAGAAAATTAGTAATTTCTGAGATATACATTTTAAAGTAATAACTAGGATTATGAATTATAACATTATACCAGAACATATGAGATTTTTAGAAATTTCATGTAATGTCTGAAACATTTATATTAACATATTTCCATACAAATAACCAAATGAAAGTTTAGTATTAGTTGTTTTGTTTTGTTTTTTTTTTTACTGCAGGTTCTTATCAGTCATCAATTTTATACACATCAGTGTATACATGTCAATCCCAATCTCCCAATTCAGCACAACACCATCCCCACCCCACCGCATTTTCCCCCCCTTGGTGTCCATATGTCTGCACTCTACATCTGTGTCTCAACTTCTGCCCTGCAAACTGGCTCATCTGTACCAATTTTCTAGGTTCCACATACCTGCTTTAATATACGATATTTGTTTTTCTCTTTCTGACTTACTTCACTCTGTATGACAGTCTCTAGATCCATCCACGTCTCAACAAATGACTCAGTTTGGCTCCTTTTTGTGGCTGAGTAATATTCCATTCTATATATGTACCACAACTTCTTTATCCATTCGTCTGTTGATGGGCATTTAGGTTGATTCCATGACCTGGCTATTGTAAATAGTGCTGTAATAAACATTCGGGTGCATGTGTATTTTTGAATTATGGTTTTCTCTGGGTGTATACCCAGTAGTGGGATTGCTGGGTCATATGGTAGCTCAATGTTTACATTTTTAAGGCACCTCCATTCTGTTCTCTTTAGTGGCTCTTTCCAAGTTACATCCCACTTAAAGTTGAGGGTACGCATTCCTCCACAACACCTTCAGCATTTATTGTTTGTAGATTTCTTGCTGATGGTTATTTTCACAAGTGTGAGCTGATACCTCTTTGTGGTTGAATTCGCATGTGCCACATAATCCGTTGAAATTGAGCTTTAGGGCATGTCCTTTTTACTTTTCAAGCTGTGATTACCCCTTAGTTCTTCAAAGTGTTCTCTTAAAGTATGTGTCACATTTTGAAATGTTTTGGCCATTACCTCCCTCAAGACATTTTGAGGGCAGGTTTCATTTACAGTTCTGCAGTACTTGTTCCTATGAAATGACCATTAGCACAGGCTTTAAAGATGGTTTTGCAGGTAACTGCAATAGGGTGGCAGCCTTTCTATGTTCCCCACCCTGGTACCTAGGGAAAAGCCCTTGCAGCCTGTGGTGTTTCTCGATTTTAAATTAGAGTGGAGTGTGCCCGGACAAACCCACAGAAGCTGATGTCTCCTTACTTCTGTTGGTTTTTTAAATTTACTTTTTATTTTTTATTGGAGTAATTTTCCACTGTGTACGTGGACCACTTCTACTTTGTGCATTCCTCGGTTGATGGACATTTTCATTGCTTCCAAGTGTTGGCTATGGTAAATATTGTTGGAGTGCAGGATTGCCAGCCTGTGACTTTTTAATTCTCATTTTCTCAGGTGATAGGCCCAGCAGTGGGTGTGATTCATTGACTGGTAGCACCGTGTTTCCCTTTTCAAAGCACCTACTTTGTGTTTTCATTAGTGGCTCTTACCACGTCCCCCTTAGAATCGAGGGTACGCATTTCTCCACAATCGCTTCAGCATTTATTGTTTGCAGCATTTATGCTAATGGCCCTTCTGGCTGCTGTGAGCTGATAGGTTTTTGTAATTTGGGTTTGCATGTCTTTGAAAATTCGTAAAACTCATCATTTTTCTCTGCCGTTTTCTTTTCTGTTAAAAAAGGAAACAATTGGGAGTACAATATAACTCTTGCTATTGTCTTCTTGGAAGGTTGCCCTCTTTTGAATTTTTTGGTCGATTTTCCACCCCAGAATTTTTTTAGAGAGCAGGTGTCATTTACCGAATTGCAAGTTTGGTGACTATTTAGTGACCTTTGGCAATGGATTTAAAGCTGCTGTTGTGGGAAGTGGCCTCAAGGAGGCAGCATTTCTCCATTCCCAAATCTGGGTACTAGGGCAGCAGAGTCTTTCTGGAAGTCGTGTTCCTAGGTTGTAAATTACATTGGAATGTGCATGGAGAAACCCCCATAAGATTATGTCTCATTATTTCTTCTTGGTTTTAAAAATGTTTTTTAATTGGGGTAAAGCTTAGAATATTGTTTCTCCTAGGTGTACACGATCTGGTTCTTTTCTACATTATATATGTCTATTCAAGTACAGAACCTCTTCCCATGTAAAATGTTACAGAGGGTTCCGCACTCCTCCCTTGCTGTATGGTCGGTCTTTTTGATATATGTATATAATATGTGTTTCTATACATATAGTAACACTAATCTTAATTTATCCATTCCCCCCACCTTTCCTTTTACATGAGCATAGTTTGTTTTCTAAGTCTGTGAGTGTCTTTCTCTGTGGAAATATGTTCATTTGTGTCAGTTATTAGATAACGCCTATAAGTGATATCATAGAATATAGGTCTTTTGCTTTCCGACTTACCTCATGTTTCGTGATTATCTCCAGACTCATTTGTGGTGCCTCAAAGAGCAATGGTTCATTGTCTTCCATGGCTAATATTCCATTGTGTACATGGATCACTTCTTCTTTATCCATTCACGTGTTGTTGGACATTTGGATTGCTTCACTGTCTTGGCTATTGTGAATAAGGCTGCACTGCAACTTTTGCAGCCTGTGTCTTCTCGATTCTTGTCTTCTCAGGTGAGAGGTCCAATGGTGCGCCTGCTGCATTGAATGGTACCTCCATTTTTACTTTTAAACACAGCTCCTTTCTGTTCTCATTATTGGCTGTTACCCCTTTACGTCTCACCAGCAGGTAGAGGGTACACAGTTCTGTAAAACCCCTTCAGCATTTATTGTTTGTAGACTTTTTGCTGATGGTCAGTCGACTGGTGTAAGTTGAAACTTTTTGTAGATTAGATTGCATGCGTCTAACACTCCCTGAGGTTGAGCTTTTATCCATTTTCCTTTTTTTAAAAAAGAGTGTGAGTAAAACTTAACTCTTCATAATCTCTTCATGAAACATTTGCCTGTTTTGAATTTTTTTGTCCATTCCCTACTTCAGCACAATTTTTTAGGGCGGGTGTCCTTTACAGTCCTGAGTCCTTGTGAATGTTAAGTGACCATTAGCTGTGAGTTTAAAGCTGCTCCTGCAGGGAAAGGTCAGAAGGTGTCAGCATTTCTCCTTTACCAAATTTGGTTACTGGGGAAACAGAGCCTTAAAGGAAGTGGTGTTCTACGTGGTAAATTAGAATGGAATGTGCCAGGAAAAAGCCCTTTAAGTTTATGTCTCATTACTTCTTCTTCATATTTGTAATTTACTTTTTATTTTTTATCCCAGCAAATTTGATTACAATGGTTTGTTTGCTCTAGGTGTGCAAATGTGGTTCTTTCACACATATACGTGTATCTATTCTTCCTCGCATCCTTTTCCCATGTAGGTTATGGCACAATGTTGAGTAGTCTCTCTCCTGGTCTTTCGTACGTCTTTGGTGGTTATATATTTCACATGGTTTGTATATCTTTGTTAACCCCAATATGGTAATGTAACCAATCCTCATCCCTTTCTGTTTGGTGAACCATAAGTTTTTTTAATGAATCTGTGATTGCCTTTCTCTGTGGAAATATCTTCATTGGTATCAATTTTTAAGTAACTCCAAAAAGTGATATGATAGGATATGTGTCTTTTGCTTTCTCACTGACTACAGGTGGCGTGATTACGTCTAGACTCATCTATGGTGCTGCAAATGGCATTGTTTCATTTTTTTCACTAGCGAATATTCCATCTGTACATGGAGGAGTTCTTCTGTGTCCACCCATCTGTTGGTGGACTTTTTGGTTCCTTCCATATCTTGGCTATTGTAATACTGTGCCATGCAGATTTGCCTGCCTGTGTCTTTCCAATTCTCTCTTCTTAGATTATAGGTCGAGGAGTGGGCCTGCTGGATCATATGGTAGCTCAATGTTGACCTTTTTAATGCACCTCCATTCTGTTCTATTTCGTGGCCCTTTCCAAGTTACGTCCCCCTTGAAGTTGAGGGTATGTATTTCTCTACAACACCTTCAGCATTTATTTTTTGTAGGTTTCTTGCTGATGGTTATTCTGACAAGTGTGATCTGATTCCTCTTTGTGGTTGAATTCGCACGTGCCTCATAATCCATTGAAATTGAGCTTGAAGGCAAGTCCTTTTTATTTTTCAAGCTGTGATTACCCCTTAGTTCTTCAAAGTGTTCTCTTAAAGTATGAGTCACATTTTGAAATGTTTTGGCCATTACCTCCCTCAAGACATTGTGAGGGCAGGTTTCATTTACAGTCCTGCATTACTTCTTCCTATGAAATGACCATTAGCACAGGCTTTAAAGCTGGTTTTGCAGGTAACTGCCATAGGGTGGCAGCCTTTCTATGTTCCCCACACTTGTAACTAGGGGAAAGCCCTTGCGGCCTGTGGTGTTTCTCGGTTATAAATTAGAGTGGAGTGTGCCTGGAGAAACCCACACAAGTTGATGTCTCTTTACTTTTGTTGGATTTTTAAATTTAATTTTTATTTTGTATTGGAGTAATTTTCCACTGTGTACGTGGACCACTTCGACTTTGTGCATTCCTCGGTTGATGGACATTTTCATTGCTTCCAAGTGTTGGCTATGGTAAATATTGTTGGAGTGCAGGATTGCCAGCCTGTTACTTTTTGATTCTCATTTTCTCAGGTGATAGGCCCAGCAGTGGGTGTGATTCATTGACTGGTAGCACCGTGTTTCCCTTTTCCAAGCACCTACTTTGTGTTTTCATTAGTGGCTCTTACCACGTCCCCCTTAGAATCGAGGGTACGCAATTCTCCACAATCGCTTCAGCATTTATTGTTTGCAGCATTTATGCTAATGGCCCTTCTGGCTGCTGTGAGCTGATAGGTTTTTGTAATTTGGGTTTGCATGTCTCTGAAAATTCGTAAAACTCATCATTTTTCTCCGCCGTTTTCTTTTCTGTTCAAAAAAGGAAACAATTGGGAATACAATATATCTCTTGAAATTGTCTTCTTGGAAGGTTGCCCTCTGTTTAATTTTTTGGTCAATTTTCCACCCCAGAATTTTTTTAGAGAGCAGGTGTCATTTCCCGAACTGCAAGTTTGGTGAATATTTAGTGACCTTTAGCAATGGGTTTAAAGGTGATGTTGTGGGAGGTGGCCTCAAGCAGGCAGCATTTCTCCCTTTCCAAATCTGGGTACTAGGGCAGCAGAGCCTTTCTGGAAGTCGTGTTCCTAGGTTGTAAATTACATTGGAATGTGCATGGAGAAACCCGCATAAGTTTATGTCTCATTATTTCTTCTTGGTTTTAAATTTTTTTTTAATTGGGGTAAAGCTTAGAATATTGTTTCTCCTAGGTGTACACAATCTGGTTCATTTGTACATTATATATGTCTATTCAAGTACAGATCCTCTTCCCATGTAAAATGTTACAGAGGGTTCCGCACTCCTCCCTTGCTATATGGTCGGTCTTTTTGTGATATATATATAATATGTGTTTGTATACATATACTAACACTAATCTTAATTTATCCATTCCCCCAACCTTTCCTTTTAGATGAGCATAGTTTGTTTTCTAAGTCTGTGAGTGTCTTTCTCTGTGGAAATATGTTCATTTGTGTCAGTTATTAGATAACGCCTATAAGTGATATCATAGAATATAGGTCTTTTGCTTTCCGACTTACCTCATGTTTCGTGATTATTTCCAGACTCATTTGTGGTGCCTCAGAGAGCAATGCTTCATTGTCTTCCATGGCTAATATTCCATTGTGTACATGGACCACTTCTTCTTTATCCATTCACCTGTTGTTGGACATTTTGATTGCTTCACTGTCTTGGCTATTGTGAATAAGGCTGCACTGCAGCTTTTGTGGCCTGTGTCTTCTCGATTCTTTTCTTCTCAGGTGAGACGTCCAATGGTGCGCCGGCTGCAATGAATGGTACCTCTATTTTTACTTTTCAACACAGCTCCTTTCTGTTCTAATTATTGGCTGTTACCCCTTTACGTCTCACCAGCAGGTAGAGGGTACACAGTTCTGTAAAACCCCTTCAGCATTTATTGTTTGTAGACTTTTTGCTGATGGTCAGTCGACTGGTGTAAGTTGAAAGTTTTTGTAGATTAGATTGCATGCGTCTAACACTCTCTGAGGTTGAGCTTTTATCCATTTTCCTTTTTTTAAAAAAGAGTGTGAGTAAAACTTAACTCTTCATAATCTCTTCTTGAAACATTTGCCTGTTTTGAATTTGTTTGTCCATTCCCTACTTCAGCACCAATTTTTAGGGCAAGTGTCCTTTACAGCCCTGAGTCCTTGTGAATGTTAAGTGACCATTAGCTGTGAGTTTAAAGCTGCTCTTGCAGGAAACGGCCACAAGGTGGCAGCATTTCTCCTTTACCAAATTTGTTTACTAGGGAAACAGAGCCTTAATGGAAGTGGTGTTCTCGGTTGTATATTAGAATGGAATATGCCAGGAAAAAGCCCTTTAAGTTTATATCTCATTACTTCTTGTTCATATTTGTAATTTACTTTTTATTTTTTATCCCAGCAAATTTGATTACAATGGTTTGTTTGCTCTAGGTGTGCAAGATGTGGTTCTTTCACACATATACGTGTATCTATTCTTCCTCGCATCCTTTTCCCATGTAGGTGATGGCACAATGTTGAGCAGTCTCTCTCCTGGTCTTCCGTACGTCTTTGGTGGTTATATATTTCACATGGTTTGTATATCTTTGTTAACCCCAATATGGTAATGTAACCAATCCTCATCCCTTTCTATTTGGTGAACCATAAGTTTTTTTAATGAATCTGTGATTGCCTTTCTCTGTGGAAATATGTTCATTTGTGTCAGTTATTAGATAACGCCTATAAGTGATATCATAGAATATAGTTCTTTTGTTTTCGGACTTACCTCATGTTTCGTGATTATCTCCAGATTCATTTGTGGTGCCTCAAAGAGCAATGGTTCATTGTTTTCCATGGCTAATATTCCATTGTGTACATGGACCACTTCTTCTTTATCCATTCACCTGTTGTTGGACATTTTGATTGCTTCACTGTCTTGGCTATTGTGAATAAGGCTGCACTGCAGCTTTTGCGGCCTGTGTCTCCTCGATTCTTGTCTTCTCAGGTGAGACGTCCAATGACGCGCCTGCTGGATTGAATGGTGCCTCCATTTTTACTTTTAAACACAGCTCCTTTCTTTTCTCATTATTGGCTGTTACCCCTTTACGTCTCACCAGCAGGTAGAGGGTACACAGTTCTCTGAAACCCCTTCAGCATTTATTGTTTGTAGACTTTTTGCTGATGGTCAGTCGACTGGTGTAAGTTGAAACTTTTTGTAGATTACATTGCATGGGTCTAACACTCCCTGAGGTTGAGCTTTTATCCATTTTCCTTTTTTTTTCAAAAGAGCGTGAGTAAAACGTAACTCTTCATAATCTCTTCTTGAAACATTTGCCTGTTTTGAATTTTTTTGTCCATTCCCTACTTCAGCACAATTTTTTAGGGCAGGTGTCCTTTACAGCCCTGAGTCCTTGTGAATGTTAAGTGACCATTAGCTGTGATTTTAAAGCTGCTCTTGCAGGAAACGGCCACAAGGTGGCATCATTTCCCCTTTACCAAATTTGGTAACTGGGGAAACAGAGCCTTAATGGAGGTGGTGTTCTAGGTTGTAAATTAGAATGCAATGTGGCAGGAAAAAGCCCTTTATGTTTATGTCTCATTACTTCTTGTTCATATTTATAATTTACTTTTTGTTTTTTATCCAAGCCAATTTGATTACAATGGTTTGTTTGTTCGATGTGCAAATGTGGTTCTTTCACACATATACGTGTATCTATTCTTCCTCGCATTCTTTTCCCATGTAGGTTATGGCACAATATTGAGTAGTCTTCTCCTGGTCTTCCTTATGTCTTTGGTGATTATATATTTCACATGGTTTGTATATCTCTGTTAACCCTAATATGATAATGTATCCAATCCTCATCCCTTTCTATTTGGTGAACCATAAGTTCTTTAATGAATCTGTGATTGCCTTTCCCTGTGGAAATATCTTCATTGGTACCAATTTTTAAGTAACTCCAAAAAGTGATATGATAGGATATATGTCTTTTGCTTTCTCACTTACTACAGGTGGAGTGAGTACGTCTAGACTCATCTATGGTGCTGCAAATGGCATTGTTTCATTTTTTTCACTAGCGAATATTCCAACTGTACATGGAGGAGTTCTTCTGTGTCCACCCATCTGTTGGTGGACTTTTTGGTTCCTTCCATATCTTGGCTATTGTAATACTGTGCCATGCAGATTTGCCTGCCTGTGTCTTTCCAATTCTCTCTTCTTAGATTATAGGTCGAGGAGTGGGCCTGCTGGATCATATGGTAGCTCAATGTTGACCTTTTTAATGCACCTCCATTCTGCTTTAGTTCGTGGCCCATTCCAACTTACGTCCCCCTTGAATTTGAGGGTATGCATTTCTCTACAACACCTTCAGCATTTACTGTTTGTAGTTTTCTTGCTGATGGTTATTCTGACAAGTGTGATCTGAAACCTCTTTGTGGTTGAATTCGCACGTGCCTCATAATCCGTTGAAATTGAGCTTGAAGGCATGTCCTTTTTATTTTTCAAGCTGTGATTACCCCTTAGTTCTTCAAAGTGTTCTCTTAAAGTATGTGTCACATTTTGAAATGTTTTGGCCATGACCTCCCTCAAGACATTTTGAAGGCATGTTTCATTTACAGTTCTGCAGTACTTGTTCCTATGAAATGACCATTAGCACAGGCTTTAAAGCTGCTTTTGCAGGTAACTGCCAGAGGGCGGCAGCCTTTCTATGTTCCCCACCCTGGTAACTAGGGAAAAGCCCTGGCGGTCTGTGGTGTTTCTCGGTTTTAAATTAGAGTGGAGTGTGCCTGGACAAACCCCCACAAGCTGATGTCTCCTTACTTTTTTTGGATTTTTAAATGTAATTTTTATTTTTTATTGGAGTCATTTTCCACTGTGTATGTTGATCACTTCTACTTTGTGCATTCCTCAGTTGATGTACATTTTCATTGCTTCCAAGTGTTGGCTATGGTAAATATTGTTGGAGTGCATGATTGCAAGCCTGTGACTTTTTGATTCTCATTTTCTCAGGTGATAGGCCCAGCAGTGGGTGTGACTCATTGACTGGTAGCACCGTGTTTCCCTTTTCCAAGCACCTACTTTGTGTTTTCATTAGTGGCTCTTACCACGTCCCCCTTAGAATCGAGGGTACGCAATTCTCCACAATCGCTTCAGCATTTATTGTTTCAGCATTTATGCTAATGGCCCTTCTGGCTGTTGTGAGCTGATAGGTTTTTGTACTTTGGGTTTGCATGTCTCTGAAAATTCGTAAAACTCATCATTTTTCTTCGCCGTTTTTCTTTCTGTTAAAAAAAGCAAACAATTGGGAACACAATATAACTCTTGCAATTGTCTTCTTGGAAGGTTGCCCTCTGTTTAATTTTTTGGTCAATTTTCCACCCCAGAATTTTTTTAGAGAGCAGGTGTCATTTACCGAACTGCAAGTTTGGTGAATATTTAGTGACCTTTAGCAATGGGTTTAAAGGTGATGTTGTGGGAGGTGGCCTCAAGCAGGCAGCATTTCTCCCTTTCCAAATCTGGGTACTAGGTCAGCAGAGCCTTTCTGGAAGTCGTGTTCCTAGGTTGTAAATTACATTGGAATGTGCATGGAGAAACCCGCATAAGTTTATGTCTCATTATTTCTTCTTGGTTTTAAATTTTTTTTTAATTGGGGTAAAGCTTAGAATATTGTTTCTCCTAGGTGTACACAATCTGGTTCATTTGTACATTATATATGTCTATTCAAGTACAGATCCTCTTCCCATGTAAAATGTTACAGAGGGTTCCGCACACCTCCCTTGCTATACGGTCGGTCTTTTTGAGATATGTATAAACTGTGTGTTTGTATACATATAGTAACACTAATCTTAATTTATCCATTCCCCCCACCTTTCCTTTTAGATGAGCATTGTATGTTTTCTAAGTCTGTGAGTGTCTTTCTCTGTGGAAGTATGTTCATTTGTGTCAGTTATTAGATAACGCCTATAAGTGATATCATAGAATATAGGTCTTTTGCTTTCCGACTTACCTCATGTTTCGTGATTATTTCCAGACTCATTTGTGGTGCCTCAGAGAGCAATGCTTCATTGTCTTCCATGGCTAATATTCCATTGTGTACATGGACCACTTCTTCTTTATCCATTCACCTGTTGTTGGACATTTTGATTGCTTCACTGTCTTGGCTATTGTGAATAAGGCTGCACTGCAGCTTTTGAGGCCTGTGTCTTCTCGATTCTTGTCTTCTTAGGTGAGACGTCCAATGATGCGCCTGCTGGATTGAATGGTGCCTCCATTTTTACTTTTAAACACAGCTTCTCTCTTTTCTCATTATTGGTTGTTACCCCTTTACGTCTCACCAGCAGGTAGAGGGTACACAGTTCTCTGAAACCCCTTCAGCATTTATTGTTTGTAGACTTTTTGCTGATGGTCAGTCGACTGGTGTAAGTTGAAACTTTTTGTAGATTAGATTGCATGCGTCTAACACTCCCTGAGGTTGAGCTTTTATCCATTTTCCTTTTTTTAAAAAAGAGTGTGAGTAAAACTTAACTCTTCATAATCTCTTCTTGAAACATTTGCCTGTTTTGAATTTGTTTGTCCATTCCCTACTTCAGCACCAATTTTTAGGGCAAGTGTCCTTTACAGCCCTGAGTCCTTGTGAATGTTAAGTGACCATTAGCTGTGAGTTTAAAGCTGCTCTTGCAGGAAACGGCCACAAGGTGGCAGCCTTTCTCCTTTACCAAATTTGTTTACTAGGGAAACAGAGCCTTAATGGAAGTGGTGTTCTAGGTTGTATATTAGAATGGAATATGCCAGGAAAAAGCCCTTTATTTTATGTCTCATTACTTCTTGTTCATATTTGTAATTTACTTTTTATTTTTTATCCAAGCAAATTTGATTACAATGGTTTGTTTGCTCTAGGTGTGCAAGATGTGGTTCTTTCACACATATACGTGTATCTATTCTTCCTCGCATCCTTTTCCCATGTAGGTTATGGCACAATGTTGAGTAGTCTCTCTCCTGGTCTTCCGTACGTCTTTGGTGGTTATATATTTCACATGGTTTGTATATCTTTGTTAACCCCAATACGGTAATGTAACCAATCCTCATCCCTTTCTATTTGGTGAACCATAAGTTTTTTTAATGAATCTGTGATTGCCTTTCTCTGTGGAAATATCTTCATTGGTATCAATTTTTAAGTAACTCCAAAAAGTGATATGATAGGATATGTGTCTTTTGCTTTCTCACTGACTACAGGTGGCGTGATTACGTCTAGACTCATCTATGGTGCTGCAAATGGCATTGTTTCATTTTTTTCACTAGCGAATATTCCATCTGTACATGGAGGAGTTCTTCTGTGTCCACCCATCTGTTGGTGGACTTTTTGGTTCCTTCCATATCTTGGCTATTGTAATACTGTGCAATGCCGATTTGCCTGCCTGTGTCTTTCCAATTCTCTCTTCTTAGATTATAGGTCGAGGAGTGGGCCTGCTGGATCATATGGTAGCTCAATGTTGACCTTTTCAATGCTCCTCCATTCTGCTCTATTTCGTGGCCCTTTCCAAGTTACGTCCCCCTTGAAGTTGAGGGTATGCATTTCTCTACAACACCTTCAGCATTTATTGTTTGTAGTTTTCTTGCTGATGGTTATTCTGACAAGTGTGATCTGATACCTCTTTGTGGTTGAATTCGCACGTGCCTCATAATCCTTTGAAATTGAGCTTGAAGGCAAGTCCTTTTTATTTTTCAAGCTGTGATTACCCCTTAGTTCTTCAAAGTGTTCTCTTAAAGTATGTGTCACATTTTGAAATGTTTTGGCCATTACCTCCCTCAAGATATTTTGAGGGCAGGTTTCATTTACAGTTCTGCATTACTTCTTCCTATGAAATGACCATTAGCACAGGCTTTAAATCTGCTTTTGCATGTAACTGCCAGAGGGCGGCAGCCTTTCTATGTTCCCCACCCTGGTAACTAGGGAAAAGCCCTTGCGGTCTGTGGTGTTTCTCGGTTTTAAATTAGAGTGGAGTGTGCCTGGACAAACTCACACAAGCTGATGTCTCCTTACTTTTTTTGGATTTTTAAATGTAATTTTTATTTTTTATTGGAGTAATTTTCCACTGTGTACGTGGACCACTTCGACTTTGTGCATTCCTCGGTTGATGGACATTTTCATTGCTTCCAATTGTTGGCTATGGTAAATATTGTTGGAGTGCAGGTTTGCCAGCCTGTGACTTTTTGATTCTCATTTTCTCAGGTGATAGGCCCAGCAGTGGGTGTGATTCATTGACTGGTAGCACCGTGTTTCCCTTTTCAAAGCACTTACTTTGTGTTTTCATTAGTGGCTCTTACCACGTCCCCCTTAGAATCGAGGGTACGCATTTCTCCACAATCGCTTCAGCATTTATTGTTTGCAGCATTTATGCTAATGGCCCTTCTGGCTGCTGTGAGCTGCTAGGTTTTTATAATTTCGGTTTGCATGTCTCTGAAAATTCGTAAAACTCATCATATTTCTCCGCCGTTTTCTTTTCTGTTAAAAAAAGGAAACAATTGGTAGTACAATATAACTCTTGAAATTGTCTTCTTGGAAGGTTGCCCTCTGTTTAATTTTTTGGTCAATTTTCCACCCCAGAATTTTTTTAGAGAGCAGGTGTCATTTCCCGAACTGCAAGTTTGGTGAATATTTAGTGACCTTTAGCAATGGGTTTAAAGGTGATGTTGTGGGAAGTGGCCTCACGCAGGCAGCATTTCTCCATTCCCAAATCTGGGTACTAGGGCAGCAGAGCCTTTCTGGAAGTCGTGTTCCTAGGTTGTAAATTACACTGGAATATGCATGGAGAAACCCCCATTAGTTTATGTCTCATTACTTCTTCTTGGTTTTAAAAACTTTTTAATTGGGGTAAAGCTTAGAATATTGTTTGTCCTAGGTGTACACAATCTGTTTCATTTGTACATTATATATGTCTATTCAAGTACAGATCCTCTTCCCATGTAAAATGTTACAGAGGGTTCCGCAGACCTCCCTTGCTATATGGTCGGTCTTTTTGAGATATGTATAAACTGTGTGTTTGTATACATATAGTAACACTAATCTTAATTTATCCATTCCCCCCACCTTTCCTTTTAGATGAGCATTGTATGTTTTCTAAGTCTGTGAGTGTCTTTCTCTGTGGAAATATGTTCATTTGTGTCAGTTATTAGATAACGCCTATAAGTGATATCATAGAATATAGGTCTTTTGCTTTCCGACTTACCTCATGTTTCGTGATTATTTCCAGACTCATTTGTGGTGCCTCAGAGAGCAATGCTTCATTGTCTTCCATGGCTAATATTCCATTGTGTACATGGACCACTTCTTCTTTATCCATTCACCTGTTGTTGGACATTTTGATTGCTTCACTGTCTTGGCTATTGTGAATAAGGCTGCACTGCAGCTTTTGAGGCCTG
Organism: Balaenoptera borealis; assembly: GCF_965194805.1. Lineage (NCBI taxonomy): Eukaryota > Metazoa > Chordata > Mammalia > Artiodactyla > Balaenopteridae > Balaenoptera > Balaenoptera borealis. The sequence goes on from NW_028123536.1 coordinate 386,923, forward strand.
TGTCTTCTCGATTCTTGTCTTCTTAGGTGAGACGTCCAATGATGCGCCTGCTGGATTGAATGGTGCCTCCATTTTTACTTTTAAACACAGCTTCTCTCTTTTCTCATTATTGGTTGTTACCCCTTTACGTCTCACCAGCAGGTAGAGGGTACACAGTTCTCTGAAACCCCTTCAGCATTTATTGTTTGTAGACTTTTTGCTGATGGTCAGTCGACTGGTGTAAGTTGAAACTTTTTGTAGATTAGATTGCATGCGTCTAACACTCCCTGAGGTTGAGCTTTTATCCATTTTCCTTTTTTTAAAAAAGAGTGTGAGTAAAACTTAACTCTTCATAATCTCTTCTTGAAACATTTGCCTGTTTTGAATTTGTTTGTCCATTCCCTACTTCAGCACCAATTTTTAGGGCAAGTGTCCTTTACAGCCCTGAGTCCTTGTGAATGTTAAGTGACCATTAGCTGTGAGTTTAAAGCTGCTCTTGCAGGAAACGGCCACAAGGTGGCAGCCTTTCTCCTTTACCAAATTTGTTTACTAGGGAAACAGAGCCTTAATGGAAGTGGTGTTCTAGGTTGTATATTAGAATGGAATATGCCAGGAAAAAGCCCTTTATTTTATGTCTCATTACTTCTTGTTCATATTTGTAATTTACTTTTTATTTTTTATCCAAGCAAATTTGATTACAATGGTTTGTTTGCTCTAGGTGTGCAAGATGTGGTTCTTTCACACATATACGTGTATCTATTCTTCCTCGCATCCTTTTCCCATGTAGGTTATGGCACAATGTTGAGTAGTCTCTCTCCTGGTCTTCCGTACGTCTTTGGTGGTTATATATTTCACATGGTTTGTATATCTTTGTTAACCCCAATACGGTAATGTAACCAATCCTCATCCCTTTCTATTTGGTGAACCATAAGTTTTTTTAATGAATCTGTGATTGCCTTTCTCTGTGGAAATATCTTCATTGGTATCAATTTTTAAGTAACTCCAAAAAGTGATATGATAGGATATGTGTCTTTTGCTTTCTCACTGACTACAGGTGGCGTGATTACGTCTAGACTCATCTATGGTGCTGCAAATGGCATTGTTTCATTTTTTTCACTAGCGAATATTCCATCTGTACATGGAGGAGTTCTTCTGTGTCCACCCATCTGTTGGTGGACTTTTTGGTTCCTTCCATATCTTGGCTATTGTAATACTGTGCAATGCCGATTTGCCTGCCTGTGTCTTTCCAATTCTCTCTTCTTAGATTATAGGTCGAGGAGTGGGCCTGCTGGATCATATGGTAGCTCAATGTTGACCTTTTCAATGCTCCTCCATTCTGCTCTATTTCGTGGCCCTTTCCAAGTTACGTCCCCCTTGAAGTTGAGGGTATGCATTTCTCTACAACACCTTCAGCATTTATTGTTTGTAGTTTTCTTGCTGATGGTTACTCTGACAAGTGTGATCTGATACCTCTTTGTGGTTGAATTCGCACGTGCCTCATAATCCGTTGAAATTGAGCTTGAAGGCAAGTCCTTTTTATTTTTCAAGCTGTGATTACCCCTTAGTTCTTCAAAGTGTTCTCTTAAAGTATGTGTCACATTTTGAAATGTTTTGGCCATTACCTCCCTCAAGATATTTTGAGGGCAGGTTTCATTTACAGTTCTGCATTACTTCTTCCTATGAAATGACCATTAGCACAGGCTTTAAATCTGCTTTTGCATGTAACTGCCAGAGGGCGGCAGCCTTTCTATGTTCCCCACCCTGGTAACTAGGGAAAAGCCCTTGCGGTCTGTGGTGTTTCTCGGTTTTAAATTAGAGTGGAGTGTGCCTGGACAAACTCACACAAGCTGATGTCTCCTTACTTTTTTTGGATTTTTAAATGTAATTTTTATTTTTTATTGGAGTAATTTTCCACTGTGTACGTGGACCACTTCGACTTTGTGCATTCCTCGGTTGATGGACATTTTCATTGCTTCCAATTGTTGGCTATGGTAAATATTGTTGGAGTGCAGGTTTGCCAGCCTGTGACTTTTTGATTCTCATTTTCTCAGGTGATAGGCCCAGCAGTGGGTGTGATTCATTGACTGGTAGCACCGTGTTTCCCTTTTCAAAGCACTTACTTTGTGTTTTCATTAGTGGCTCTTACCACGTCCCCCTTAGAATCGAGGGTACGCATTTCTCCACAATCGCTTCAGCATTTATTGTTTGCAGCATTTATGCTAATGGCCCTTCTGGCTGCTGTGAGCTGCTAGGTTTTTATAATTTCGGTTTGCATGTCTCTGAAAATTCGTAAAACTCATCATATTTCTCCGCCGTTTTCTTTTCTGTTAAAAAAAGGAAACAATTGGTAGTACAATATAACTCTTGAAATTGTCTTCTTGGAAGGTTGCCCTCTGTTTAATTTTTTGGTCAATTTTCCACCCCAGAATTTTTTTAGAGAGCAGGTGTCATTTCCCGAACTGCAAGTTTGGTGAATATTTAGTGACCTTTAGCAATGGGTTTAAAGGTGATATTGTGGGAAGTGGCCTCACGCAGGCAGCATTTCTCCATTCCCAAATCTGGGTACTAGGGCAGCAGAGCCTTTCTGGAAGTCGTGTTCCTAGGTTGTAAATTACACTGGAATATGCATGGAGAAACCCCCATTAGTTTATGTCTCATTACTTCTTCTTGGTTTTAAAAACTTTTTAATTGGGGTAAAGCTTAGAATATTGTTTGTCCTAGGTGTACACAATCTGTTTCATTTGTACATTATATATGTCTATTCAAGTACAGATCCTCTTCCCATGTAAAATGTTACAGAGGGTTCCGCAGACCTCCCTTGCTATATGGTCGGTCTTTTTGAGATATGTATAAAATATGTGTTTGTATACATATAGTAACACTAATCTTAATTTATCCATTCCCCCCACCTTTCCTTTTAGATGGGCATAGTTTGTTTTCTAAGTCTGTGAGTGTCTTTCTCTGAGGAAATATGTTCATTTGTGTCAGTTATTAGATAACGCCTATAAGTGATATCATAGAATATAGGTCTTTTGCTTTCTGACTTACCTCATGTTTCGTGATTATTTCCATACTCATTTGTGGTGCCTCAGAGAGCAACGTTTCATTGTCTTCCATGGCTAATATTCCATTGTGTACATGGACCACTTCTTCTTTATCCATTCACCTGTTGTTGGACATTTTGATTGCTTCACTGTCTTGGCTATTGTGAATAAGGCTGCACTGCAGCTTTTGCGGCCTGTGTCTTCTCGATTCTTTTCTTCTCAGGTGAGACGTCCAATGGTGCGCCGGCTGGATTGAATGGTACCTCCATTTTTACTTTTCAACACAGCTCCTTTCTGTTCTAATTATTGGCTGTTACCCCTTTACGTCTCACCAGCAGGTAGAGGGTACACAGTTCTGTAAAACCCCTTCAGCATTTATTGTTTGTAGACTTTTTGCTGATGGTCAGTCGACTGGTGTATGTTGAAACTTTTTGTAGATTAGATTGCATGCATCTAACACTCCCTGAGGTTGAGCTTTTATCCATTTTCCTTTTTTTTAAAAAGAGTGTGAGTAAAACTTAACTCTTCATAATCTCTTCTTGAAACATTTGCCTGTTTTGAATTTATTTGTCCATTCCCTACTTCAGCACCAAATTTTAGGGCAAGTGTCCTTTACAGCCCTGAGTCCTTGTGAATGTTAAGTGACCATTAGCTGTGAGTTTAAAGCTGCTCTTGCAGGAAACGGCCACAAGGTGGCAGCATTTCTCCTTTACCAAATTTGTTTACTAGGGAAACAGAGCCTTAATGGAAGTGGTGTTCTCGGTTGTATATTAGAATGGAATATGCCAGGAAAAAGCCCTTTAAGTTTATGTCTCATTACTTCTTGTTCATATTTGTAATTTACTTTTTATTTTTTATCCCAGCAAATTTGATTACAATGGTTTGTTTGCTCTAGGTGTGCAAGATGTGGTTCTTTCACACATATACGTGTATCTATTCTTCCTCGCATCCTTTTCCCATGTAGGTGATGGCACAATGTTGAGCAGTCTCTCTCCTGGTCTTCCGTACGTCTTTGGTGGTTATATATTTCACATGTTTTGTATATCTTTGTTAACCCCAATATGGTAATGTAACCAATCCTCATCCCTTTCTATTTGGTGAACCATAAGTTTTTTTAATGAATCTGTGATTGCCTTTCTCTGTGGAAATATCTTCATTGGTATCAATTTTTAAGTAACTCCAAAAAGTGATATGATAGGATATGTGTCTTTTGCTTTCTCACTGACTACAGGTGGCGTGATTACGTCTAGACTCTTCTATGGTGCTGCAAATGGCATTGTTTCATTTTTTTCACTAGCGAATATTCCATCTGTACATGGAGGAGTTCTTCTGTGTCCACCCATCTGTTGGTGGACTTTTTGGTTCCTTCCATATCTTGGCTATTGTAATACTGTGCAATGCCGATTTGCCTGCCTGTGTCTTTCCAATTCTCTCTTCTTAGATTATAGGTCGAGGAGTGGGCCTGCTGGATCATATGGTAGCTCAATGTTGACCTTTTCAATGCTCCTCCATTCTGTTCTATTTCGTGGCCCTTTCCAAGTTACGTCCCCCTTGAAGTTGAGGGTATGCATTTCTCTACAACACCTTCAGCATTTATTGTTTGTAGTTTTCTTGCTGATGGTTACTCTGACAAGTGTGATCTGATACCTCTTTGTGGTTGAATTCGCACGTGCCTCTTAATCCGTTGAAATTGAGCTTGAAGGCAAGTCCTTTTTATTTTTCAAGCTGTGATTACCCCTTAGTTCTTCAAAGTGTTCTCTTAAAGTATGTGTCACATTTTGAAATGTTTTGGCCATTACCTCCCTCAAGACATTTTGAGGGCAGGTTTCATTTACAGTTCTGCAGTACGTGTTCCTATGAAATGACCATTAGCACAGGCTTTAAAGCTGGTTTTGCAGGTAACTGCCATAGGGTGGCAGCCTTTCTATGTTCTCCACCCTTGTAACTAGGGGAAAGCCCTTGCGGCCTGTGGTGTTTCTCGGTTATAAATTAGAGTGGAGTGTGCCTGGACAAACCCACACAAGCTGATGTCTCTTTACATTTGTTGGATTTTTAAATTTAATTTTTATTTTTTATTGGAGTAATTTTCCACTGTGTACGTGGACCACTTCGACTTTGTGCATTCCTCGGTTGATGGACATTTTCATTGCTTCCAAATGTTGGCTATGGTAAATATTGTTGGAGTGCATGATTGCCAGCCTGTGACTTTTTGATTCTCATTTTCTCAGGTGATAGGCCCAGCACTGGGTGTGATTGACTGACTGGTAGCACCGTTTTTCCCTTTTCAAAGCACCTTCTTTTTGTTTTCATTAGTGGCACTTACCACGTCCCCTTTAGAATCGAGGGTACACATTTCTCCACAATCGCTTCAGCATTTATTGTTTGCAGCATTTATGCTAATGGCCCTTCTGGCTGCTGTGAGCTGCTAGGTTTTTATAATTTCGGTTTGCATGTCTCTGAAAATTCGTGAAACTCATCATATTTCTCCGCCGTTTTCTTTTCTGTTAAAAAAAGGAAACAATTGGGAATACAATATAACTCTTGAAATTGTCTTCTTGGAAGGTTGCCCTCTGTTTAATTTTTTGGTCAATTTTCCACCCCAGAATTTTTTTAGAGAGCAGGTGTCATTTCCCGAACTGCAAGTTTGGTGAATATTTAGTGACCTTTAGCAATGGGTTTAAAGGTGATGTTGTGGGAAGTGGCCTCAAGCAGGCAGCATTTCTCCATTCCCAAATCTGGGTACTAGGGCAGCAGAGCCTTTCTGGAAGTCGTGTTCCTAGGTTGTAAATTACACTGGAATATGCATGGAGAAACCCCCATTAGTTTATGTCTCATTACTTCTTCTTGGTTTTAAAAACTTTTTAATTGGGGTAAAGCTTAGAATATTGTTTGTCCTAGGTGTACACAATCTGGTTCATTTGTACATTATATATGTCTATTCAAGTACAGATCCTCTTCCCATGTAAAATGTTACAGAGGGTTCCGCAGACCTCCCTTGCTATATGGTCGGTCTTTTTGAGATATGTATAAAATATGTGTTTGTATACATATAGTAACACTAATCTTAATTTATCCATTCCCCCCACCTTTCCATTTAGATGAGCATTGTTTGTTTTCTAAGTCTGTGAGTGTCTTTCTCTGTGGAAATATGTTCATTTGTGTCAGTTATTAGATAACGCCTATAAGTGATATGATAGAATATAGGTCTTTTGCTTTCTGACTTACCTCATGTTTCGTGATTATTTCCATACTCATTTGTGGTGCCTCAGAGAGCAACGTTTCATTGTCTTCCATGGCTAATATTCCATTGTGTACATGGACCACTTCTTCTTTATCCATTCACCTGTTGTTGGACATTTTGATTGCTTCACTGTCTTGGCTATTGTGAATAAGGCTGCACTGCAGCTTTTGCGGCCTGTGTCTTCTCGATTCTTTTCTTCTCAGGTGAGACGTCCAATGGTGCGCCGGCTGGATTGAATGGTACCTCCATTTTTACTTTTCAACACAGCTCCTTTCTGTTCTAATTATTGGCTGTTACCCCTTTACGTCTCACCAGCAGGTAGAGGGTACACAGTTCTGTAAAACCCCTTCAGCATTTACTGTTTGTAGACTTTTTGCTGATGGTCAGTCGACTGGTGTATGTTGAAACTTTTTGTAGATTAGATTGCATGCATCTAACACTCCCTGAGGTTGAGCTTTTATCCATTTCCCTTTTTTTAAAAAAGAGTGTGAGTAAAACTTAACTCTTCATAATCTCTTCTTGAAACATTTGCCTGTTTTGAATTTGTTTGTCCATTCCCTACTTCAGCACCAATTTTTAGGGCAAGTGTCCTTTACAGCCCTGAGTCCTTGTGAATGTTAAGTGACCATTAGCTGTGAGTTTAAAGCTGCTCTTGCAGGAAACGGCCACAAGGTGGCAGCATTTCTCCTTTACCAATTTTGTTTACTAGGGAAACAGAGCCTTAATGGAAGTGGTGTTCTCGGTTGTATATTAGAATGGAATATGCCAGGAAAAAGCCCTTTAAGTTTATATCTCATTACTTCTTGTTCATATTTGTAATTTACTTTTTATTTTTTATCCCAGCAAATTTGATTACAATGGTTTGTTTGCTCTAGGTGTGCAAGATGTGGTTCTTTCACACATATACGTGTATCTATTTTTCCTCGCATCCTTTTCCCATGTAGGTTATGGCACAATGTTGAGTAGTCTCTCTCCTGGTCTTCCGTACGTCTTTGGTGGTTATATATTTCACATGGTTTGTATATCTTTGTTAACCCCAATATGGTAATGTAACCAATCCTCATCCCTTTCTGTTTGGTGAACCATAAGTTTTTTTAATGAATCTGTGATTGCCTTTCTCTGTGGAAATATCTTCATTGGTATCAATTTTTAAGTAACTCCAAAAAGTGATATGATAGGATATGTGTCTTTTGCTTTCTCACTGACTACAGGTGGCGTGATTACATCTAGACTCATCTGTGGTGCTGCAAATGGCATTGTTTCATTTTTTTCACTAGCGAATATTCCATCTGTACATGGAGGAGTTCTTCTGTGTCCACCCATCTGTTGGTGGACTTTTTGGTTACTTCCACATCTTGGCTATTGTAATACTGTGCCATGCAGATTTGCCTGCCTGTGTCTTTCCAATTCTCTCTTCTTAGATTATAGGTCGAGGAGTGGGCCTGCTGGATCATATGGTAGCTCAATGTTGACCTTTTTAATGCACCTCCATTCTGTTCTATTTCGTGGCCCTTTCCAAGTGACGTCCCCCTTGAAGTTGAGGGTATGCATTTCTCTACAACACCTTCAGCATTTATTTTTTGTAGGTTTCTTGCTGATGGTTATTCTGACAAGTGTGATCTGATACCTCTTTGTGGTTGAATTCGCACGTGCCTCATAATCCATTGAAATTGAGCTTGAAGGCAAGTCCTTTTTATTTTTCAAGCTGTGATTAGCCCTTAGTTCTTCAAAGTGTTCTCTTAAAGTATGAGTCACATTTTGAAATGTTTTGGCCATTACCTCCCTCAAGACATTTTGAGGGCAGGTTTCATTTACAGTCCTGCATTACTTCTTCCTATGAAATGACCATTAGCACAGGCTTTAAAGCTGCTTTTGCAGGTAACAGGGTAATAGGGTGGCAGCCTTTCTATGTTCCCCACCCTTGTAACTAGGGGAAAGCCCTTGCAGCCTGTGGTGTTTCTCGGTTATAAATTAGAGTGGAGTGTGCCTGGACAAACCCACACAAGCTGATGTCTCTTTACATTTGTTGGATTTTTAAATTTAATTTTTATTTTTTATTGGAGTAATTTTCCACTGTGTACGTGGACCACTTCGACTTTGTGCATTCCTCGGTTGATGGACATTTTCATTGCTTCCAAATGTTGGCTATGGTAAATATTGTTGGAGTGCATGATTGCCAGCCTGTGACTTTTTGATTCTCGTTTTCTCAGGTGATAGGCCCAGCACTGGGTGTGATTGACTGACTGGTAGCACCGTTTTTCCCTTTTCAAAGCACCTTCTTTTTGTTTTCATTAGTGGGTCTTACCAAGTCCCATTTAGAATCGAGGGTACACATTTCTCCACAATCGCTTCAGCATTTATTGTTTGCAGCATTTATGCTAATGGCCCTTCTGGCTGCTGTGAGCTGCTAGGTTTTTATAATTTCGGTTTGCATGTCTCTGAAAATTCGTAAAACTCATCATATTTCTCCGCCGTTTTCTTTTCTGTTAAAAAAAGGAAACAATTGGTAGTACAATATAAGTCTTGAAATTGTCTTCTTGGAAGGTTGCCCTCTGTTTAATTTTTTGGTCAATTTTCCACCCCAGAATTTTTTTAGAGAGCAGGTGTCATTTCCCGAACTGCAAGTTTGGTGAATATTTAGTGACCTTTAGCAATGGGTTTAAAGGTGATGTTGTGGGAAGTGGCCTCAAGCAGGCAGCCTTTCTCCATTCCCAAATCTGGGTACTAGGGCAGCAGAGCCTTTCTGGAAGTCGTGTTCCTAGGTTGTAAATTACACTGGAATATGCATGGAGAAACCCCCATTAGTTTATGTCTCATTATTTCTTCTTGGTTTTAAAAACTTTTTAATTGGTGTAAAGCTTAGAATATTGTTTGTCCTAGGTGTACACAATCTGGTTCATTTGTACATTATATATGTCTATTCAAGTACAGATCCTCTTCCCATGTAAAATGTTACAGAAGGTTCCGCAGACCTCCCTTGCGATATGGTCGGTCTTTTTGAGATATGTATAAAATATGTGTTTGTATACATATAGTAACACTAATCTTAATTTATCCATTCCCCCCACCTTTCCTTTTAGATGAGCATTGTTTGTTTTCTAAGTCTGTGAGTGTCTTTCTCTGAGGAAATATGTTCATTTGTGTCAGTTATTAGATAACGCCTATAAGTGATATCATAGAATATAGGTCTTTTGCTTTCCGACTTACCTCATGTTTCGTGATTATTTCCAGACTCATTTGTGGTGCCTCAGAGAGCAATGCTTCATTGTCTTCGATGGCTAATATTCCACTGTGTACATGGGCGACTTCTTCTTTATCCATTCACCTGTAGTTGGACATTTTGATTGCTTCACTGTCTTGGCTATTGTGAATAAGGCTGCACTGCAGCTTTTGCGGCCTGTGTCTTCTCGATTCTTGTCTTCTCAGGTGAGACGTCCAATGATGCGCCTGCTGGATTGAATGGTGCCTCCAGTTTTACTTTTAAACACAGCTCCTTTCTTTTCTCATTATTGGCTGTTACCCCTTTACGTCTCACCAGCATGTAGAGGATACACAGTTCTCGGAAACCCCTTCAGCATTTATTGTTTGTAGACTTTTTGCTGATGGTCAGTCGACTGCTGTAAGTTGAAACTATTTGTAGATTTGATTGCATGCGTCTAACTCTCCCTGAGGTTGAGCTTTTATCCATTTTCCTTTTTTTTAAAAAGAGTGTGAGTAAAACTTAACTCTTCATAATCTCTTCTTGAAACATTTGCCTGTTTTGAATTTGTTTGTCCATTCCCTACTTCAGCACCAAATTTTAGGGCAAGTGTCCTTTACAGCCCTGAGTCCTTGTGAATGTTAAGTGACCATTAGCTGTGAGTTTAAAGCTGCTCTTGCAGGAAACGGCCACAAGGTGGCAGCATTTCTCCTTTACCAAATTTGTTTACTAGGGAAACAGAGCCTTAATGGAAGTGGTGTTCTCGGTTGTATATTAGAATGGAATATGCCAGGAAAAAGCCCTTTAAGTTTATGTCTCATTACTTCTTGTTCATATTTGTAATTTACTTTTTATTTTTTATCCCAGCAAATTTGATTACAATGGTTTGTTTGCTCTAGGTGTGCAAGATGTGGTTCTTTCACACATATACGTGTATCTATTCTTCCTCGCATCCTTTTCCCATGTAGGTGATGGCACAATGTTGAGCAGTCTCTCTCCTGGTCTTCCGTACGTCTTTGGTGGTTATATATTTCACATGTTTTGTATATCTTTGTTAACCCCAATATGGTAATGTAACCAATCCTCATCCCTTTCTATTTGGTGAACCATAAGTTTTTTTAATGAATCTGTGATTGCCTTTCTCTGTGGAAATATCTTCATTGGTATCAATTTTTAAGTAACTCCAAAAAGTGATATGATAGGATATGTGTCTTTTGCTTTCTCACTGACTACAGGTGGCGTGATTCCGTCTAGACTCTTCTATGGTGCTGCAAATGGCATTGTTTCATTTTTTTCACTAGCGAATATTCCATCTGTACATGGAGGAGTTCTTCTGTGTCCACCCATTTGTTGGTGGACTTTTTGGTTCCTTCCATATCTTGGCTATTGTAATACTGTGCAATGCCGATTTGCCTGCCTGTGTCTTTCCAATTCTCTCTTCTTAGATTATAGGTCGAGGAGTGGGCCTGCTGGATCATATGGTAGCTCAATGTTGACCTTTTCAATGCTCCTCCATTCTGTTCTATTTCGTGGCCCTTTCCAAGTTACGTCCCCCTTGAAGTTGAGGGTATGCATTTCTCTACAACACCTTCAGCATTTATTGTTTGTAGTTTTCTTGCTGATGGTTACTCTGACAAGTGTGATCTGATACCTCTTTGTGGTTGAATTCGCACGTGCCTCTTAATCCGTTGAAATTGAGCTTGAAGGCAAGTCCTTTTTATTTTTCAAGCTGTGATTACCCCTTAGTTCTTCAAAGTGTTCTCTTAAAGTATGTGTCACATTTTGAAATGTTTTGGCCATTACCTCCCTCAAGACATTTTGAGGGCAGGTTTCATTTACAGTTCTGCAGTACGTGTTCCTATGAAATGACCATTAGCACAGGCTTTAAAGCTGGTTTTGCAGGTAACTGCCATAGGGTGGCAGCCTTTCTATGTTCTCCACCCTTGTAACTAGGGGAAAGCCCTTGCGGCCTGTGGTGTTTCTCGGTTATAAATTAGAGTGGAGTGTGCCTGGACAAACCCACACAAGCTGATGTCTCTTTACATTTGTTGGATTTTTAAATTTAATTTTTATTTTTTATTGGAGTAATTTTCCACTGTGTACGTGGACCACTTCGACTTTGTGCATTCCTCGGTTGATGGACATTTTCATTGCTTCCAAATGTTGGCTATGGTAAATATTGTTGGAGTGCAGGATTGCCAGCCTGTGACTTTTTGATTCTCATTTTCTCAGGTGATAGGCCCAGCACTGGGTGTGATTGACTGACTGGTAGCACCGTTTTTCCCTTTTCAAAGCACCTTCTTTTTGTTTTCATTAGTGGCACTTACCACGTCCCCTTTAGAATCGAGGGTACACATTTCTCCACAATCGCTTCAGCATTTATTGTTTGCAGCATTTATGCTAATGGCCCTTCTGGCTGCTGTGAGCTGCTAGGTTTTTATAATTTCGGTTTGCATGTCTCTGAAAATTCGTAAAACTCATCATATTTCTCCGCCGTTTTCTTTTCTGTTAAAAAAAGGAAACAATTGGGAATACAATATAACTCTTGAAATTGTCTTCTTGGAAGGTTGCCCTCTGTTTAATTTTTTGGTCAATTTTCCACCCCAGAATTTTTTTAGAGAGCAGGTGTCATTTCCCGAACTGCAAGTTTGGTGAATATTTAGTGACCTTTAGCAATGGGTTTAAAGGTGATGTTGTGGGAAGTGGCCTCAAGCAGGCAGCATTTCTCCATTCCCAAATCTGGGTACTAGGGCAGCAGAGCCTTTCTGGAAGTCGTGTTCCTAGGTTGTAAATTACACTGGAATATGCATGGAGAAACCCCCATTAGTTTATGTCTCATTACTTCTTCTTGGTTTTAAAAACTTTTTAATTGGGGTAAAGCTTAGAATATTGTTTGTCCTAGGTGTACACAATCTGGTTCATTTGTACATTATATATGTCTATTCAAGTACAGATCCTCTTCCCATGTAAAATGTTACAGAGGGTTCCGCAGACCTCCCTTGCTATATGGTCGGTCTTTTTGAGATATGTATAAAATATGTGTTTGTATACATATAGTAACACTAATCTTAATTCATCCATTCCCCCCACCTTTCCTTTTAGATGAGCATAGTTTGTTTTCTAAGTCTGTGAGTGTCTTTCTCTGTGGAAATATGTTCATTTGTGTCAGTTATTAGATAACGCCTATAAGTGATATCATAGAATATAGGTCTTTTGCTTTCCGACTTACCTCATGTTTCGTGATTATTTCCAGACTCATTTGTGGTGCCTCAGAGAGCAACGCTTCATTGTCTTCCATGGCTAATATTCCATTGTGTACATGGACCACTTCTTCTTTATCCATTCACCTGTTGTTGGACATTTTGATTGCTTCACTGTCTTGGCTATTGTGAATAAGGCTGCACTGCAGCTTTTGCGGCCTGTGTCTTCTCGATTCTTGTCGTCTCAGGTGAGACGTCCAATGGTGCACCGGCTGGATTGAATGGTACCTCCATTTTTACTTTTCAACACAGCTCCTTTCTGTTCTAATTATTGGCTGTTACCCCTTTACGTCTCACCAGCAGGTAGAGGGTACACAGTTCTGTAAAACCCCTTCAGCATTTATTGTTTGTAGACTTTTTGCTGATGGTCAGTCGACTGGTGTAAGTTGAAACTTTTTGTAGATTAGATTGCATGGGTCTAACACTCCCTGAGTTTGAGCTTTTATCCATTTTCCTTTTTTTTTCAAAAGAGCGTGAGTAAAACGTAACTCTTCATACGCTCTTCTTGAAACATTTGCCTGTTTTGAATTTTTTTGTCCATTCCCTACTTCAGCACAATTTTTTAGGGCAGGTGTCCTTTACAGCCCTGAGTCCTTGTGAATGTTAAGTGACCATTAGCTGTGATTTTAAAGCTGCTCTTGCAGGAAACGGCCACAAGGTGGCATCATTTCTCCTTTACCAAATTTGGTAACTGGGGAAACAGAGCCTTAATGGAGGTGGTGTTCTAGGTTGTAAATTAGAATGGAATGTGCCAGGAAAAAGCCCTTTATGTTTATGTCTCATTACTTCTTGTTCATATTTATAATTTACTTTTTATTTTTTATCCAAGCAAATTTGATTACAATGGTTTGTTTGTTCTGGTGTGCAAATGTGGTTCTTTCACACATATACGTGTATCTATTCTTCCTCGCATTCTTTTCCCATGTAGGTTATGGCACGATGTTGAGTAGTCTTCTCCTGGTCTTCCTTATGTCTTTGGTGATTATATATTTCACATGGTTTGTATATCTCTGTTAACCCCAATATGGTAATGTATCCAATCCTCATCCCTTTCTATTTGGTGAACCATAAGTTTTTTAATGAATCTGTGATTGCCTTTCCCTGTGGAAATATCTTCATTGGTATCCATTTTTAAGTAACTCCAAAAAGTGATATGATAGGATATGTCTCTTTTGCTTTCTCACTTAGTACAGGTGGTGTGATTACGTCTAGACTCATCTATGGTGCTGCAAATGGCATTGTTTCATTTTTTTCACTAGCGAATATTCCATCTGTACATGGAGGAGTTCTTCTGTGTCCACCCATCTGTTGGTGGACTTTTTGGTTACCTCCATATCTTGGCTATTGTAATACTGTGCCATGCAGATTTGCCTGCCTGTGTCTTTCCAATTCTCTCTTCTTAGATTATAGGTCGAGGAGTGGGCCTGCTGGAACATATGGTAGCTCAATGTTTACCTTTTTAAGGCACCTCCATTCTGCTCTAGTTCGTGGCCCATTCCAACTTACGTCCCCCTTGAAGTTGAGGGTATGCATTTCTCTACAACACCTTCAGCATTTATTGTTTGTAGTTTTCTTGCTGATGGTTATTCTGACAAGTGTGATCTGATACCTCTTTGTGGTTGAATTCGCACGTGCCTCATAATCCGTTGAAATTGAGCTTGAAGGCATGTCCTTTTTATTTTTCAAGCTGTGATTACCCCTTAGTTCTTCAAAGTGTTCTCTTAAAGTATGTGTCACATTTTGAAATGTTTTGGCCATGACCTCCCTCAAGACATTTTGAAGGCAGGTTTCATTTACAGTCCTGCATTACTTCTTCCTATGAAATGACCATTAGCACAGGCTTTAAAGCTGGTTTTGCAGGTAACTGCCATAGGGTGGCAGCCTTTCTATGTTCCCCACCCTGGTAACTAGGGAAAAGCCCTGCCGGTCTGTGGTGTTTCTCGGTTTTAAATTAGAGTGGAGTGTGCCTGGACAAACCCCCACAAGCTGATGTCTCCTTACTTTTTTTGGATTTTTAAATGTAATTTTTATTTTTTATTGGAGTCATTTTCCACTGTGTACGTTGATCACTTCTACTTTGTGCATTCCTCAGTTGATGGACATTTTCATTGCTTCCAAGTGTTGGCTATGGTAAATATTGTTGGAGTGCATGATTGCAAGCCTGTGACTTTTTGATTCTCATTTTCTCAGGTGATAGGCCCAGCAGTGGGTGTGATTCATTGACTGGTAGCACCGTGTTTCCCTTTTCCAAGCACCTACTTTGTGTTTTCATTAGTGGCTCTTACCACGTCCCCCTTAGAATCGAGGGTACGCAATTCTCCACAATCGCTTCAGCATTTATTGTTTGCAGCATTTATGCTAATGGCCCTTCTGGCTGCTGTGAGCTGATAGGTTTTTGTAATTTGGGTTTGCATGTCTCTGAAATTTCGTAAAACTCATCATTTTTCTCCGCCGTTTTCCTTTCTGTTAAAAAAAGGAAACAATTGGGAACACAATATAACTCTTGCAATTGTCTTCTTGGAAGGTTGCCCTCTGTTTAATTTTTTGGTCAATTTTCCACCCCAGAATTTTTTTAGAGAGCAGGTGTCATTTACCGAACTGCAAGTTTGGTGAATATTCAGTGACCTTTAGCAATGGGTTTAAAGGTGATGTTGTGGGAGGTGGCCTCAAGCAGGCAGCATTTCTCCATACCCAAATCTGGGTACTAGGTCAGCAGAGCCTTTCTGGAAGTCGTGTTCCTAGGTTGTAAATTACATTGGAATGTGCATGGAGAAACCCCCATAAGTTTATGTCTCATTATTTCTTCTTGGTTTTAAAAATTTTTTTAATTGGGGTAAAGCTTAGAATATTGTTTCTCCTAGGTGTACACAATCTGGTTCATTTGTACATTATATATGTCTATTCAAGTACAGATCCTCTTCCCATGTAAAATGTTACAGAGGGTTCCGCACACCTCCCTTGCTATACGGTCGGTCTTTTTGAGATATGTATAAACTATGTGTTTGTATACATATAGTAACACTAATCTTAATTTATCCATTCCCCCCACCTTTCCTTTTAGATGAGCATTGTTTGTTTTCTAAGTCTGTGAGTGTCTTTCTCTGTGGAAATATGTTCATTTGTGTCAGTTATTAGATAACGCCTATAAGTGATATCATAGAATATAGGTCTTTTGCTTTCTGACTTACCTCATGTTTCGTGATTATTTCCAGACTCATTTGTGGTGCCTCAGAGAGCAATGCTTCATTGTCTTCCATGGCTAATATTCCATTGTGTACATGGACCACTTCTTCTTTATCCATTCACCTGTTGTTGGACATTTTGATTGCTTCACTGTCTTGGCTATTGTGAATAAGGCTGCACTGCAGCTTTTGCGGCCTGTGTCTTCTCGATTCTTGTCTTCTCAGGTGAGACGTCCAATGATGCGCCTGCTGGATTGAATGGTGCCTCCATTTTTACTTTTAAACACAGCTTCTCTCTTTTCTCATTATTGGCTGTTACCCCTTTACGTCTCACCAGCAGGTAGAGGGTACACAGTTCTCTGAAACCCCTTCAGCATTTATTGTTTGTAGACTTTTTGCTGATGGTCAGTCGACTGGTGTAAGTTGAAACTTTTTGTAGATTAGATTGCATGCGTCTAACACTCCCTGAGGTTGAGCTTTTATCCATTTTCCTTTTTTTAAAAAAGAGTGTGAGTAAAACTTAACTCTTCATAATCTCTTCTTGAAACATTTGCCTGTTTTGAATTTGTTTGTCCATTCCCTACTTCAGCACCAATTTTTAGGGCAAGTGTCCTTTACAGCCCTGAGTCCTTGTGAATGTTAAGTGACCATTAGCTGTGAGTTTAAAGCTGCTCTTGCAGGAAACGGCCACAAGGTGGCAGGTTTCTCCTTTACCAAATTTGTTTACTAGGGAAACAGAGCCTTAATGGAAGTGGTGTTCTAGGTTGTATATTAGAATGGAATATGCCAGGAAAAAGCCCTTTATTTTATGTCTCAGTACTTCTTGTTCATATTTGTAATTTACTTTTTATATTTTATCCAAGCAAATTTGATTAAAATGGTTTGTTTGCTCTAGGTGTGCAAGATGTGGTTCTTTCACACATATACGTGTATCTATTCTTCCTTGCATCCTTTTCCCATGTAGGTTATGGCACAATGTTGAGTAGTCTCTCTCCTGGTCTTCCGTACGTCTTTGGTGGTTATATATTTCACATGGTTTGTATATCTTTGTTAACCCCAATATGGTAATGTAACCAATCCCCATCCCTTTCTATTTGGTGAACCATAAGTTTTTTTTAATGAATCTGTGATTGCCTTTCTCTGTGGAAATATCTTCATTGGTATCAATTTTTAAGTAACTCCAAAAAGTGATATGATAGGATATGTGTCTTTTGCTTTCTCACTGACTACAGGTGGCGTGATTACGTCTAGACTCATCTATGGTGCTGCAAATGGCATTGTTTCATTTTTTTCACTAGCGAATATTCCATCTGTACATGGAGGAGTTCTTCTGTGTCCACCCATCTGTTGGTGGACTTTTTGGTTCCTTCCATATCTTGGCTATTGTAATACTGTGCAATGCAGATTTGCCTGCCTGTGTCTTTCCAATTCTCTCTTCTTAGATTATAGGTCGAGGAGTTGGCCTGCTGGATCATATGTTAGCTCAATGTTTACCTTTCTAAGGCACCTCCATTCTGCTCTAGTTCATGGCCCATTCCAACTTACGTCCCCCTTGAAGTTGAGGGTATGTATTTCTCTACAACACCTTCAGCATTTATTGTTTGTAGTTTTCTTGCTGATGGTTATTCTGACAAGTGTGATCTGAAACCTCTTTGTGGTTGAATTCGCACGTGCCTCATAATCCGTTGAAATTGAGCTTGAAGCCATGTCCCTTTTATTTTTCAAGCTGTGATTACCCCTTAGTTCTTCAAAGTGTTCTCTTAAAGTATGTGTCACATTTTGATATGTTTTGGCCATTACCTCCCTCAAGACATTTTGAGGGCAGGTTTCATTTACAGTCTTGCATTACTTCTTCCTATGAAATGACCATTACCACAGGCTTTAAAGCTGCTTTTGCAGGTAACTGCCAGAGGGCAGCATCCTTTCTATGTTCCCCACCCTGGTAACTAGGGACAAGCCCTTGCGGCCTGTGGTGTTTCTTGGTTATAAATTAGAGTGGACTGTGCCTGGACAAACCCACACAAGCTGATGTCTCCTTACTTTTTTTGGATTTTTAAATGTAATTTTTATTTTTTATTGGAGTAATTTTCCACTGTGTACGTGGACCACTTCTACTTTGTGCATTCCTCAGTTGATGGACATTTTCATTGCTTCCAAGTGTTGGCTATGGTAAATATTGTTGGAGTGCAGGATTGCCAGCCTGTGACTTTTTGATTCTCATTTTCTCAGGTGATAGGCCCAGCACTGGGTGTGATTGACTGACTGGTAGCACCGTTTTTCCCTTTTCAAAGCACCTTCTTTTTGTTTTCATTAGTGGCACTTACCACGTCCCCTTTAGAATTGAGGGTACACATTTCTCCACAATCGCTTCAGCATTTATTGTTTGCAGCATTTATGCTAATGGCCCTTCTGGCTGCTGTGAGCTGATAGGGTTTTGTAATTTGGGTTTGCATGTCTTTGAAAATTCGTAAAACTCATCATTTTTCTCCGCCGTTTTCTTTTCTGTTAAAAAAAGGAAACAAATGGGAGTATAATATAACTCTTGCTATTGTCTTCTTGGAAGGTTGCCCTCTTTTGAATTTTTTGGTCGATTTTCCACCTCAGACTTTTTTTAGAGAGCAGGTGTCATTTCCCGAACTGCAAGTTTGGTGAATATTTAGTGACCTTTAGCAATGGGTTTAAAGGTGATGTTGTGTGAAGTGGCCTCAAGCAGGCAGCATTTCTCCATTCCCAAATCTGGGTACTAGGGCAGCAGAGCCTTTCTGGAAGTCGTGTTCCTAGGTTGTAAATTACATTGGAATGTGCATGGAGAAACCCCCATAAGATTATGTCTTATTATTTCTTCTTGGTTTTAAAATTTTTTTTAATAGAGGTAAATCTTAGAATATTGTTTGTCCTAGGTGTACACAATCAGGTTCATTTGTACATTATATATGTCTATTCAAGTACAGATCCTCTTCCTATGTAAAATGTTACAGAGGGTTCCGTAGACCTCCCTTGCTATATGGTCGGTCTTTTTGAGATATGTATAAAATATGTGTTTGTATACATATAGTAACACTAATCTTAATTCATCCATTCCCCCCACCTTTCCTTTTAGATGAGCATAGTTTGTTTTCTAAGTCTGTGAGTGTCTTTCTCTGTGGAAATATGTTCATTTGTGTCAGTTATTAGATAACGCCTATAAGTGATATGATAGAATATAGGTCTTTTGCTTTCCGACTTACCTCATGTTTCGTGATTATTTCCAGACTCATTTGTGGTGCCTCAGAGAGCAACGCTTCATTGTTTTCCATGGCTAATATTCCATTGTGTACATGGACCACTTCTTCTTTATCCATTCACCTGTTGTTGGACATTTTGATTGCTTCACTGTCTTGGCTATTGTGAATAAGGCTGCACTGCAGCTTTTGCGGCCTGTGTCTTCTCGATTCTTGTCGTCTCAGGTGAGACGTCCAATGGTGCGCCGGCTGGATTGAATGGTACCTCCATTTTTACTTTTCAACACAGCTCCTTTCTGTTCTAATTATTGGCTGTTACCCCTTTACGTCTCACCAGCAGGTAGAGGGTACACAGTTCTGTAAAACCCCTTCAGCATTTATTGTTTGTAGACTTTTTGCTGATGGTCAGTCGACTGGTGTAAGTTGAAACTTTTTGTAGATTAGATTGCATGGGTCTAACACTCCCTGAGTTTGAGCTTTTATCCATTTTCCTTTTTTTTTCAAAAGAGCGTGAGTAAAACGTAACTCTTCATACGCTCTTCTTGAAACATTTGCCTGTTTTGAATTTTTTTGTCCATTCCCTACTTCAGCACAATTTTTTAGGGCAGGTGTCCTTTACAGCCCTGAGTCCTTGTGAATGTTAAGTGACCATTAGCTGTGATTTTAAAGCTGCTCTTGCAGGAAACGGCCACAAGGTGGCATCATTTCTCCTTTACCAAATTTGGTAACTGGGGAAACAGAGCCTTAATGGAGGTGGTGTTCTAGGTTGTAAATTAGAATGGAATGTGCCAGGAAAAAGCCCTTTATGTTTATGTCTCATTACTTCTTGTTCATATTTATAATTTACTTTTTATTTTTTATCCAAGCAAATTTGATTACAATGGTTTGTTTGTTCTGGTGTGCAAATGTGGTTCTTTCACACATATACGTGTATCTATTCTTCCTCGCATTCTTTTCCCATGTAGGTTATGGCACGATGTTGAGTAGTCTTCTCCTGGTCTTCCTTATGTCTTTGGTGATTATATATTTCACATGGTTTGTATATCTCTGTTAACCCCAATATGGTAATGTATCCAATCCTCATCCCTTTCTATTTGGTGAACCATAAGTTTTTTAATGAATCTGTGATTGCCTTTCCCTGTGGAAATATCTTCATTGGTATCCATTTTTAAGTAACTCCAAAAAGTGATATGATAGGATATGTGTCTTTTGCTTTCTCACTTACTACAGGTGGTGTGATTACGTCTAGACTCATCTATGGTGCTGCAAATGGCACTGTTTCATTTTTTTCACTAGCGAATATTCCATCTGTACATGGAGGAGTTCTTCTGTGTCCACCCATCTTTTGGTGGACTTTTTGGTTACCTCCATATCTTGGCTATTGTAATACTGTGCCATGCAGATTTGCCTGCCTGTGTCTTTCCAATTCTCTCTTCTTAGATTATAGGTCGAGGAGTGGGCCTGCTGGAACATATGGTAGCTCAATGTTTACCTTTTTAAGGCACCTCCATTCTGCTCTAGTTCGTGGCCCATTCCAACTTACGTCCCCCTTGAAGTTGAGGGTATGCATTTCTCTACAACACCTTCAGCATTTATTGTTTGTAGTTTTCTTGCTGATGGTTATTCTGACAAGTGTGATCTGAAACCTCTTTGTGGTTGAATTCGCACGTGCCTCATAATCCGTTGAAATTGAGCTTGAAGCCATGTCCTTTTTATTTTTCAAGCTGTGATTACCCCTTAATTCTTCAAAGTGTTCTCTTAAAGTATGTGTCACATGTTGATATGTTTTGGCCATTACCTCCCTCAAGACATTTTGAGGGCAGGTTTCATTTACAGTTCTCCAGTACTTGTTCCTATGAAATGACCATTAGCACAGGCTTTAAAGCTGGTTTTGCAGGTAACTGCCATAGGGTAGCAGCCTTTCTATGTTCCCCACCGTTTTTAACTAGGGGAAAGCCCTTGCCGCCTGTGGTGTTTCTCGGTTATAAATTAGATTGGAGCGTGCCTGGACAAACCCACACAAGCTGATGTCTCTTTACATTTGTTGGATTTTTAAATTTAATTTTTATTTTTTATTGGAGTAATTTTCCACTGTGTACGTGGACCACTTCTACTTTGTGCATTCCTCAGTTGATGGACATTTTCAATGCTTCCAAGTGTTGGCTATGGTAAATATTGTTGGAGTGCAGGATTGCCAGCCTGTGACTTTTTGATTCTCATTTTCTCAGGTGATAGGCCCAGCACTGGGTGTGATTGACTGACTGGTAGCACCGTTTTTCCCTTTTCAAAGCACCTTCTTTTTGTTTTCATTAGTGGCACTTACCACGTCCCCTTTAGAATCGAGTGTACACATTTCTCGACAATCGCTTCAGCATTTATTGTTTGCAGCATTTATGCTAATGGCCCTTCTGGCTGCTGTGAGCTGATAGGTTTTTATAATTTGGGTTTGCATGTCTCTGAAAATTCGTAAAACTCATCATATTTCTCCGCCGTTTTCTTTTCTGTTAAAAAAAGGAAACAATTGGTAGTACAATATAACTGTTGAAATTGTCTTCTTGGAAGGTTGCCCTCTGTTTAATTTTTTGGTCAATTTTCCACCCCAGAAGTTTTTTAGAGAGCAGGTGTCATTTCCCGAACTGCAAGTTTGGTGAATATTTAGTGACCTTTAGCATTGGGTTTAAAGGTGATGTTGTGGGAAGTGGCCTCAAGCAGGCAGCATTTCTCCATTCCCAAATCTGGGTACTAGGGCAGCAGAGCCTTTCTGGAAGTCGTGTTCCTAGGTTGTAAGTTACACTGGAATATGCATGGAGAAACCCCCATTAGTTTATGTCTCATTATTTCTTCTTGGTTTTAAAAACTTTTTAATTGGTGTAAAGCTTAGAATATTGTTTGTCCTAGGTGTACACAATCTGGTTCATTTGTACATTATATATGTCTATTCGAGTACAGATCCTCTTCCCATGAAAAATGTTACAGAAGGTTCCGCAGACCTCCCTTGCTATATGGTCGGTCTTTTTGAGATATGTATAAAATATGTGTTTGTATACATATAGTAACACTAATCTTAATTTATCCATTCCCCCCACCTTTCCTTTTAGATGAGCATAGTTTGTTTTCTAAGTCTGTGAGTGTCTTTCTCTGAGGAAATATGTTCATTTGTGTCAGTTATTAGATAACGCCTATAAGTGATATCATAGAATATAGGTATTTTGCTTTCTGACTTACCTCATGTTTCGTGATTATTTCCAGACTCATTTGTGGTGCCTCAGAGAGCAATGCTTCATTGTCTTCCATGGCTAATATTCCATTGTGTACATGGACCACTTCTTCTTTATCCATTCACCTGTTGTTGGACATTTTGATTGCTTCACTGTCTTGGCTATTGTGAATAAGGCTGCACTGCAGCTTTTGCGGCCTGTGTCTTCTCGATTCTTTTCTTCTCAGGTGAGACGTCCAATGGTGCACCGGCTGGATTGAATGGTACATCCATTTTTACTTTTAAACACAGCTCCTTTCTGTTCTAATTATTGGCTGTTACCCCTTTAAGTCTCACCAGCAGGTAGAGGGTACAAGGTTCTGTAAAACCCCTTCAGCATTTATTGTTTGTAGACTTTTTGCTGATGGTCAGTCGACTGGTGTAAGTTGAAACTTTTTGTAGATTAGATTGCATGCGTCTAACACTCCCTGGGGTTGAGCTTTTAGCCATTTTCCTTTTTTTTAAAAAGAGTGTGAGTAAAACTTAACTCCTCATAATCTCTTCTTGAAACATTTGCCTGTTTTGAAATTTTTTGTCCATTCCCTACTTCAGCACCAATTTTTAGGGCAAGTGTCCTTTACAGCCCTGAGTCCTTTTGAATGTTAAGTGACCATTAGCTGTGAGTTTAAAGCCGCTCTTGCAGGAAACGGCCACAAGGTGGCAGCATTTCTCCTTTACCAATTTTGTTTACTAGGGAAACAGAGCCTTAATGGAAGTGGTGTTCTAGGTTGTATATTAGAATGGAATATGCCAGGAAAAAGCCCTTTAAGTTTATGTCTCATTACTTCTTGTTCATATTTATAATTTACTTTTTATTTTTTATCCAAGCAAATTTCATTACAATGGTTTGTTTGTTTTGGTGTGCAAATGTGGTTCATTCACACATATACGTGTATCTATTCTTCCTCACATTCTTTTCCCATGTAGGTTATGGCACAATGTTGAGTAGTCTTCTCCTGGTCTTCCGTATGTCTTTGGTGATTATATATTTCACATGGTTTGTATATCTCTCTTAACCCCAATTTGGTAATGTATCCAATCCTCATCCCTTTCTATTTGGTGAACCATAAGTTTTTTAATGAATCTGTGATTGCCTTTCTCTGTGGAAATATCTTCATTGGTATCAATTTTTAAGTAACTCCAAAAAGTGATATGATAGGATATATGTCTTTTGCTTTCTCACTTACTACAGGTGGTGTGATTACGTCTAGACTCATCTATGGTGCTGCAAATGGCATTGTTTCATTTTTTTCACTAGCGAATATTCCATCTGTACATGGAGGAGTTCTTCTGTGTCCACCCATCTGTTGGTGGACTTTTTGGTTACCTCCATATCTTGGCTATTGTAATACTGTGCCATGCAGATTTGCCTGCCTGTGTCTTTCCAATTCTCTCTTCTTAGATTATAGGTCGAGGAGTGGGCCTGCTGGATCATATGTTAGCTCAATGTTAACCTTTCTAAGGCACCTCCATTCTGCTCTAGTTCATGGCCCATTCCAACTTACATCCCCCTTGAAGTTGAGGGTATGTATTTCTCTACAACACCTTCAGCATTTATTGTTTGTAGTTTTCTTGCTGATGGTTATTCTGACAAGTGTGATCTGAAACCTCTTTGTGGTTGAATTCGCACGTGCCTCATAATCCGTTGAAATTGAGCTTGAAGCCATGTCCTTTTTATTTTTCAAGCTGTGATTACCCCTTAGTTCTTCAAAGTGTTCTCTTAAAGTATGTGTCACATTTTGAAATGTTTTGGCCATTACCTCCCTCAAGACATTTTGAGGGCAGGTTTCATTTACAGTTCTGCAGTACGTGTTCCTATGAAATGACCATTAGCACAGGCTTTAAAGCTGCTTTTGCAGGTAACTGCCAGAGGGCGGCAGCCTTTCTATATTCCCCACCCTGGTAACTAGGGAAAAGCCCTTGCGGTCTGTGGTGTTTCTCAGTTATAAATTAGAGTGGACTGTGCCTGGACAAACCCACACAAGCTGATGTCTCCTTACTTTTTTTGGATTTTTAAATGTAATTTTTATTTTTTATTGGAGTAATTTTCCACTGTGTACGTGGACGACTTCTACTTTGTGCATTCCTCAGTTGATGGACGTTTTCAATGCTTCCAAGTGTTGGCTATGGTAAATATTGTTGGAGTGCAGGATTGCCAGCCTGTGACTTTTTGATTCTCATTTTCTCAGGTGATAGGCCCAGCACTGGGTGTGATTGACTGACTGGTAGCACCGTTTTTCCCTTTTCAAAGCACCTTCTTTTTGTTTTCATTAGTGGCACTTACCACGTCCCCTTTAGAATCGAGGGTACACATTTCTCCACAATCGCTTCAGCATTTATTGTTTGCAGCATTTATGCTAATGGCCCTTCTGGCTGCTGTGAGCTGCTAGGTTTTTATAATTCCGGTTTGCATGTCTCTAAAAATTCGTAAAACTCATCATATTTCTCCGCCGTTTTCTTTTCTGTTAAAAAAAAGGAAACAATTGGTAGTACAATATAACTGTTGAAATTGTCTTCTTGGAAGGTTGCCCTCTTTAATTTTTTGGTCAATTTTCCACCCCAGAATTTTTTTAGAGAGCAGGTGTCATTTCCCGAACTGCAAGTTTGGTGAATATTTAGTGACCTTTAGCAATGGGTTTAAAGGTGATGTTGTGGGAAGTGGCCTCAAGCAGGCAGCATTTCTCCATTCCCAAATCTGGGTACTAGGGCAGCAGAGCCTTTCTGGAAGTCGTGTTCCTAGGTTGTAAATTACACTGGAATATGCATGGAGAAACCCCCATTAGTTTATGTCTCATTACTTCTTCTTGGTTTTAAAAACTTTTTAATTGGGGTAAAGCTTAGAATGTTGTTTGTCCTAGGTGTACACAATCTGGTTCATTTGTACATTATATATGTCTATTCGAGTACAGATCCTCTTCCCATGTAAAATGTTACAGAGGGTTCCGCAGACCTCCCTTGCTATATGGTCGGTCTTTTGGAGATATGTATAAAATATGTGTTTGTATACATATAGTAACACTAATCTTAATTTATCCATTCCCCCCTCCTTTCCTTTTAGATGAGCATAGTTTGTTTTCTAAGTCTGTGAGTGTCTTTCTCTGAGGAAATATGTTCATTTGTGTCAGTTATTAGATAACGCCTATAAGTGATATCATAGAATATAGGTCTTTTGATTTCCGACTTACCTCATGTTTCGTGATTATTTCCAGACTCATTTGTGGTGCCCCAGAGAGCAACGCTTCATTGTCTTCCATGGCTAATATTCCATTGTGTACATGGACCACTTCTTCTTTATCCATTCACCTGTTGTTGGACATTTTGATTGCTTCACTGTCTTGGCTATTGTGAATAAGGCTGCACTGCAGCTTTTGGGTCCTGTGTCTTCTCGATTCTTGTCTTCTCAGGTGAGACGTCCAATGGTGCGCCGGCTGGATTGAATGGTACCTCCATTTTTACTTTTAAACACAGCTCCTTTCTGTTTAATTACTGGCTGTTACCCCTTTACGTCTCACCAGCAGGTAGAGGGTACACAGTTCTGTAAAACCCCTTCAGCATTTATTGTTTGTAGACTTTTTGCTGATGGTCAGTCGACTGGTGTAAGTTGAAACTTTTTGTAGATTAGATTGCATGCGTCTAACACTCCCTGAGGTTGAGCTTTTATCCATTTTCCTTTTTTACAAAAGAGTGTGAGTAAAACTTAACTCTTCATAATCTCTTCTTGAAACATTTGCCTGTTTTGAATTTTTTTGTCCATTCCCTGCTTCAGCACCAATTTTTAGGGCAAGTGTCCTTTACAGCCCTGAGTCCTTGTGAATGTTAAGTGACCATTAGCTGTGAGTTTAAAGCTGCTCTTGCAGGAAACGGCCACAAGGTTGCAGCATTTCTCCTTTACCAATTTTGTTTACTAGGGAAACAGAGCCTTAATGGAAGTGGTGTTCTAGGTTGTATATTAGAATGGAATATGCCAGGAAAAAGCCCTTTAAGTTTATGTCTCATTACTTCTTGTTCATATTTATAATTTACTTTTTATTTTTTATCCAAGCAAATTTCATTACAATGGTTTGTTTGTTTTGGTGTGCAAATGTGGTTCATTCACACATATACGTGTATCTATTCTTCCTCACATTCTTTTCCCATGTAGGTTATGGCACAATGTTGAGTAGTCTTCTCCTGGTCTTCCGTATGTCTTTGGTGATTATATATTTCACATGGTTTGTATATCTCTCTTAACCCCAATTTGGTAATGTATCCAATCCTCATCCCTTTCTATTTGGTGAACCATAAGTTTTTTAATGAATCTGTGATTGCCTTTCTCTGTGGAAATATCTTCATTGGTATCAATTTTTAAGTAACTCCAAAAAGTGATATGATAGGATATATGTCTTTTGCTTTCTCACTTACTACAGGTGGTGTGATTACGTCTAGACTCATCTATGGTGCTGCAAATGGCATTGTTTCATTTTTTTCACTAGCGAATATTCCATCTGTACATGGAGGAGTTCTTCTGTGTCCACCCATCTGTTGGTGGACTTTTTGGTTACCTCCATATCTTGGCTATTGTAATACTGTGCCATGCAGATTTGCCTGCCTGTGTCTTTCCAATTCTCTCTTCTTAGATTATAGGTCGAGGAGTGGGCCTGCTGGATCATATTTTAGCTCAATGTTAACCTTTCTAAGGCACCTCCATTCTGCTCTAGTTCATGGCCCATTCCAACTTACGTCCCCCTTGAAGTTGAGGGTATGTATTTCTCTACAACACCTTCAGCATTTATTGTTTGTAGTTTTCTTGCTGATGGTTATTCTGACAAGTGTGATCTGAAACCTCTTTGTGGTTGAATTCGCACGTGCCTCATAATCCGTTGAAATTGAGCTTGAAGCCATGTCCTTTTTATTTTTCAAGCTGTGATTACCCCTTAGTTCTTCAAAGTGTTCTCTTAAAGTATGTGTCACATTTTGAAATGTTTTGGCCATTACCTCCCTCAAGACATTTTGAGGGCAGGTTTCATTTACAGTTCTGCAGTACGTGTTCCTATGAAATGACCATTAGCACAGGCTTTAAAGCTGGTTTTGCAGGTAACTGCCATAGGGCGGCAGCCTTTGTATATTCCCCACCCTGGTAACTAGGGAAAAGCCCTTGCGGTCTGTGGTGTTTCTCAGTTATAAATTAGAGTGAACTGTGCCTGGACAAACCCACACAAGCTGATGTCTCCTTACTTTTTTTGGATTTTTAAATGTAATTTTTATTTTTTATTGGAGTAATTTTCCACTGTGTACGTGGACCACTTCTACTTTGTGCATTCCTCAGTTGATGGACATTTTCAATGCTTCCAAGTGTTGGCTATGGTAAATATTGTTGGAGTGCAGGATTGCCAGCCTGTGACTTTTTGATTCTCATTTTCTCAGGTGATAGGCCCAGCACTGGGTGTGATTGACTGACTGGTAGCACCGTTTTTCCCTTTTCAAAGCACCTTCTTTTTGTTTTCATTAGTGGCACTTACCACGTCCCCTTTAGAATCGAGGGTACACATTTCTCCACAATCGCTTCAGCATTTATTGTTTGCAGCATTTATGCTAATGGCCCTTCTGGCTGCTGTGAGCTGCTAGGTTTTTATAATTCCGGTTTGCATGTCTCTAAAAATTCGTAAAACTCATCATATTTCTCCGCCGTTTTCTTTTCTGTTAAAAAAAAGGAAACAATTGGTAGTACAATATAACTGTTGAAATTGTCTTCTTGGAAGGTTGCCCTCTTTAATTTTTTGGTCAATTTTCCACCCCAGAATTTTTTTAGAGAGCAGGTGTCATTTCCCGAACTGCAAGTTTGGTGAATATTTAGTGACCTTTAGCAATGGGTTTAAAGGTGATGTTGTGGGAAGTGGCCTCAAGCAGGCAGCATTTCTCCATTCCCAAATCTGGGTACTAGGGCAGCAGAGCCTTTCTGGAAGTCGTGTTCCTAGGTTGTAAATTACACTGGAATATGCATGGAGAAACCCCCATTAGTTTATGTCTCATTACTTCTTCTTGGTTTTAAAAACTTTTTAATTGGGGTAAAGCTTAGAATGTTGTTTGTCCTAGGTGTACACAATCTGGTTCATTTGTACATTATATATGTCTATTCAAGTACAGATCCTCTTCCCATGTAAAATGTTACAGAGGGTTCCGCAGACCTCCCTTGCTATATGGTCGGTCTTTTGGAGATATGTATAAAATATGTGTTTGTATACATATAGTAACACTAATCTTAATTTATCCATTCCCCCCTCCTTTCCTTTTAGATGAGCATAGTTTATTTTCTAAGTCTGTGAGTGTCTTTCTCTGAGGAAATATGTTCATTTGTGTCAGTTATTAGATAACGCCTATAAGTGATATCATAGAATATAGGTCTTTTGATTTCCGACTTACCTCATGTTTCGTGATTATTTCCAGACTCATTTGTGGTGCCCCAGAGAGCAACGCTTCATTGTCTTCCATGGCTAATATTCCATTGTGTACATGGACCACTTCTTCTTTATCCATTCACCTGTTGTTGGACATTTTGATTGCTTCACTGTCTTGGCTATTGTGAATAAGGCTGCACTGCAGCTTTTGAGTCCTGTGTCTTCTCGATTCTTGTCTTCTCAGGTGAGACGTCCAATGGTGCGCCGGCTGGATTGAATGGTACCTCCATTTTTACTTTTAAACACAGCTCCTTTCTGTTTAATTACTGGCTGTTACCCCTTTACGTCTCACCAGCAGGTAGAGGGTACACAGTTCTGTAAAACCCCTTCAGCATTTATTGTTTGTAGACTTTTTGCTGATGGTCAGTCGACTGGTGTAAGTTGAAACTTTTTGTAGATTAGATTGCATGCGTCTAACACTCCCTGAGGTTGAGCTTTTATCCATTTTCCTTTTTTTTTTAAAGAGTGTGAGTAAAACTTAACTCTTCATAATCTCTTCTTGAAACATTTGCCTGTTTTGAATTTGTTTGTCCATTCCCTACTTCAGCACCAATTTTTAGGGCAAGTGTCCTTTACAGCCCTGAGTCCTTGTGAATGTTAAGTGACCATTAGCTGTGAGTTTAAAGCTGCTCTTGCAGGAAACGGCCACAAGGTGGCAGCATTTCTCCTTTACCAATTTTGTTTACTAGGGAAACAGAGCCTTAATGGAAGTGGTGTTCTAGGTTGTATATTAGAATGGAATATGCCAGGAAAAAGCCCTTTAAGTTTATGTCTCATTACTTCTTGTTCATATTTGTAATTTACTTTTTATTTTTTATCCCAGCAAATTTGATTACAATGGTTTGTTTGCTCTAGGTGTGCAAGATGTGGTTCTTTCACACATATACGTGTATCTATTCTTCCTCGCATCCTTTTCCCATGTAGGTTATGGCACAATGTTGAGCAGTCTCTCTCCTGGTCTTCCGTACGTCTTTGGTGGTTATATATTTCACATAGTTTGTATATCTTTGTTAACCCCAATATGGTAATGTAACCAATCCTCATCCCTTTCTATTCGGTGAACCATAAGTTTTTTTAATGAATCTGTGATTGCCTTTCTCTGTGGAAATATCTTCATTGGTATCAATTTTTAAGTAACTCCAAAAAGTGATATGATAGGATATGTGTCTTTTGCTTTCTCACTGACTACAGGTGGCGTGATTACGTCTAGACTCATCTATGGTGCTGCAAATGGCATTGTTTCATTTTTTTCACTAGCGAATATTCCATCTGTACATGGAGGAGTTCTTCTGTGTCCACCCATCTGTTGGTGGACTTTTTGGTTACCTCCATATCTTGGCTATTGTAATACTGTGCCATGCAGATTTGCCTGCCTGTGTCTTTCCAATTCTCTCTTCTTAGATTATAGGTCGAGGAGTGGGCCTGCTGGATCATATGGTAGCTCAATGTTGACCTTTTTAATGCACCTCCATTCTGTTCTATTTCGTGGCCCTTTCCAAGTTACGTCCCCCTTGAAGTTGAGGGTATGCATTTCTCTACAACACCTTCAGCATTTATTGTTTGTAGTTTTCTTGCTGATGGTTATTCTGACAAGTGTGATCTGATACCTCTTTGTGGTTGAATTCACACGTGCCTCATTATCCGTTGTAATTGAGCTTGAAGGCAAGTCCTTTTTATTTTTCAAGCTGTGATTACCCCTTAGTTCTTTAAAGTGTTCTCTTAAAGTATGTGTCACATTTTGAAATGTTTTGGCCATTACCTCCCTCAAGACATTTTGAGGGCAGGTTTCATTTACAGTCCTGCATTACTTCTTCCTATGAAATGACCATTAGCACAGGCTTTAAAGCTGGTTTTGCAGGTAACTGCCATAGGGTGGCAGCCTTTCTATGTTCCCCACACTTGTAACTAGGGGAAAGCCCTTGCGGCCTGTGGTGTTTCTCAGTTATAAATTAGAGTGGAGTGTGCCTGGACAAACCCACACAAGCTGATGTCTCTTTACATTTGTTGGATTTTTAAATTTAATTTTTATTTTTTATTGGAGTAATTTTCCACTGTGTACGTGGACCACTTCGACTTTGTGCATTCCTCGGTTGATGGACATTTTCATTGCTTCCAAATGTTGGCTATGGTAAATATTGTTGGAGTGCATGATTGCCAGCCTGTGACTTTTTGATTCTCATTTTCTCAGGTGATAAGCCCAGCACTGGGTGTGATTGACTGACTGGTAGCACCGTTTTTCCCTTTTCAAAGCACCTTCTTTTTGTTTTCATTAGTGGCTCTTACCACGTCCCCTTTAGAATCGAGGGTACACATTTCTCCACAATCGCTTCAGCATTTATTGTTTGCAGCATTTATGCTAATGGCCCTTCTGGCTGCTGTGAGCTGATAGGTTTTTAAGATTTGGGTTTGCATGTCTCTGAAAATTCGTAAAACTCATCATATTTCTCCGCCGTTTTCTTTTCTGTTAAAAAAAGGAAACAATTGGTAGTACAATATAACTCTTGAAATTGTCTTCTTGGAAGGTTGCCCTCTGTTTAATTTTTTGATCAATTTTCCACCCCAGAAGTTTTTTAGAGAGCAGGTGTCATTTCCCGAACTGCAAGTTTGGTGAATATTTAGTGACCTTTAGCAATGGGTTTAAAGGTGATGTTGTGGGAAGTGGCCTCAAGCAGGCAGCATTTCTCCATTCCCAAATCTGGGTACTAGGGCAGCAGAGCCTTTCTGGAAGTCGTGTTCCTAGGTTGTAAATTACACTGGAATATGCATGGAGAAACCCCCATTAGTTTATGTCTCATTACTTCTTCTTGGTTTTAAAAACTTTTTAATTGGGGTAAAGCTTAGAATATTGTTTGTCCTAGGTGTACACAATCTGGTTCATTTGTACATTATATATGTCTATTCAAGTACAGATCCTCTTCCCATGTAAAATGTTACAGAGGGTTCCGCAGACCTCCCTTGCTATATTGTCGGTCTTTTTGAGATATGTATATAATATGTGTTTGTATACATATAGTAACACTAATCTTAATTTATCCATTCCCCCCTCCTTTCCTTTTAGATGAGCATAGTTTGTTTTCTAAGTCTGTGAGTGTCTTTCTCTGAGGAAATATGTTCATTTGTGTCAGTTATTAGATAACGCCTATAAGTGATATCATAGAATATAGGTCTTTTGCTTTCTGACTTACCTCATGTTTCGTGATTTTTTCCAGACTCATTTGTGGTGCCTCAGAGAGCAATGCTTCATTGTCTTCCATGGCTAATATTCCATTGTGTACATGGACCACTTCTTCTTTATCCATTCACCTGTTGTTGGACATTTTGATTGCTTCACTGTCTTGGCTATTGTGAATAAGGCTGCACTGCAGCTTTTGCGGCCTGTGTCTTCTCGATTCTTGTCTTCTCAGGTGAGACGTCCAATGATGCGCCTGCTGGATTGAATGGTGCCTCCATTTTTACTTTTAAACACAGCTTCTCTCTTTTCTCATTATTGGCTGTTACCCCTTTACGTCTCACCAGCAGGTAGAGGGTACACAGTTCTCTGAAACCCCTTCAGCATTTATTGTTTGTAGACTTTTTGCTGATGGTCAGTCGACTGGTGTAAGTTGAAACTTTTTGTAGATTAGATTGCATGCGTCTAACACTCCCTGAGGTTGAGCTTTTATCCATTTTCCTTTTTTTAAAAAAGAGTGTGAGTAAAACTTAACTCTTCATAATCTCTTCTTGAAACATTTGCCTGTTTTGAATTTGTTTGTCCATTCCCTACTTCAGCACCAATTTTTAGGGCAAGTGTCCTTTACAGCCCTGAGTCCTTGTGAATGTTAAGTGACCATTAGCTGTGAGTTTAAAGCTGCTCTTGCAGGAAACGGCCACAAGGTGGCAGGTTTCTCCTTTACCAAATTTGTTTACTAGGGAAACAGAGCCTTAATGGAAGTGGTGTTCTAGGTTGTATATTAGAATGGAATATGCCAGGAAAAAGCCCTTTATTTTATGTCTCAGTACTTCTTGTTCATATTTGTAATTTACTTTTTATATTTTATCCAAGCAAATTTGATTAAAATGGTTTGTTTGCTCTAGGTGTGCAAGATGTGGTTCTTTCACACATATACGTGTATCTATTCTTCCTTGCATCCTTTTCCCATGTAGGTTATGGCACAATGTTGAGTAGTCTCTCTCCTGGTCTTCCGTACGTCTTTGGTGGTTATATATTTCACATGGTTTGTATATCTTTGTTAACCCCAATATGGTAATGTAACCAATCCCCATCCCTTTCTATTTGGTGAACCATAAGTTTTTTTTAATGAATCTGTGATTGCCTTTCTCTGTGGAAATATCTTCATTGGTATCAATTTTTAAGTAACTCCAAAAAGTGATATGATAGGATATGTGTCTTTTGCTTTCTCACTGACTACAGGTGGCGTGATTACGTCTAGACTCATCTATGGTGCTGCAAATGGCATTGTTTCATTTTTTTCACTAGCGAATATTCCATCTGTACATGGAGGAGTTCTTCTGTGTCCACCCATCTGTTGGTGGACTTTTTGGTTCCTTCCATATCTTGGCTATTGTAATACTGTGCAATGCAGATTTGCCTGCCTGTGTCTTTCCAATTCTCTCTTCTTAGATTATAGGTCGAGGAGTTGGCCTGCTGGATCATATGTTAGCTCAATGTTTACCTTTCTAAGGCACCTCCATTCTGCTCTAGTTCATGGCCCATTCCAACTTACGTCCCCCTTGAAGTTGAGGGTATGTATTTCTCTACAACACCTTCAGCATTTATTGTTTGTAGTTTTCTTGCTGATGGTTATTCTGACAAGTGTGATCTGAAACCTCTTTGTGGTTGAATTCGCACGTGCCTCATAATCCGTTGAAATTGAGCTTGAAGCCATGTCCCTTTTATTTTTCAAGCTGTGATTACCCCTTAGTTCTTCAAAGTGTTCTCTTAAAGTATGTGTCACATTTTGATATGTTTTGGCCATTACCTCCCTCAAGACATTTTGAGGGCAGGTTTCATTTACAGTCTTGCATTACTTCTTCCTATGAAATGACCATTACCACAGGCTTTAAAGCTGCTTTTGCAGGTAACTGCCAGAGGGCAGCATCCTTTCTATGTTCCCCACCCTGGTAACTAGGGACAAGCCCTTGCGGCCTGTGGTGTTTCTTGGTTATAAATTAGAGTGGACTGTGCCTGGACAAACCCACACAAGCTGATGTCTCCTTACTTTTTTTGGATTTTTAAATGTAATTTTTATTTTTTATTGGAGTAATTTTCCACTGTGTACGTGGACCACTTCTACTTTGTGCATTCCTCAGTTGATGGACATTTTCATTGCTTCCAAGTGTTGGCTATGGTAAATATTGTTGGAGTGCAGGATTGCCAGCCTGTGACTTTTTGATTCTCATTTTCTCAGGTGATAGGCCCAGCACTGGGTGTGATTGACTGACTGGTAGCACCGTTTTTCCCTTTTCAAAGCACCTTCTTTTTGTTTTCATTAGTGGCACTTACCACGTCCCCTTTAGAATTGAGGGTACACATTTCTCCACAATCGCTTCAGCATTTATTGTTTGCAGCATTTATGCTAATGGCCCTTCTGGCTGCTGTGAGCTGATAGGGTTTTGTAATTTGGGTTTGCATGTCTTTGAAAATTCGTAAAACTCATCATTTTTCTCCGCCGTTTTCTTTTCTGTTAAAAAAAGGAAACAAATGGGAGTATAATATAACTCTTGCTATTGTCTTCTTGGAAGGTTGCCCTCTTTTGAATTTTTTGGTCGATTTTCCACCTCAGACTTTTTTTAGAGAGCAGGTGTCATTTCCCGAACTGCAAGTTTGGTGAATATTTAGTGACCTTTAGCAATGGGTTTAAAGGTGATGTTGTGTGAAGTGGCCTCAAGCAGGCAGCATTTCTCCATTCCCAAATCTGGGTACTAGGGCAGCAGAGCCTTTCTGGAAGTCGTGTTCCTAGGTTGTAAATTACATTGGAATGTGCATGGAGAAACCCCCATAAGATTATGTCTTATTATTTCTTCTTGGTTTTAAAATTTTTTTTAATAGAGGTAAATCTTAGAATATTGTTTGTCCTAGGTGTACACAATCAGGTTCATTTGTACATTATATATGTCTATTCAAGTACAGATCCTCTTCCTATGTAAAATGTTACAGAGGGTTCCGTAGACCTCCCTTGCTATATGGTCGGTCTTTTTGAGATATGTATAAAATATGTGTTTGTATACATATAGTAACACTAATCTTAATTCATCCATTCCCCCCACCTTTCCTTTTAGATGAGCATAGTTTGTTTTCTAAGTCTGTGAGTGTCTTTCTCTGTGGAAATATGTTCATTTGTGTCAGTTATTAGATAACGCCTATAAGTGATATGATAGAATATAGGTCTTTTGCTTTCCGACTTACCTCATGTTTCGTGATTATTTCCAGACTCATTTGTGGTGCCTCAGAGAGCAACGCTTCATTGTTTTCCATGGCTAATATTCCATTGTGTACATGGACCACTTCTTCTTTATCCATTCACCTGTTGTTGGACATTTTGATTGCTTCACTGTCTTGGCTATTGTGAATAAGGCTGCACTGCAGCTTTTGCGGCCTGTGTCTTCTCGATTCTTGTCGTCTCAGGTGAGACGTCCAATGGTGCGCCGGCTGGATTGAATGGTACCTCCATTTTTACTTTTCAACACAGCTCCTTTCTGTTCTAATTATTGGCTGTTACCCCTTTACGTCTCACCAGCAGGTAGAGGGTACACAGTTCTGTAAAACCCCTTCAGCATTTATTGTTTGTAGACTTTTTGCTGATGGTCAGTCGACTGGTGTAAGTTGAAACTTTTTGTAGATTAGATTGCATGGGTCTAACACTCCCTGAGTTTGAGCTTTTATCCATTTTCCTTTTTTTTTCAAAAGAGCGTGAGTAAAACGTAACTCTTCATACGCTCTTCTTGAAACATTTGCCTGTTTTGAATTTTTTTGTCCATTCCCTACTTCAGCACAATTTTTTAGGGCAGGTGTCCTTTACAGCCCTGAGTCCTTGTGAATGTTAAGTGACCATTAGCTGTGATTTTAAAGCTGCTCTTGCAGGAAACGGCCACAAGGTGGCATCATTTCTCCTTTACCAAATTTGGTAACTGGGGAAACAGAGCCTTAATGGAGGTGGTGTTCTAGGTTGTAAATTAGAATGGAATGTGCCAGGAAAAAGCCCTTTATGTTTATGTCTCATTACTTCTTGTTCATATTTATAATTTACTTTTTATTTTTTATCCAAGCAAATTTGATTACAATGGTTTGTTTGTTCTGGTGTGCAAATGTGGTTCTTTCACACATATACGTGTATCTATTCTTCCTCGCATTCTTTTCCCATGTAGGTTATGGCACGATGTTGAGTAGTCTTCTCCTGGTCTTCCTTATGTCTTTGGTGATTATATATTTCACATGGTTTGTATATCTCTGTTAACCCCAATATGGTAATGTATCCAATCCTCATCCCTTTCTATTTGGTGAACCATAAGTTTTTTAATGAATCTGTGATTGCCTTTCCCTGTGGAAATATCTTCATTGGTATCCATTTTTAAGTAACTCCAAAAAGTGATATGATAGGATATGTGTCTTTTGCTTTCTCACTTACTACAGGTGGTGTGATTACGTCTAGACTCATCTATGGTGCTGCAAATGGCACTGTTTCATTTTTTTCACTAGCGAATATTCCATCTGTACATGGAGGAGTTCTTCTGTGTCCACCCATCTTTTGGTGGACTTTTTGGTTACCTCCATATCTTGGCTATTGTAATACTGTGCCATGCAGATTTGCCTGCCTGTGTCTTTCCAATTCTCTCTTCTTAGATTATAGGTCGAGGAGTGGGCCTGCTGGAACATATGGTAGCTCAATGTTTACCTTTTTAAGGCACCTCCATTCTGCTCTAGTTCGTGGCCCATTCCAACTTACGTCCCCCTTGAAGTTGAGGGTATGCATTTCTCTACAACACCTTCAGCATTTATTGTTTGTAGTTTTCTTGCTGATGGTTATTCTGACAAGTGTGATCTGAAACCTCTTTGTGGTTGAATTCGCACGTGCCTCATAATCCGTTGAAATTGAGCTTGAAGCCATGTCCTTTTTATTTTTCAAGCTGTGATTACCCCTTAATTCTTCAAAGTGTTCTCTTAAAGTATGTGTCACATGTTGATATGTTTTGGCCATTACCTCCCTCAAGACATTTTGAGGGCAGGTTTCATTTACAGTTCTCCAGTACTTGTTCCTATGAAATGACCATTAGCACAGGCTTTAAAGCTGGTTTTGCAGGTAACTGCCATAGGGTAGCAGCCTTTCTATGTTCCCCACCGTTTTTAACTAGGGGAAAGCCCTTGCCGCCTGTGGTGTTTCTCGGTTATAAATTAGATTGGAGCGTGCCTGGACAAACCCACACAAGCTGATGTCTCTTTACATTTGTTGGATTTTTAAATTTAATTTTTATTTTTTATTGGAGTAATTTTCCACTGTGTACGTGGACCACTTCTACTTTGTGCATTCCTCAGTTGATGGACATTTTCAATGCTTCCAAGTGTTGGCTATGGTAAATATTGTTGGAGTGCAGGATTGCCAGCCTGTGACTTTTTGATTCTCATTTTCTCAGGTGATAGGCCCAGCACTGGGTGTGATTGACTGACTGGTAGCACCGTTTTTCCCTTTTCAAAGCACCTTCTTTTTGTTTTCATTAGTGGCACTTACCACGTCCCCTTTAGAATCGAGTGTACACATTTCTCGACAATCGCTTCAGCATTTATTGTTTGCAGCATTTATGCTAATGGCCCTTCTGGCTGCTGTGAGCTGATAGGTTTTTATAATTTGGGTTTGCATGTCTCTGAAAATTCGTAAAACTCATCATATTTCTCCGCCGTTTTCTTTTCTGTTAAAAAAAGGAAACAATTGGTAGTACAATATAACTGTTGAAATTGTCTTCTTGGAAGGTTGCCCTCTGTTTAATTTTTTGGTCAATTTTCCACCCCAGAAGTTTTTTAGAGAGCAGGTGTCATTTCCCGAACTGCAAGTTTGGTGAATATTTAGTGACCTTTAGCATTGGGTTTAAAGGTGATGTTGTGGGAAGTGGCCTCAAGCA
The DNA here is from genome assembly GCF_965194805.1 of Balaenoptera borealis. Taxonomy (NCBI): domain Eukaryota; kingdom Metazoa; phylum Chordata; class Mammalia; order Artiodactyla; family Balaenopteridae; genus Balaenoptera; species Balaenoptera borealis. Next base: position 424,850 of record NW_028123536.1, read on the forward strand.
GGCAGCATTTCTCCATTCCCAAATCTGGGTACTAGGGCAGCAGAGCCTTTCTGGAAGTCGTGTTCCTAGGTTGTAAGTTACACTGGAATATGCATGGAGAAACCCCCATTAGTTTATGTCTCATTATTTCTTCTTGGTTTTAAAAACTTTTTAATTGGTGTAAAGCTTAGAATATTGTTTGTCCTAGGTGTACACAATCTGGTTCATTTGTACATTATATATGTCTATTCGAGTACAGATCCTCTTCCCATGAAAAATGTTACAGAAGGTTCCGCAGACCTCCCTTGCTATATGGTCGGTCTTTTTGAGATATGTATAAAATATGTGTTTGTATACATATAGTAACACTAATCTTAATTTATCCATTCCCCCCACCTTTCCTTTTAGATGAGCATAGTTTGTTTTCTAAGTCTGTGAGTGTCTTTCTCTGAGGAAATATGTTCATTTGTGTCAGTTATTAGATAACGCCTATAAGTGATATCATAGAATATAGGTATTTTGCTTTCTGACTTACCTCATGTTTCGTGATTATTTCCAGACTCATTTGTGGTGCCTCAGAGAGCAATGCTTCATTGTCTTCCATGGCTAATATTCCATTGTGTACATGGACCACTTCTTCTTTATCCATTCACCTGTTGTTGGACATTTTGATTGCTTCACTGTCTTGGCTATTGTGAATAAGGCTGCACTGCAGCTTTTGCGGCCTGTGTCTTCTCGATTCTTTTCTTCTCAGGTGAGACGTCCAATGGTGCACCGGCTGGATTGAATGGTACATCCATTTTTACTTTTAAACACAGCTCCTTTCTGTTCTAATTATTGGCTGTTACCCCTTTAAGTCTCACCAGCAGGTAGAGGGTACAAGGTTCTGTAAAACCCCTTCAGCATTTATTGTTTGTAGACTTTTTGCTGATGGTCAGTCGACTGGTGTAAGTTGAAACTTTTTGTAGATTAGATTGCATGCGTCTAACACTCCCTGGGGTTGAGCTTTTAGCCATTTTCCTTTTTTTTAAAAAGAGTGTGAGTAAAACTTAACTCCTCATAATCTCTTCTTGAAACATTTGCCTGTTTTGAAATTTTTTGTCCATTCCCTACTTCAGCACCAATTTTTAGGGCAAGTGTCCTTTACAGCCCTGAGTCCTTTTGAATGTTAAGTGACCATTAGCTGTGAGTTTAAAGCCGCTCTTGCAGGAAACGGCCACAAGGTGGCAGCATTTCTCCTTTACCAATTTTGTTTACTAGGGAAACAGAGCCTTAATGGAAGTGGTGTTCTAGGTTGTATATTAGAATGGAATATGCCAGGAAAAAGCCCTTTAAGTTTATGTCTCATTACTTCTTGTTCATATTTATAATTTACTTTTTATTTTTTATCCAAGCAAATTTCATTACAATGGTTTGTTTGTTTTGGTGTGCAAATGTGGTTCATTCACACATATACGTGTATCTATTCTTCCTCACATTCTTTTCCCATGTAGGTTATGGCACAATGTTGAGTAGTCTTCTCCTGGTCTTCCGTATGTCTTTGGTGATTATATATTTCACATGGTTTGTATATCTCTCTTAACCCCAATTTGGTAATGTATCCAATCCTCATCCCTTTCTATTTGGTGAACCATAAGTTTTTTAATGAATCTGTGATTGCCTTTCTCTGTGGAAATATCTTCATTGGTATCAATTTTTAAGTAACTCCAAAAAGTGATATGATAGGATATATGTCTTTTGCTTTCTCACTTACTACAGGTGGTGTGATTACGTCTAGACTCATCTATGGTGCTGCAAATGGCATTGTTTCATTTTTTTCACTAGCGAATATTCCATCTGTACATGGAGGAGTTCTTCTGTGTCCACCCATCTGTTGGTGGACTTTTTGGTTACCTCCATATCTTGGCTATTGTAATACTGTGCCATGCAGATTTGCCTGCCTGTGTCTTTCCAATTCTCTCTTCTTAGATTATAGGTCGAGGAGTGGGCCTGCTGGATCATATGTTAGCTCAATGTTAACCTTTCTAAGGCACCTCCATTCTGCTCTAGTTCATGGCCCATTCCAACTTACATCCCCCTTGAAGTTGAGGGTATGTATTTCTCTACAACACCTTCAGCATTTATTGTTTGTAGTTTTCTTGCTGATGGTTATTCTGACAAGTGTGATCTGAAACCTCTTTGTGGTTGAATTCGCACGTGCCTCATAATCCGTTGAAATTGAGCTTGAAGCCATGTCCTTTTTATTTTTCAAGCTGTGATTACCCCTTAGTTCTTCAAAGTGTTCTCTTAAAGTATGTGTCACATTTTGAAATGTTTTGGCCATTACCTCCCTCAAGACATTTTGAGGGCAGGTTTCATTTACAGTTCTGCAGTACGTGTTCCTATGAAATGACCATTAGCACAGGCTTTAAAGCTGCTTTTGCAGGTAACTGCCAGAGGGCGGCAGCCTTTCTATATTCCCCACCCTGGTAACTAGGGAAAAGCCCTTGCGGTCTGTGGTGTTTCTCAGTTATAAATTAGAGTGGACTGTGCCTGGACAAACCCACACAAGCTGATGTCTCCTTACTTTTTTTGGATTTTTAAATGTAATTTTTATTTTTTATTGGAGTAATTTTCCACTGTGTACGTGGACGACTTCTACTTTGTGCATTCCTCAGTTGATGGACGTTTTCAATGCTTCCAAGTGTTGGCTATGGTAAATATTGTTGGAGTGCAGGATTGCCAGCCTGTGACTTTTTGATTCTCATTTTCTCAGGTGATAGGCCCAGCACTGGGTGTGATTGACTGACTGGTAGCACCGTTTTTCCCTTTTCAAAGCACCTTCTTTTTGTTTTCATTAGTGGCACTTACCACGTCCCCTTTAGAATCGAGGGTACACATTTCTCCACAATCGCTTCAGCATTTATTGTTTGCAGCATTTATGCTAATGGCCCTTCTGGCTGCTGTGAGCTGCTAGGTTTTTATAATTCCGGTTTGCATGTCTCTAAAAATTCGTAAAACTCATCATATTTCTCCGCCGTTTTCTTTTCTGTTAAAAAAAAGGAAACAATTGGTAGTACAATATAACTGTTGAAATTGTCTTCTTGGAAGGTTGCCCTCTTTAATTTTTTGGTCAATTTTCCACCCCAGAATTTTTTTAGAGAGCAGGTGTCATTTCCCGAACTGCAAGTTTGGTGAATATTTAGTGACCTTTAGCAATGGGTTTAAAGGTGATGTTGTGGGAAGTGGCCTCAAGCAGGCAGCATTTCTCCATTCCCAAATCTGGGTACTAGGGCAGCAGAGCCTTTCTGGAAGTCGTGTTCCTAGGTTGTAAATTACACTGGAATATGCATGGAGAAACCCCCATTAGTTTATGTCTCATTACTTCTTCTTGGTTTTAAAAACTTTTTAATTGGGGTAAAGCTTAGAATGTTGTTTGTCCTAGGTGTACACAATCTGGTTCATTTGTACATTATATATGTCTATTCGAGTACAGATCCTCTTCCCATGTAAAATGTTACAGAGGGTTCCGCAGACCTCCCTTGCTATATGGTCGGTCTTTTGGAGATATGTATAAAATATGTGTTTGTATACATATAGTAACACTAATCTTAATTTATCCATTCCCCCCTCCTTTCCTTTTAGATGAGCATAGTTTGTTTTCTAAGTCTGTGAGTGTCTTTCTCTGAGGAAATATGTTCATTTGTGTCAGTTATTAGATAACGCCTATAAGTGATATCATAGAATATAGGTCTTTTGATTTCCGACTTACCTCATGTTTCGTGATTATTTCCAGACTCATTTGTGGTGCCCCAGAGAGCAACGCTTCATTGTCTTCCATGGCTAATATTCCATTGTGTACATGGACCACTTCTTCTTTATCCATTCACCTGTTGTTGGACATTTTGATTGCTTCACTGTCTTGGCTATTGTGAATAAGGCTGCACTGCAGCTTTTGGGTCCTGTGTCTTCTCGATTCTTGTCTTCTCAGGTGAGACGTCCAATGGTGCGCCGGCTGGATTGAATGGTACCTCCATTTTTACTTTTAAACACAGCTCCTTTCTGTTTAATTACTGGCTGTTACCCCTTTACGTCTCACCAGCAGGTAGAGGGTACACAGTTCTGTAAAACCCCTTCAGCATTTATTGTTTGTAGACTTTTTGCTGATGGTCAGTCGACTGGTGTAAGTTGAAACTTTTTGTAGATTAGATTGCATGCGTCTAACACTCCCTGAGGTTGAGCTTTTATCCATTTTCCTTTTTTACAAAAGAGTGTGAGTAAAACTTAACTCTTCATAATCTCTTCTTGAAACATTTGCCTGTTTTGAATTTTTTTGTCCATTCCCTGCTTCAGCACCAATTTTTAGGGCAAGTGTCCTTTACAGCCCTGAGTCCTTGTGAATGTTAAGTGACCATTAGCTGTGAGTTTAAAGCTGCTCTTGCAGGAAACGGCCACAAGGTTGCAGCATTTCTCCTTTACCAATTTTGTTTACTAGGGAAACAGAGCCTTAATGGAAGTGGTGTTCTAGGTTGTATATTAGAATGGAATATGCCAGGAAAAAGCCCTTTAAGTTTATGTCTCATTACTTCTTGTTCATATTTATAATTTACTTTTTATTTTTTATCCAAGCAAATTTCATTACAATGGTTTGTTTGTTTTGGTGTGCAAATGTGGTTCATTCACACATATACGTGTATCTATTCTTCCTCACATTCTTTTCCCATGTAGGTTATGGCACAATGTTGAGTAGTCTTCTCCTGGTCTTCCGTATGTCTTTGGTGATTATATATTTCACATGGTTTGTATATCTCTCTTAACCCCAATTTGGTAATGTATCCAATCCTCATCCCTTTCTATTTGGTGAACCATAAGTTTTTTAATGAATCTGTGATTGCCTTTCTCTGTGGAAATATCTTCATTGGTATCAATTTTTAAGTAACTCCAAAAAGTGATATGATAGGATATATGTCTTTTGCTTTCTCACTTACTACAGGTGGTGTGATTACGTCTAGACTCATCTATGGTGCTGCAAATGGCATTGTTTCATTTTTTTCACTAGCGAATATTCCATCTGTACATGGAGGAGTTCTTCTGTGTCCACCCATCTGTTGGTGGACTTTTTGGTTACCTCCATATCTTGGCTATTGTAATACTGTGCCATGCAGATTTGCCTGCCTGTGTCTTTCCAATTCTCTCTTCTTAGATTATAGGTCGAGGAGTGGGCCTGCTGGATCATATTTTAGCTCAATGTTAACCTTTCTAAGGCACCTCCATTCTGCTCTAGTTCATGGCCCATTCCAACTTACGTCCCCCTTGAAGTTGAGGGTATGTATTTCTCTACAACACCTTCAGCATTTATTGTTTGTAGTTTTCTTGCTGATGGTTATTCTGACAAGTGTGATCTGAAACCTCTTTGTGGTTGAATTCGCACGTGCCTCATAATCCGTTGAAATTGAGCTTGAAGCCATGTCCTTTTTATTTTTCAAGCTGTGATTACCCCTTAGTTCTTCAAAGTGTTCTCTTAAAGTATGTGTCACATTTTGAAATGTTTTGGCCATTACCTCCCTCAAGACATTTTGAGGGCAGGTTTCATTTACAGTTCTGCAGTACGTGTTCCTATGAAATGACCATTAGCACAGGCTTTAAAGCTGGTTTTGCAGGTAACTGCCATAGGGCGGCAGCCTTTGTATATTCCCCACCCTGGTAACTAGGGAAAAGCCCTTGCGGTCTGTGGTGTTTCTCAGTTATAAATTAGAGTGAACTGTGCCTGGACAAACCCACACAAGCTGATGTCTCCTTACTTTTTTTGGATTTTTAAATGTAATTTTTATTTTTTATTGGAGTAATTTTCCACTGTGTACGTGGACCACTTCTACTTTGTGCATTCCTCAGTTGATGGACATTTTCAATGCTTCCAAGTGTTGGCTATGGTAAATATTGTTGGAGTGCAGGATTGCCAGCCTGTGACTTTTTGATTCTCATTTTCTCAGGTGATAGGCCCAGCACTGGGTGTGATTGACTGACTGGTAGCACCGTTTTTCCCTTTTCAAAGCACCTTCTTTTTGTTTTCATTAGTGGCACTTACCACGTCCCCTTTAGAATCGAGGGTACACATTTCTCCACAATCGCTTCAGCATTTATTGTTTGCAGCATTTATGCTAATGGCCCTTCTGGCTGCTGTGAGCTGCTAGGTTTTTATAATTCCGGTTTGCATGTCTCTAAAAATTCGTAAAACTCATCATATTTCTCCGCCGTTTTCTTTTCTGTTAAAAAAAAGGAAACAATTGGTAGTACAATATAACTGTTGAAATTGTCTTCTTGGAAGGTTGCCCTCTTTAATTTTTTGGTCAATTTTCCACCCCAGAATTTTTTTAGAGAGCAGGTGTCATTTCCCGAACTGCAAGTTTGGTGAATATTTAGTGACCTTTAGCAATGGGTTTAAAGGTGATGTTGTGGGAAGTGGCCTCAAGCAGGCAGCATTTCTCCATTCCCAAATCTGGGTACTAGGGCAGCAGAGCCTTTCTGGAAGTCGTGTTCCTAGGTTGTAAATTACACTGGAATATGCATGGAGAAACCCCCATTAGTTTATGTCTCATTACTTCTTCTTGGTTTTAAAAACTTTTTAATTGGGGTAAAGCTTAGAATGTTGTTTGTCCTAGGTGTACACAATCTGGTTCATTTGTACATTATATATGTCTATTCAAGTACAGATCCTCTTCCCATGTAAAATGTTACAGAGGGTTCCGCAGACCTCCCTTGCTATATGGTCGGTCTTTTGGAGATATGTATAAAATATGTGTTTGTATACATATAGTAACACTAATCTTAATTTATCCATTCCCCCCTCCTTTCCTTTTAGATGAGCATAGTTTATTTTCTAAGTCTGTGAGTGTCTTTCTCTGAGGAAATATGTTCATTTGTGTCAGTTATTAGATAACGCCTATAAGTGATATCATAGAATATAGGTCTTTTGATTTCCGACTTACCTCATGTTTCGTGATTATTTCCAGACTCATTTGTGGTGCCCCAGAGAGCAACGCTTCATTGTCTTCCATGGCTAATATTCCATTGTGTACATGGACCACTTCTTCTTTATCCATTCACCTGTTGTTGGACATTTTGATTGCTTCACTGTCTTGGCTATTGTGAATAAGGCTGCACTGCAGCTTTTGAGTCCTGTGTCTTCTCGATTCTTGTCTTCTCAGGTGAGACGTCCAATGGTGCGCCGGCTGGATTGAATGGTACCTCCATTTTTACTTTTAAACACAGCTCCTTTCTGTTTAATTACTGGCTGTTACCCCTTTACGTCTCACCAGCAGGTAGAGGGTACACAGTTCTGTAAAACCCCTTCAGCATTTATTGTTTGTAGACTTTTTGCTGATGGTCAGTCGACTGGTGTAAGTTGAAACTTTTTGTAGATTAGATTGCATGCGTCTAACACTCCCTGAGGTTGAGCTTTTATCCATTTTCCTTTTTTTTTTAAAGAGTGTGAGTAAAACTTAACTCTTCATAATCTCTTCTTGAAACATTTGCCTGTTTTGAATTTGTTTGTCCATTCCCTACTTCAGCACCAATTTTTAGGGCAAGTGTCCTTTACAGCCCTGAGTCCTTGTGAATGTTAAGTGACCATTAGCTGTGAGTTTAAAGCTGCTCTTGCAGGAAACGGCCACAAGGTGGCAGCATTTCTCCTTTACCAATTTTGTTTACTAGGGAAACAGAGCCTTAATGGAAGTGGTGTTCTAGGTTGTATATTAGAATGGAATATGCCAGGAAAAAGCCCTTTAAGTTTATGTCTCATTACTTCTTGTTCATATTTGTAATTTACTTTTTATTTTTTATCCCAGCAAATTTGATTACAATGGTTTGTTTGCTCTAGGTGTGCAAGATGTGGTTCTTTCACACATATACGTGTATCTATTCTTCCTCGCATCCTTTTCCCATGTAGGTTATGGCACAATGTTGAGCAGTCTCTCTCCTGGTCTTCCGTACGTCTTTGGTGGTTATATATTTCACATAGTTTGTATATCTTTGTTAACCCCAATATGGTAATGTAACCAATCCTCATCCCTTTCTATTCGGTGAACCATAAGTTTTTTTAATGAATCTGTGATTGCCTTTCTCTGTGGAAATATCTTCATTGGTATCAATTTTTAAGTAACTCCAAAAAGTGATATGATAGGATATGTGTCTTTTGCTTTCTCACTGACTACAGGTGGCGTGATTACGTCTAGACTCATCTATGGTGCTGCAAATGGCATTGTTTCATTTTTTTCACTAGCGAATATTCCATCTGTACATGGAGGAGTTCTTCTGTGTCCACCCATCTGTTGGTGGACTTTTTGGTTACCTCCATATCTTGGCTATTGTAATACTGTGCCATGCAGATTTGCCTGCCTGTGTCTTTCCAATTCTCTCTTCTTAGATTATAGGTCGAGGAGTGGGCCTGCTGGATCATATGGTAGCTCAATGTTGACCTTTTTAATGCACCTCCATTCTGTTCTATTTCGTGGCCCTTTCCAAGTTACGTCCCCCTTGAAGTTGAGGGTATGCATTTCTCTACAACACCTTCAGCATTTATTGTTTGTAGTTTTCTTGCTGATGGTTATTCTGACAAGTGTGATCTGATACCTCTTTGTGGTTGAATTCACACGTGCCTCATTATCCGTTGTAATTGAGCTTGAAGGCAAGTCCTTTTTATTTTTCAAGCTGTGATTACCCCTTAGTTCTTTAAAGTGTTCTCTTAAAGTATGTGTCACATTTTGAAATGTTTTGGCCATTACCTCCCTCAAGACATTTTGAGGGCAGGTTTCATTTACAGTCCTGCATTACTTCTTCCTATGAAATGACCATTAGCACAGGCTTTAAAGCTGGTTTTGCAGGTAACTGCCATAGGGTGGCAGCCTTTCTATGTTCCCCACACTTGTAACTAGGGGAAAGCCCTTGCGGCCTGTGGTGTTTCTCAGTTATAAATTAGAGTGGAGTGTGCCTGGACAAACCCACACAAGCTGATGTCTCTTTACATTTGTTGGATTTTTAAATTTAATTTTTATTTTTTATTGGAGTAATTTTCCACTGTGTACGTGGACCACTTCGACTTTGTGCATTCCTCGGTTGATGGACATTTTCATTGCTTCCAAATGTTGGCTATGGTAAATATTGTTGGAGTGCATGATTGCCAGCCTGTGACTTTTTGATTCTCATTTTCTCAGGTGATAAGCCCAGCACTGGGTGTGATTGACTGACTGGTAGCACCGTTTTTCCCTTTTCAAAGCACCTTCTTTTTGTTTTCATTAGTGGCTCTTACCACGTCCCCTTTAGAATCGAGGGTACACATTTCTCCACAATCGCTTCAGCATTTATTGTTTGCAGCATTTATGCTAATGGCCCTTCTGGCTGCTGTGAGCTGATAGGTTTTTAAGATTTGGGTTTGCATGTCTCTGAAAATTCGTAAAACTCATCATATTTCTCCGCCGTTTTCTTTTCTGTTAAAAAAAGGAAACAATTGGTAGTACAATATAACTCTTGAAATTGTCTTCTTGGAAGGTTGCCCTCTGTTTAATTTTTTGATCAATTTTCCACCCCAGAAGTTTTTTAGAGAGCAGGTGTCATTTCCCGAACTGCAAGTTTGGTGAATATTTAGTGACCTTTAGCAATGGGTTTAAAGGTGATGTTGTGGGAAGTGGCCTCAAGCAGGCAGCATTTCTCCATTCCCAAATCTGGGTACTAGGGCAGCAGAGCCTTTCTGGAAGTCGTGTTCCTAGGTTGTAAATTACACTGGAATATGCATGGAGAAACCCCCATTAGTTTATGTCTCATTACTTCTTCTTGGTTTTAAAAACTTTTTAATTGGGGTAAAGCTTAGAATATTGTTTGTCCTAGGTGTACACAATCTGGTTCATTTGTACATTATATATGTCTATTCAAGTACAGATCCTCTTCCCATGTAAAATGTTACAGAGGGTTCCGCAGACCTCCCTTGCTATATTGTCGGTCTTTTTGAGATATGTATATAATATGTGTTTGTATACATATAGTAACACTAATCTTAATTTATCCATTCCCCCCTCCTTTCCTTTTAGATGAGCATAGTTTGTTTTCTAAGTCTGTGAGTGTCTTTCTCTGAGGAAATATGTTCATTTGTGTCAGTTATTAGATAACGCCTATAAGTGATATCATAGAATATAGGTCTTTTGCTTTCTGACTTACCTCATGTTTCGTGATTTTTTCCAGACTCATTTGTGGTGCCTCAGAGAGCAATGCTTCATTGTCTTCCATGGCTAATATTCCATTGTGTACATGGACCACTTCTTCTTTATCCATTCACCTGTTGTTGGACATTTTGATTGCTTCACTGTCTTGGCTATTGTGAATAAGGCTGCACTGCAGCTTTTGCGGCCTGTGTCTTCTCGATTCTTTTCTTCTCCGGTGAGACGTCCAATGGTGCGCCGGCTGGATTGAATGGTACCTCCATTTTTACTTTTCAACACAGCTCCTTTCTGTTCTAATTATTGGCTGTTACCCCTTTACGTCTCACCAGCAGGTAGAGGGTACACAGTTCTGTAAAACCCCTTCAGCATTTATTGTTTGTAGACTTTTTGCTGATGGTCAGTCGACTGGTGTAAGTTGAAACTTTTTGTAGATTAGATTGCATGCGTCTAACACTCCCTGAGGTTGAGCTTTTATCCATTTTCCTTTTTTTTAAAAAGAGTGTGAGTAAAACTTAACTCTTCATAATCTCTTCTTGAAACATTTGCCTGTTTTGAATTTGTTTGTCCATTCCCTACTTCAGCACCAATTTTTAGGGCAAGTGTCCTTTACAGCCCTGAGTCCTCGTGAATGTTAAGTGACCATTAGCTGTGAGTTTAAAGCTGCTCTTGCAGGAAACGGCCACAAGGTGGCAGCATTTCTCCTTTACCAATTTTGTTTACTAGGGAAACAGAGCCTTAATGGAAGTGGTGTTCTAGGTTGTATATTAGAATGGAATATGCCAGGAAAAAGCCCTTTACGTTTATGTCTCATTATTTCTTGTTCATATTTGTAATTTACTTTTTATTTTTTATCCCAGCAAATTTGATTACAATGGTTTGTTTGCTCTAGGTGTGCAGGATGTGGTTCTTTCACACATATACGTGTATCTATTCTTCCTCGCATCCTTTTCCCATGTAGGTGATGGCACAATGTTGAGCAGTCTCTCTCCTGGTCTTCCGTACGTCTTTGGTGGTTATATATTTCACATGGTTTGTATATCTTTGTTAACCCCAATATGGTAATGTAACCAATCCTCATCCCTTTCTATTTGGTGAACCATAAGTTTTTTTAATGAATCTGTGATTGCCTTTCTCTGTGGAAATATCTTCATTGGTATCAATTTTTAAGTAACTCCAAAAAGTGATATGATAGGATATGTGTCTTTTGCTTTCTCACTGACTACAGGTGGCGTGATTACGTCTAGACTCATCTATGGTGCTGCAAATGGCATTGTTTCATTTTTTTCACTAGCGAATATTCCATCTGTACATGGAGGAGTTCTTCTGTGTCCACCCATCTGTTGGTGGACTTTTTGGTTACCTCCATATCTTGGCTATTGTAATACTGTGCAATGCAGATTTGCCTGCCTGTGTCTTTCCAATTCTCTCTTCTTAGATTATAGGTCGAGGAGTGGGCCTGCTGGATCATATGGTAGCTCAATGTTGACCTTTTTAATGCACCTCCATTCTGTTCTATTTCGTGGCCCTTTCCAAGTTACGTCCCCCTTGAAGTTGAGGGTATGCATTTCTCTACAACACCTTCAGCATTTATTGTTTGTAGTTTTCTTGCTGATGGTTATTCTGACAAGTGTGATCTGATACCTCTTTGTGGTTGAATTCGCACGTGCCTCATAATCCATTGAAATTGAGCTTGAAGGCAAGTCCTTTTTATTTTTCAAGCTGTGATTACCCCTTAGTTCTTCAAAGTGTTCTCTTAAAGTATGTGTCACATTTTGAAATGTTTTGGCCATGACCTCCCTCAAGACATTTTGAGGGCAGGTTTCATTTACAGTCCTGCATTACTTCTTCCTATGAAATGACCATTAGCACAGGCTTTAAAGCTGGTTTTGCAGGTAACTGCCATAGGGTGGCAGCCTTTCTATGTTCCCCACCCTTGTAACTAGGGGAAAGCCCTTGCGGCCTGTGGTGTTTCTCGTTTATAAATTAGAGTGGAGTGTGCCTGGACAAACCCACACAAGCTGATGTCTCTTTACATTTGTTGGATTTTTAAATTTAATTTTTATTTTTTATTGGAGTAATTTTCCACTGTGTACGTGGACCACTTCTACTTTGTGCATTCCTCAGTTGATGGACATTTTCAATGCTTCCAAGTGTTGGCTATGGTAAATATTGTTGGAGTGCAGGATTGCCAGCCTGTGACTTTTTGATTCTCATTTTCTCAGGTGATAGGCCCAGCACTGGGTGTGATTGATTGACTGGTAGCACCGTTTTTCCCTTTTCAAAGCGCCTTCTTTTTGTTTTCATTAGTGGCTCTTACCACGTCCCCTTTAGAATCGAGGGTACACATTTCTCCATAATCGCTTCAGCATTTATTGTTTGCAGCATTTATGCTAATGGCCCTTCTGGCTGCTGTGAGCTGCTATGTTTTTATAATTTCGGTTTGCATGTCTCTAAAAATTCGTAAAACTCATCATATTTCTCCGTCGTTTTCTTTTCTGTTAAAAAAAGGAAACAATTGGTAGTACAGTATAACTGTTGAAATTGTCTTCTTGGAAGGTTGCCCTCTTTAATTTTTTGGTCAATTTTCCACCCCAGAATTTTTTTAGAGAGCAGGTGTCATTTCCCGAACTGCAAGTTTGGTGAATATTTAGTGACCTTTAGCAATGGGTTTAAAGGTGATGTTGTGGGAAGTGGCCTCAAGCAGGCAGCATTTCTCCATTCCCAAATCTGGGTACTAGGGCAGCAGAGCCTTTCTGGAAGTCGTGTTCCTAGGTTGTAAATTACACTGGAATATGCATGGAGAAACCCCCATTAGTTTATGTCTCATTACTTCTTCTTGGTTTTAAAAACTTTTTAATTGGGGTAAAGCTTAGAATATTGTTTGTCCTAGGTGTACACAATCTGGTTCATTTGTACATTATATATGTCTATTCAAGTACAGATCCTCTTCCCATGTAAACTGTTACAGAGGGTTCCGCAGACCTCCCTTGCTATATGGTCGGTCTTTTTGAGATATGTATAAAATATGTGTTTGTATACATATAGTAACACTAATCTTAATTTATCCATTCCCCCCTCCTTTCCTTTTAGATGAGCATAGTTTGTTTTCTAAGTCTGTGAGTGTCTTTCTCTGAGGAAATATGTTCATTTGTGTCAGTTATTAGATAACGCCTATAAGTTATATCATAGAATATAGGTCTTTTGCTTTCTGACTTATCTCATGTTTCGTGATTATTTCCAGACTCATTTGTGGTGCCTCAGAGAGCAATGCTTCATTGTCTTCCATGGCTAATATTCCATTGTGTACATGGACCACTTGTTCTTTATCCATTCACCTGTTGTTGGACATTTTGATTGCTTCACTGTCTTGGCTATTGTGAATAAGGCTGCACTGCAGCTTTTGCGGCCTGTGTCTTCTCGATTCTTTTCTTCTCCGGTGAGTCGTCCAATGGTGCGCCGGCTGGATTGAATGGTACCTCCATTTTTACTTTTCAACACAGCTCCTTTCTGTTCTAATTATTGGCTGTTACCCCTTTACGTCTCACCAGCAGGTAGAGGGTACACAGTTCTGTAAAACCCCTTCAGCATTTATTGTTTGTAGACTTTTTGCTGATGGTCAGTCGACTGGTGTAAGTTGAAACTTTTTGTAGATTAGATTGCATGCGTCTAACACTCCCTGAGGTTGAGCTTTTATCCATTTTCCTTTTTTTTAAAAAGAGTGTGAGTAAAACTTAACTCTTCATAATCTCTTCTTGAAACATTTGCCTGTTTTGAATTTGTTTGTCCATTCCCTACTTCAGCACCAATTTTTACGGCAAGTGTCCTTTACAGCCCTGAGTCCTCGTGAATGTTAAGTGACCATTAGCTGAGAGTTTAAAGCTGCTCTTGCAGGAAACGGCCACAAGGTGGCAGCATTTCTCCTTTACCAATTTTGTTTACTAGGGAAGCAGAGCCTTAATGGAAGTGGTGTTCTAGGTTGTATATTAGAATGGAATATGCCAGGAAAAAGCCCTTTAATTTTATGTCTCATTACTTCTTGTTCATATTTGTAATTTACTTTTTATTTTTTATCCCAGCAAATTTGTTTACAATGGTTTGTTTGCTCTAGGTGTGCAGGATGTGGTTCTTTCACACATATACGTGTATCTATTCTTCCTCGCATCCTTTTCCCATGTAGGTGATGGCACAATGTTGAGCAGTCTCTCTCCTGGTCTTCCGTACGTCTTTGGTGGTTATATATTTCACATGGTTTGTATATCTTTGTTAACCCCAATATGGTAATGTAACCAATCCTCATCCCTTTCTATTTGGTGAACCATAAGTTTTTTTAATGAATCTGTGATTGCCTTTCTCTGTGGAAATATCTTCATTGGTATCAATTTTTAAGTAACTCCAAAAAGTGATATGATAGGATATGTGTCTTTTGCTTTCTCACTGACTACAGGTGGCGTGATTACGTCTAGACTCATCTATGGTGCTGCAAATGGCATTGTTTCATTTTTTTCACTAGCGAATATTCCATCTGTACATGGAGGAGTTCTTCTGTGTCCACCCATCTGTTGGTGGACTTTTTGGTTACCTCCATATCTTGGCTGTTGTAATACTGTGCAATGCAGATTTGCCTGCCTGTGTCTTTCCAATTCTCTCTTCTTAGATTATAGGTCGAGGAGTGGGCCTGCTGGATCATATGGTAGCTCAATGTTGACCTTTTTAATGCACCTCCATTCTGTTCTATTTCGTGGCCCTTTCCAAGTTACGTCCCCCTTGAAGTTGAGGGTATGCATTTCTCTACAACACCTTCAGCATTTATTGTTTGTAGTTTTCTTGCTGATGGTTATTCTGACAAGTGTGATCTGATACCTCTTTGTGGTTGAATTCGCACGTGCCTCATAATCCATTGAAATTGAGCTTGAAGGCAAGTCCTTTTTATTTTTCAAGCTGTGATTACCCCTTAGTTCTTCAAAGTGTTCTCTTAAAGTATGTGTCACATTTTGAAATGTTTTGGCCATGACCTCCCTCAAGACATTTTGAGGGCAGGTTTCATTTACAGTCCTGCATTACTTCTTCCTATGAAATGACCATTAGCACAGGCTTTAAAGCTGGTTTTGCAGGTAACTGCCATAGGGTGGCAGCCTTTCTATGTTCCCCACCCTTGTAACTAGGGGAAAGCCCTTGCGGCCTGTGGTGTTTCTCGTTTATAAATTAGAGTGGAGTGTGCCTGGACAAACCCACACAAGCTGATGTCTCTTTACATTTGTTGGATTTTAAATTTAATTTTTAATTTTTATTGGAGTAATTTTCCACTGTGTACGTGGACCACTTCTACTTTGTGCATTCCTCAGTTGATGGACATTTTCAATGCTTCCAAGTGTTGGCTATGGTAAATATTGTTGGAGTGCAGGATTGCCAGCCTGTGACTTTTTGATTCTCATTTTCTCAGGTGATAGGCCCAGCACTGGGTGTGATTGATTGACTGGTAGCACCGTGTTTCCCTTTTCAAAGCACCTTCTTTTTGTTTTCATTAGTGACTCTTACCACGTCCCCTTTAGAATCGAGGGTACACATTTCTCCATAATCGCTTCAGCATTTATTGTTTGCAGCATTTATGCTAATGGCCCTTCTGGCTGCTGTGAGCTGCTAGGTTTTTATAATTTCGGTTTGCATGTCTCTAAAAATTCGTAAAACTCATCATATTTCTCCGCCGTTTTCTTTTCTGTTAAAAAAAGGAAACAATTGGTAGTACAATATAACTCTTGAAATTGTCTTCTTGGAAGGTTGCCCTCTGTTTAATTTTTTGGTCAATTTTCCACCCCAGAAGTTTTTTAGAGAGCAGGTGTCATTTCCCGAACTGCAAGTTTGGTGAATATTTAGTGACCTTTAGCAATGGGTTTAAAGGTGATGTTGTGGGAAGTGGCCTCAAGCAGGCAGCATTTCTCCATTCCCAAATCTGGGTACTAGGGCAGCAGAGCCTTTCTGGAAGTCGTGTTCCTAGGTTGTAAATTACACTGGAATATGCATGGAGAAACCCCCATTAGTTTATGTCTCATTACTTCTTCTTGGTTTTAAAAACTTTTTAATTGGGGTAAAGCTTAGAATATTGTTTGTCCTAGGTGTACACAATCTGGTTCATTTGTACATTATATATGTCTATTCAAGTACAGATCCTCTTCCCATGTAAAATGTTACAGAGGGTTCCGCAGACCTCCCTTGCTATATGGTCGGTCTTTTTGAGATATGTATAAAATATGTGTTTGTATACATATAGTAACACTAATCTTAATTTATCCATTCCCCCCTCCTTTCCTTTTAGATGAGCATAGTTTGTTTTCTAAGTCTGTGAGTGTCTTTCTCTGAGGAAATATGTTCATTTGTGTCAGTTATTAGATAACGCCTATAAGTGATATCATAGAATATAGGTCTTTTGCTTTCCGACTTACCTCACGTTTCGTGATTATTTCCAGACTCAATTGTGGTGCCTCAGAGAGCAATGCTTCGTTGTCTTCCATGGCTAATATTCCATTGTGTACATGGACCACTTCTTCTTTATCCATTCACCTGTTGTTGGACATTTTGATTGCTTCACTGTCTTGGCTATTGTGAATAAGGCTGCACTGCAGCTTTTGCGGCCTGTGTCTTCTCGATTCTTTTCTTCTCCGGTGAGCCGTCCAATGGTGCGCCGGCTGGATTGAATGGTACCTCCATTTTTACTTTTCAACACAGCTCCTTTCTGTTCTAATTATTGGCTGTTACCCCTTTACGTCTCACCAGCAGGTAGAGGGTACACAGTTCTGTAAAACCCCTTCAGCATTTATTGTTTGTAGACTTTTTGCTGATGGTCAGTCGACTGGTGTAAGTTGAAACTTTTTGTAGATTAGATTGCATGCGTCTAACACTCCCTGAGGTTGAGCTTTTATCCATTTTCCTTTTTTTTTTAAAGAGTGTGAGTAAAACTTAACTCTTCATAATCTCTTCTTGAAACATTTGCCTGTTTTGAATTTGTTTGTCCATTCCCTACTTCAGCACCAATTTTTAGGGCAAGTGTCCTTTACAGCCCTGAGTCCTTGTGAATGTTAAGTGACCATTAGCTGTGAGTTTAAAGCTGCTCTTGCAGGAAACGGCCACAAGGTGGCAGCATTTCTCCTTTACCAATTTCGTTTACTAGGGAAACAGAGCCTTAATGGAAGTGGTGTTCTAGGTTGTATATTAGAATGGAATATGCCAGGAAAAAGCCCTTTAAGTTTATGTCTCATTACTTCTTGTTCATATTTGTAATTTACTTTTTATTTTTTATCCCAGCAAATTTGATTACAATGGTTTGTTTGCTCTAGGTGTGCAAGATGTGGTTCTTTCACACATATACGTGTATCTATTCTTCCTCGCATCCTTTTCCCATGTAGGTGATGGCACAATGTTGAGCAGTCTCTCTCCTGGTCTTCCGTACGTCTTTGGTGGTTATATATTTCACATGGTTTGTATATCTTTGTTAACCCCAATATGGTAATGTAACCAATCCTCATCCCTTTCTATTTGGTGAACCATAAGTTTTTTTAATGAATCTGTGATTGCCTTTCTCTGTGGAAATATCTTCATTGGTATCAATTGTTAAGTAACTCCAAAAAGTGATATGATAGGATATGTGTCTTTTGCTTTCTCACTGACTACAGGTGGCGTGATTACGTCTAGACTCATCTATGGTGCTGCAAATGGCATTGTTTCATTTTTTTCACTAGCGAATATTCCATCTGTACATGGAGGAGTTCTTCTGTGTCCACCCATCTGTTGGTGGACTTTTTGGTTCCTTCCATATCTTGGCTATTGTAATACTGTGCAATGCAGATTTGCCTGTCTGTGTCTTTCCAATTCTCTCTTCTTAGATTATAGGTCGAGGAGTGGGCCTGCTGGATCATATGTTAGCTCAATGTTTACCTTTCTAAGGCACCTCCATTCTGCTCTAGTTCATGGCCCATTCCAACTTACGTCCCCCTTGAAGTTGAGGGTATGTATTTCTCTACAACACCTTCAGCATTTATTGTTTGTAGTTTTCTTGCTGATGGTTATTCTGACAAGTGTGATCTGAAACCTCTTTGTGGTTGAATTCGCACGTGCCTCATAATCCGTTGAAATTGAGCTTGAAGCCATGTCCTTTTTATTTTTCAAGCTGTGATTACCCGTTAGTTCTTCAAAGTGTTCTCTTAAAGTATGTGTCA